>NC_143014.1:343223242-343567242 GCF_055824585.1 Amblyomma mixtum | reverse complement strand
ACTACGAAGTTACTAATTTGCCGTTGCTACCCTAGCGCCTGAACAAAGATAAAACATCAATTTGCTGCTGTTTGTTTTGTTCTTAGTTTATTGCAGTGTTATCACCCCTATCCATACGCTTGGCTCGCTCTCATTTGTTCTTCTCTTTGTTTACAGCGTGCATGAAAGCAAACCGTGGCGGGCAGGTGCTGCTGAAACATTTAGTGCCGTCATAAAGTGGCGGCTGATCGGTGCACAAGACCGTGAAGGTGGACGCAACCTCAGGCGGCAAGGCAACATTCGAAGAGAGTGATTTTTTCGGTCTGCTGTTTTGGCTTTATACAATTGTTAGTTTGCACAACACATATGTAAATATGCTCATTTTTCATTGTGTGCTTCTTTCATTTGGCACAGTGAGTTTTGAAGTATTGTTTGTTCTTACACTTGCGTAACAAATTGCACATGCAATGTTTTAGCTGTTGCCAGTTTTTCTAGTGTTTGTACGACACATATCTGAAATAGAACGCCATCGCCCATTCGGTTCTACGCCTTCCCTCGTCGGTAGATTGATTTTTGAGGAAAGGAAATGTATCTGTCTCTCATATCTCGGTGGACACCTAAACCTCACCGGAAGGAAGGGAGGAGGATGGGAGTGAGCGAAGACACCGTATTCACTAGACGCGCCTTTGTTCATTGTAACCCATGGAGCAGGCATTGCGGGGGGGATAGCATGCGCGTCTCGCACGCCGAAGACCGGGGTTCGATTCCCGAGCTCGACCAATTTCCTACTCTGTTTTATTTATTTCTATGGCCTGACTAGAAAAGTTAATTATGCTAATTGGGTAATTAAGCAATTAACTAAGCTCAGTCCCACTTACTTCGAGCATCAGTATACGATCCTTTCAATTGGTTGCATGGTTACTAGCCAAAGTACAATTGGCCCCGTTTGAAATTCCCGCACTGTGACGTCAAGGCCGTTTCGACCAAATGAAAAGCGTGACATTTCTGTCGACAAGTGCTGCTTACAACGATGAAACATTAAAGGCTTCCGCCTTAAAAACCACTCACTTTTTTTCCTTGCTCCTTTCATGTGGTATAAAAAGCTTTGAAGTATTCGTCGTTACACATATGCAGTGGAAAACGCTGAGAGAGTAGCTTTGCTATTCATGTTCACTTGAACTGTTTTCTTATAGTCTTCAGTGCAGTGTATGTGCAGAGGTGGCCGTTCTTTTCTGGCACTTGTTCCAGGTAGCATGAAGCCTTTTTAAGTTTATTTTATGTGCAATCTAAACTTCGTATGCAGTGCTTTGGTATTTGGTGTAGTTTTACACAGATACGTGCATTGTGCGTATGTTGAAGCGGTAGTCACATTTTCGTTTTACAACCTTACTTATACTGTTTCCACAGCACAAGCCATGATACCCAAGTTAACGTGCTTGTCTCATTCTAATCCACATTATCTTGGCATAACAGTATTTCCTTCTACATTCTTGACATATGACAAAGCAGTGTTCAAATTTCGCTTATATTTTTACAATGCAAGCTCTGTAACTGCTGTTGTAAAGTGAACCATGCAGTGAGTGGTAATAGTTGTACTCGACCTTTCTGATTAAATGGTTACAATTTGTGTGCAATAGTATGTCACGTTTCACTTCATTTGCTTAGTACAACAGCTATCAACACAAAAATGCATACTATTCAAAATAATTGGCATGGCATAGGCCATGCATCAGTTATTGACTGGGCTATGATTGGCTGTGCAGTGGCTCAAAATTGGTTAGGTTGGCAATAATAGTTGGTCCAGATGCGGAGATTCAGTAATTCTCGACTGGCCCATGCTTGGCTATATGGTGGCAATACTCTAGTTACACGACCGACTTAACCGTGGTCAAGTTTTCCTCAGGTAATACTAACCACAGTTGTGCGCTGTTAGATGGAGAGCCTAACCGCAGTTATGCCGCTAACCATGGTTATCGGTAACTGAGGTTGGCTACCTCAGTCAAGCGGCTAACTGACAAAATGGCTGCCACCATGTCGGCTGAGCCCGCGATACCCGCTGCCACATAAAGTGAACAGAAGCGTGTCAACTGGTTTGTTGCCACAACAGAAGCTTTGATACACGTTTGGGAAGGCAATCTCTCAGCTCTGCGGTCAAATACGCGCAATGCGAGAATATACAGCGCCATGACAGACTCCCTGAACACAGGCCTGCCGGCAGGCGAAGGGCAGTATTCAGCGAAGCAAATCCGGCAGATGCTGGAAAACCTGAATAAGTACTACCGGTAAGCACGAAAGCCATTTCATATAATGGTGCAGCTTACAAGCTATTTTAGTGCTTTTTAGGTACTGGTATCTGTTGCGCTGCACGTACACACAAACATTCGCCATGCTGCACGGTGCTTCGCCCGGCATGACAAATACTTCGCTGTAAATAGAATACATTACTGTTTTTAAGGCCTTCTGGCTGACCTGTGATGTGTGCGGATCGTTATTGCGCTGAACTCGACTCGGTTCTACTCACCACTTGGATGTCTACCAACGGTAACCGTGCCAGCTGCAGTATTTTTCGGCAGCGTCTCCTGAATTGACTCGTATAACATCCAAAGTGATGTGCGCCAGCAGCACGCAGATCTGTTCCGTTCTTGACGCTCTATGAAGCGCGTAGCGTCGCATGCATCCGCCTGGCAGTGCGAACGTCGCTGACGTAGCTTTCACGCGCCGTATAATGACGATAATCGGGGTTAATTGTGAGAATTCGCGCGACAGTAGAAGGTCCTGCTTCGAGATAGCATAGTTTGCTACGTTTTTCGCAGCCTGTCGGCGGTCATGGTAGTGTCGTGCGGTATTAGTAAATGCCCAGGGCTGTACAGAACTGGTATTCACTTTATATTTTCTGCCCCCAAATTAACCGTAGCAAGAGCAAAGTGATCTCAATGTGGAATGAGGTACCTGCGCTAGCACGGTTGGCGCTTGAGATGTACTACTTTATCTTCTGAATGTGCCCTCTATGAGTGTCCTCTGGCTCTGCACCCTTTCAGTCTATACAAGGACAGGCGCGATATGTACTTCTTTCATATGGGTAGCCGGTTCTTTCTTGTTTCTTTATTTATCATTAAAAAAACACTACCCGCCTATTAATTTTTCTGATGCAAAGGTTCATGGAATAAAACTGCCTTTGTTTTTAGGAAGCTGAGGAGATCTGATTCAAGCACTGGATTGAAAGACGTTGAGTGGCCTATTTACTGGATGTTTCACTCTTTTCTTGGAGCGCTGCCAGTGAATGACAGTAGCCTGGTGTAAGAAAGTGTGGAGGTAATCTAGTTTCACTGGTTCAGAAAAACTAAATCTTACAGTGCCTGCAAACATGTATATTTTCTTCACAAGTATTGTAATGCATCATGACTTGGAATGTTGCAAGAAGGAAATGGTTTTTTTCTCTCTGCAAGATCACCTGTTATAGCCATCACAGCTATGTAGTTCGAAAACACTACACAACACAAAGCAAGTGACTAAAACTTTCAAACGACATGTCTCATTCACTTTCTGTTTTATTACAGACAACAGAATAAACTCATCTGAATACATATGCACTTTGCTCCAGAGCAGGCAGTGAAAAGAGAATATGACAGAATTTGAACATGCGCATGAGACAACAAGAAAAGAAAACCAGTGGGGAATGAGAAGCACATGACTTGGTTGTGTTTGAATGTTATCAACAATAACACATTGCACTGTGCAGTGTGAGATAGCTTTGCCGGTAGATTGTACTGATACTCTCCAAGACGAACCAATTGCAGTACAAGAAATGCATTGCATAATGGGACTGAACAACACCTTCTGCACCCCGGTTAATCCTAAATCTGCCCTTGTGTCCGCTGTTTGCATCAGCTGGGCGCAGTTAAAAGAATAAGGCGCCAGTATTTGTATTTCCAAAACATATTACTTCTAAGCTGTTCCTTAATAGGAATTCACTCTAATCAAGTATAAGGTCAAATATTTCACGAAAGGAACAATCCACACAGCATTTCCCATCATAGAATAGCTTGTGAGTTGATAGTCCTCTTTTCTACCTTTTTTATCTTGCTCATTTCGCTAACCTTTCTTGATAAGTTATCAAAAATTTGTATTTGGGGCCTTTGCTAGCTGCTAGGTTTCATACCCTACAGCTATGTGGCATACATATTCATAGTTTCTAACCTTTGCTTAGTATTGGCAGGTGCCACAGGCTCCTGAAGATGGAGTTGGAAAGGTTCTCGCAACCTTTACACTTGAACCTGACCAAGATACAGCTGAAGACACTATGGCCAGTACCCAGCCCAGAGAAAGCAGTGACAGCACCACAAGATGCCGAAAAAGACTTGCAAGCTCACTTTTGCAGGAGCTGTTGACAATGCAGCAGGAAGACGATGGCCGTGCAGCCAAGGCCGCCAGAGAAAGTAGCCAACTGAGAAACCAGCTCTTGGGACTGGAGAAGAAAAGCAACGAAATTCAAAGAGGAATGCTTGATGTCATGAAGTAGTACTTCACACCAAATAAAAATCAGGAAGGAAATAATCTGTCCCCTCTGAAATAAGTGATATTTTACCAACTGCGACAGACAGTGCAGCATGGCCAAATGCTTAAGCCGAACCTTGTTTAACTACTACCATCTACTTTGTCCACATCAATAATGATGTGGCACTCACTTAAATATATTACAGTTAAGAATGCTTATCACTGTCCTTTTATCCTGCAAACAATTAAACAAGCCTTTGCCCAACATAAAACAAAATATTTTGTGGCAAATATTGTTAATTTTGAAACGAATTCAAGCGCACAACAACACGCACACAAGAGAGGAAAGACACAGGACAGGCGCTAACTTCATCTCATTTATTTGCAGGTAAGAGAGCCGATTATATACATAAATGGAGACATGCGCAGTAAAGAAACACATCGTCGGGTTCACAATGCGTGCTCAAGATACCTGTACTCTGCGTGCAAAAGATTAACAGACGTGTCACTCACACAGTCATGCCCCCTCTTCCTGATGTGAAAGGCTTCTAATAGTTCACGTGCCGTCTTATCACCGCCTCTGCCAAGTATCTTTATCTCTTTTAGCCGCGGCTCGCACGCTCTGCAGTTTGCACAATGCTCTGCCAAATGTGTCCCTCCGCCCCTTAACGCCCGCAAATGTTCCCCCGCACGGTCATTGACACACCGCCCGGTCTGGCCTATGTAAGCCTTCCCGCAGGTCAACGGTATCTCGTAAACGACACCGGTACAGCAGTCGATATACTTTTTTGAGTGCTTCTTCCTGCAGCCACTCTTCTTTTCCGCGCACGAAATGCGTGAGCAAAGATGGGCAAGTTTCTTCGGTGCGGAGAACACCACAGGAACGCCGTGTCGGCCTGCCGCTTTCTTCACATGGTGGGCAACCTTGTGAATATACGGTACCACTACCGTTTTAACCGAGTGCCTTTCCAGTGTTTTCGCTTTGCCGAACATGACCTGCTTGGTTTTCCGGAGTAGGGCCTCGGCCACAGAAACAATGACCGCGCAGGGGAACCCGGCCGTAAGTAGCCGGTGTACTTGCTTATTAAAGCTACACTGCATAGCATGCGGGCACGACTTCGAGAGAGCAGACCCAAGGCATTGGCTGGCTATAGACCTCTTGACAGTTTTCGAGTGAGCGGAATCAAAAGGTAAAAGCTCTTTCTGTGCCCGCGGAGCGTACTCCCAACATACATGATCAACCCCTAAAGTAAAATTGGCGTCTAAGAACTGCAACGATCCTTGTAAAGGGAGTTCGTGCGTAAACCTCAATCCCCTCCCGTTCTGCTGAAAGCTTTCCAAGACGCTGCCAACCGCTTCGGTGTAAGAAATGTTATCTAGTTTTTTCAAAACAATAAGAAAATCGTCTACGTATCTAAAAACTTTCAGCACTCCCTTCCCATTAAAGCTTTGCTCAAGGGCGCGGTCAATAAAAGCTAAAAACAGGTTACAAAGCACGGGGGCTACGCAGGACCCAATGCAGATCCCTTGTCTCTGACGATAAAATTTATTCTCAAAAGAGATAAAAGTAACACCCAAATAAAACTCAAGAACGCGCATAAAATTGTCCACAGAAAGCCCACATGAGTTCTGAAAATCCACATCTCCGCTTTCTTCAATCGCACTCCTAACAACACTGAACAAATCCTCGTGGGGCACAGAATAAAACAAATCTTCCACATCTACAGAGAACATATAACCAACTGAACAATTACCCTCGAGAAACCGTACAACCTGTAACGAGTTTTTTACAGTGAAGGGGTCATGGACCTGTAGAGAGCCTAGGTGTTTCTGCAGGTACTTACTGAGGACATGCTGCCATGTACCGTTTTCGCTAACTATACACCTAAACGGTGCATCTGCCTTATGGGTTTTAGCTGTAAAAAACACAGTGAGGGCATTAAACTTAGAGTCAAGAATGCTATTCGCTAAGCCGTTCAGCTCTAATTCCCTGCACATGGCCGCCGCCTTACATTTAACTCTAGTCGCGCTAGATTTCACTGTCCTGAAGTTCTTGGCGATAGCCTCTTCCGCTCTCTTCTGGTACTCCTCCTCGGCCAGTACAACAATCGGACAAGGAGGGAGGCTTTGTTGTACTGGCCGAGGAGGAGTACCAGAAGAGAGCGGAAGAGGCTATCGCCAAGAACTTCAGGACAGTGAAATCTAGCGCGACTAGAGTTAAATGTAAGGCGGCGGCCATGTGCAGGGAATTAGAGCTGAACGGCTTAGCGAATAGCATTCTTGACTCTAAGTTTAATGCCCTCACTGTGTTTTTTACAGCTAAAACCCATAAGGCAGATGCACCGTTTAGGTGTATAGTTAGCGAAAACGGTACATGGCAGCATGTCCTCAGTAAGTACCTGCAGAAACACCTAGGCTCTCTACAGGTCCATGACCCCTTCACTGTAAAAAACTCGTTACAGGTTGTACGGTTTCTCGAGGGTAATTGTTCAGTTGGTTATATGTTCTCTGTAGATGTGGAAGATTTGTTTTATTCTGTGCCCCACGAGGATTTGTTCAGTGTTGTTAGGAGTGCGATTGAAGAAAGCGGAGATGTGGATTTTCAGAACTCATGTGGGCTTTCTGTGGACAATTTTATGCGCGTTCTTGAGTTTTATTTGGGTGTTACTTTTATCTCTTTTGAGAATAAATTTTATCGTCAGAGACAAGGGATCTGCATTGGGTCCTGCGTAGCCCCCGTGCTTTGTAACCTGTTTTTAGCTTTTATTGACCGCGCCCTTAAGCAAAGCTTTAATGGGAAGGGAGTGCTGAAAGTTTTTGGATACGTGGACGATTTTCTTATTGTTTTGAAAAAACTAGATAACATTTCTTACACCGAAGCGGTTGGCAGCGTCTTGGAAAGCTTTCAGCAGAACGGGAGGGGATTGAGGTTTACGCACGAACTCCCTTTACAAGGATCGTTGCAGTTCTTAGACGCCAATTTTACTTTAGGGGTTGATCATGCATGTTGGGAGTACGCTCCGCGGGCACAGAAAGAGCTTTTACCTTTTGATTCCGCTCACTCGAAAACTGTCAAGAGGTCTATAGCCAGCCAATGCCTTGGGTCTGCTCTCTCGAAGTCGTGCCCGCATGCTATGCAGTGTAGCTTTAATAAGCAAGTACACCGGCTACTTACGGCCGGGTTCCCCTGCGCGGTCATTGTTTCTGTGGCCGAGGCCCTACTCCGGAAAACCAAGCAGGTCATGTTCGGCAAAGCGAAAACACTGGAAAGGCACTCGGTTAAAACGGTAGTGGTACCGTATATTCACAAGGTTGCCCACCATGTGAAGAAAGCGGCAGGCCGACACGGCGTTCCTGTGGTGTTCTCCGCACCGAAGAAACTTGCCCAACTTTGCTCACGCATTTCGTGCGCGGAAAAGAAGAGTGGCTGCAGGAAGAAGCACTCAAAAAAGTATATCGACTGCTGTACCGGTGTCGTTTACGAGATACCGTTGACCTGCGGGAAGGCTTACATAGGCCAGACCGGGCGGTGTGTCAATGACCGGGCGGGGGAACATTTGCGGGCGTTAAGGGGCGGAGGGACACATTTGGCAGAGCATTGTGCAAACTGCAGAGCGTGCGAGCCGCGGCTAAAAGAGATAAAGATACTTGGCAGAGGCGGTGATAAGACGGCACGTGAACTATTAGAAGCCTTTCACATCAGGAAGAGGGGGCATGACTGTGTGAGTGACACGTCTGTTAATCTTTTGCACGCAGAGTACAGGTATCTTGAGCACGCATTGTGAACCCGACGATGTGTTTCTTTACTGCGCATGTCTCCATTTATGTATATAATCTGCTCTCTTACCTGCAAATAAATCAGATGAAGTTAGCGCCTGTCCTGTGTCTTTCCTCTCTTGTGTGCGTGTTGTTGTGCGCTTGAATTCGTTTCAAAATAAGCTATGCACCATCTAGCCCAAACAGAAGTTTTGTTAAAATATTGTTAATAAAATAAACATGCTATATGACAAGCTATCAAAATTATAAAATGTGTAGGCAACTGAACAAGGTCCAAGTCGTAAACCTCCTGAACCCTACAATGCCATTTTGCAGAACATGATACAGTGGTAGCATTGAATAAAAAAGATACACATACATGCTGCAAGCACTAGGCTGAGGCCACCTCTCAGTATTTTATGCAGTGTAATGAAGGTATATATTAAAGTGGGCAGGTGCTTTGATTTACGGGTGTACTGTCACAATTCCATGGCAAACTCTGCTGCAAAAGACACTACTTTTCGTCATGCTATACAACTTGTGCAGCCGTAATAGTAGGGTACAGTGTGGTACAGATGTGGCTTTTTACTGCCACTGGGCTTTTCTATTAAAATAACAAAAAACGAAACCCATAGGTGGCAAGTGTGCAAATAATGTGCACGCAACTAAACAACACAGTAGAACAGTAAATAATGAGAGGTGGAATAAATCCATAAAGCACATTGTACTAACACCGGTAAATGCAATGCAATAAATACCTGACCCTAAATTTCTAATGTGGCCAGTGTTAAAACAGCTCTTCAAATACGGAGACCTTTCTGTGCCTGCAAGCTGCACTGTGTTCTTGAGTGCCATAGACATGCACAGCTTTATAAACTTCTGAATCTGACTGCCTCAGAAAAACTCACACATCAAAAGCGCACCTGTTAGAATGTCCTGCAAGACACTCTGGACCATGCAAGACTGTTCACAGTGAAGCAAGGTGCTTTGCCAGGGCATTTCTCACTGCCACCCCCAAAGGCTGCTCTTGACTGCTTGTGCAGAAGAGCTGTGGAAGTCACCCATCCTCTAGACGGACTACATTCAGCCAATTGGCGTCGTATCTGTCAGTGATTTCCCCACAAATATTGTGGGGAACGCAGCAGCAGCGAATTACTTTGTTCACATTGACAATGCCGCATTCAAGGCCCTTAAGCAGAATGCGAAAACATGCCTTGATCCGCCGGAAGGCATTTCCTACCACACGCCTGGCACTTGAAAGATGAAAGCTAGATGTCTGCGCAGCAGAATCAATGGTGCCAAAATGCAAGTGTGGCTTCATGATGTTTTTTGGAGTAGGAAGGCTTGTTCAGCCATCAGCAGAGGTGAAACGTGTACACCTCCGATGGTTTTGGCTTCCATTTTAAACAATTCACTGCTCAGAATCTTTGGCAGCTTCGATTCCCCAAACACACCTGCGTCATGGTTCCTCCCAGGAGATCCCCTGTTTGTGTAAAGTAATTTTACCTGTGGGTAGCAACAGCCAAACGTTTTGCACTATACCACCCATTATGGTTATGGTAGTCCAATGCATGCTCGGAAGGTGGTCAGACTTCTATGTGGCAGCCGTTTAGTGCTTCAACGGCTTGGGGGAAGCTTGCAACTGCAGAAAACTGTCGCAGGTATTCAGCCAGTTTGTGCATCCTCGGCATTCTCACGTACCGAGGTTCGAGAAGACCCACAACATTTAACATTGCAGAACTCCTTAACAATGATGTTAATGAGGAGTGACTGACTCCAAACCCATTTGCCACAGTTCTTTCTTCCGCGTAAGTCATACGTCGCAAGGCAATATATGGCAATTCCCACACTTTTGTGCAGCGGTATTCCTTTCCTCATATTTGTGTCCAGCCTTCTCATTCAGTCGCACACATTTAAAATGTATTTAAATGTGCCTCTTTTCATTATAAAGTTCTCCATAAATCCAGCCTCTGGCAAGTCCGGAAGCGTTGCTTCGTATTGTACATTGTGCGCATATTTGCGCGCAGCATCCGCATATTGTTATCATCCGGCCCAGCGTAACACGGCCACACGCTGGACTGCGTCACCGATAAAACTCAGCGCCACCGCTGCGTCACCCGAGGCATGCGTCGCCGGCGGTGGCTACAAAAGCAGGCGGTACGGCTTGGAAGGGCGGCTTTTTCCTTCCGCTACGGAGACGAGCGTAGCGTCGGTATGCTCGTCCGCTGCAACCGCTGGTCGAATAAACAGTTGTTACGTTTTATGTTGACATTCGTCCTTGAGCAGAAATGAGATCCCACATCTGGTGACCCGGACAATTGACAATAACGCATCGCTATGGACAAGCACGAGCAACAGCTTCAGGAACGGCACGGCCAACTCAATGCTTCCGTGCAGCAGCATCCCGCCGGCTCCGCCAGGGACGTCAGAACCCCGGCAGACGGCATTCCACGCGCTGCCCTGCACGGCGTCTGGCGTGTCGCTGTCAAGCTTCCGCCGCTTTGGGCCGACTCGCCCGAGGTATGGTTCGCCCAAGTCGAGGCCCAGTTCTCCCTCGCACACATCATGCAAGACGGGACCCGCTACAAACATGTCGCGCACCTCGATGCCCGCTACGCCAACGAGGTCCGGGATATCCTTGCCAACCCACCAACGGCCAACCCTTACGAACACCTCAAGAGTGAACTCATCCGCCGCCTGTCACTCTCGGAAGTCCAGAAGGTGCGACAACTACAGTCCGCAGAACTTGCAGAGCGCAAGCCTTCCAAGCTCCTCCGCCACATGCATGCTCTCGTGGGCAACATGGAAATCCAGGACTTACTTCGAGCACTTTTTATTTTTGCGAGAGTTACATCAGTGTAGTGTGTACAGGTTGGCCGTACAGCAGGATTAACATAAGTAACTGACATGAATGCAAAAATACCTGGTTAATTACAATTTCCTAATCAACTTTTTGTTTTGGATGTTAAGGAGCACGGATATACTGTGAAACTGAATGCCGTCAACGTCGATGTTGAGCCCTCTTTATAAATTTTCTTACTCGCCAATGTAGTCTGAAATATCGAACGATTAAAATACGCTTTTGAAAGCTTATTACCTGTTCTTCATTACGTGTTTACAAACTGGCGTCACTCGCATTACTTATACGTTAAATACAAACGCAATTTGTGCATTGATGATGCAGAAGAGGAGAGCTGCATTTCGGCGCCAATGCCACTCACAGTGACGTCATTTTGTAAATATTCATAGCGGCAAAGCCACGTAGCTTACAAGCGTTCAAGTGCATATTTTGACGTTCGATATTTCGAACCACATTGCCAATTAAGATAATTCAAACTATGCTCACATTCGAGATTGACCGCCTCAATTTCGGAATACATATTTTTCTAGTCAAATCTAAGTAAACAGTATATTAACTAATTTTTCAGAATTAACCCCCTAATTATTGACCGGCATCACTTCCATATTGTCCTACTTGTGGCGCAGTCACCTGCAGCAATCTCTCCGCCGTATCTCTTATAGCTGGTCGAAAAAAAAAGCTTTCGAATTCGAAAACTTACACCTTAAGGAGGTGCCTTGAATTTTAAAAATTGTCAGAGGCAAAGGTTTTTTTCTTGCGGCGCATGTGTGACATTGGTTTAAGTCAAAGCTCCGAATTACGCGAAGGTAAATGAGCTATTCAGATTAGCAACGGGGAATGTAGAACAAACGTGAGTTGGACATATTTTAGCTAAAATTAAAATGTGTGAATGGACATGCGAACGGCATGTGATCCGTAGCATTCGCGAAAGGAACCATTCATGACCCGTGGTTTGTTAGGGTGGCAGGGTCAGTATAAAAAAAAAAGGACGGTGTTGTCGGTTGCCGTATGGAGTCGACGCTGAAGAATTTGCGACGATAGTGCCTACCAGCAATTACAAAGCGCAGGATGGTCGTTGTTGTTCCGATAACTCATATTATATGAAGATAGCGTTGATAATCGTGGTGATGGTGGTGGCAGTGAACCTAAAGGTCACTTGCTTGAGTAGTGGCTATCCGTTTCAGCAGCGGAGGTACCGAACGCATAAACTGTGAATTTCATGCGACATAAGCGGTGGCGTTGCACCGGTTTGCCTTTCCTTACCGTGGTTAGCGGTTGTTTTTCTCCATGAATAGTGATGGCTATTTTTTTCTCGCGTCATACCCGCATTTCGTCCGCGTCCGCCTCGTGTGGCAGCAGGGCGCTATCCACAGCGGCCATCGGGTGCCCGCAACCTCCCCTGGTCTCGTCTGGCTTCCCTTTCATGTTGCGGACAACCCCGCCGCGCAACTTCAGCGGGGATGGTACATGCCACAGGGCGCTGTGCCTGCTGGTGTTCTCGCTGCTGCTGTTGGCGGTGATCCGCATCTACAATCCATAACTACAGCGCAAACGACAGGACAGAGATGAAGGAGGGACACCACACAGCGCTGTGTGGTGTCCCTTCTTCATCTCTGTCCTGTCGTTTGCGCTGTAGTTATGGATCATCGAAAACACCAACTCGCCCAACAAATGCTTTTGCCGCATCTACGACTTCTACCTTTTTGAGCAAGCCACCTAAAAACGCACAGGTGACGCCACATGACGAGTATGAATATCTTAAAGGTTCTGTCGTGAAACAGGTTCCATGCTGTGCTCTATGACTACTTTGTAGTTATTCCCTCCATCCATCCGCTACTGATGTTAGAGTATTCTCCGTTAAATTGCAGCGCAAACTGACGGAAAATTGCCTGTTGTTCTTAAGGAATATGTGTTTGCAGTTAACTAACGGCGCTTTGGTGTGCTATTTAGGTAGCGCTGGGACTGAATGAACTTCAGGTGAGAAATGGATGCTCAAAATCGTACAGGTTAGCCTTTTTAGTAACATCAGCACAAGCAGCTCAGGCAAAGCAATGTTCGTATAATGTACCCAATGATGCTGAAATGCTAGCTGTGCCGCCGACAGGCCTCCGCTTCAAACACATCATGGAGCAAAAGAATGATGAGTGTGTATGGCTTAACAAGTGTTAAAAAACAGACAATACGAGAATGAAACCTACTGTGAGAAAGCTGCAATACCTTTTGAATTTTTCCTCCATGATTACTTAGACACATCTATTCTTAGCCGAGGCATTACACGCCAGATAGAGTTTTTGCGGAGAGTGAAGGTAGGCTGAAGTGGGCGATGCTTGAGTAAAAGAGAGGTAAGGTATGAGGGGCAGGGTCGATGGAGCTACTGGGCGCGTATGCAGCCTTCATACCTAGGGGTAAGGGTGGGAAGGTGGATGATTTGTGCTGCTCCTAGAAGACAGCTTTTTTTCGCACTGCGTTTATGAATCCCATTTTGCTGGCACTTTTTCGTTCCGCTGCTCTGTGTGCTTCTAGTGCGTGGCGGCCTCATGATGGGTAGCGGTAGATTGATATTTTGTGTGAAGCGATTTGGGAGGATATATTTGGGTGAGTGGGAAGAGGTTGGTGACGTCTCGAACGAGAAGGTGGTAGGGCATCGGGTGGAAAGGGAATCGAGCGCGGACATTCGCTTACATAGGGGAGTGTGGTAGGGTCGTGACTGTTGATAGGTGCTTCTGGAGGGTGGAAGCTTCACTGTCCCATTCTACAGACAGACATGCAAACAGACGCCAGCATCTACGCGGTGTCACACTGCTACTGCATTCGCAGTAAAGCTGCTCTAACTGGACGAAAGAAGCAAAAGAGAGGAAGATAACAGATTGCACCTGTTACCTTCGTTTCAGTGCGACACATGCGATCAACCTGCCCACCGCACCCTTACTCGCCGTCACCATCCATTAGCGCTATCTAGCCCCAAAACCCACGCATCCACACCCCACAGTACCACTATCTTCCAGAAGGCCACTCCAAAGCGGGATGAAAAAAACTACGGGGAAATAGAATACGAAAACTCAGTTCGAAAGCATGTTGCCCACCCGAAGTACAAGCCACCTGTCCATCTCACCTCTCTAGCTAGAACGCTGACACCCGTGGCCCATCCCCCCTTCTCCACCTTCGAGGTGCTCCGCCCACATTTGCCCACCTTCAATCAAGAAAAATTTTGTCGCGTGCCTCGAGTAAATCAGTAACAGCATCAACGCAGTCATCGAGGGTAAATTCAGCTATTTTTGCCGCTTTGCCTCATCAGGCTTCATGATCGTACTGTGAATATTTTCTCTCGTGCTTTGTCCAGTTTAAGCAGTTTTCTACCATTGTCATGAATCTACACGAACTAGCCGAGAAGTTTGCATTGCTAAAGCCATGTGGGAATTGGACGGCTCACTTGTTTTCGGAATATTAGTCATGGCCTTTAACTGCAGCCAATTACATCATAAAACCACATCCTCTCTGAAGTTTAGACCAGCATTGGCAGAATTACATCTGACGAAACAGCAGCATGCAGACTACTCTGAGAGCTCTCGTACACCTCACACGCAGCAGAACTGATTGGACTAATATATTCCATGCAAACAGTTTTGTCGGAGGTAAGGCGACACGGATGTGCGTCCGGATCAATAAGAGTGGCGGCGCTGTAGTTGAAGTGCGCCTTAATATTCCTCCCACCTGAGCAGCATAGAGGGCTACACCTAAATGTTTGCTCACAGGTTTTATATCGCAGGTCACAAGCTTGCAAACTGAATTTTTTTATAATTTGAATATGGGATTTTGGATGTTACTCATTTCAGGATTTTGTATTTGTAAAAAGATTAAGAGCTTGTGTTTTTGTGATTGTATGGGGACACCGCTTATAAGGCTGGTCTGTGGAATCTGTGAAATAAAATCAGACATCATTTCATGCCTAACAATGATAGGTTGTTCTATGTTCTGAACAATGCATCACGCAGTTTCACTAGAATTAGCGCCACATTAACAGTTTTTTTTCGCTCTCTCCTTTAGGTGCAAGCCACGGCGCTCCGCCCAGACTTCCTCCTTGTAAATATTTTGTGAATTAGATGTGATGGAAAAACTCCCTCTTTGCCTCTCAGGTGCAGTCTTGATCATGCCGTTGACGTTCTGAACACCCTACAGTGCCCAGCTCAATGCCATGTCCACGTGCCCCGCTCTGCATCGTGACTATTTTACCTGCACGAGCTCGACAGAAGATGTCATTTTCGTCAGTTAGACATACACAAGTACAGCGAAGAAGCTGTCTTGTTCTTCGCGACATGTGCAAGAGATCACGACACGACTGCTGCATGTGGTAAAATCCAGCAGGCTGCCGAGTGAAAATCAAATGGCCGCACTTCGAAAACACTGGTCAAATCGAGCCCACAAGCGAAGGGAAAACAGGAACTCGTTATGCCAGTCGTGAGGGAAGCCAGCAGTTACTGAAACAACGAAGCATAGCAGATTTTTTATGCGTAGCATATTGCAATCACTCAGTTCAGCCCTTGTGCGCTGCCGGGCAGCCACCAAACCACGTGACGTGAAGTCACCAAACGGCATTAAAAAAAGAAAAAAAGAGAAAAGGAAAGAATTGTAAAAAAAGAAAAAAAAAACAGGAAAAAAACATAAAAAGGACGGCTGAGCATGGTGGCGGTTGCCACCGCCCGGTTTCAAAGGGGGCACTCCTATCCATTCATCCATCCATCCATACGTCACGGAGGAAAAGCTGCTGAGAAAATCGAGTGCCGCCAAGCAATACCTCGCGCTAAAAGACCGCGCAATATGCAAGGCATTCTTGGCTTAACCAAGCTAAGCCTGGGCATATTTTTTTTTTTCAATTTGTGGTGTTCATCAGCGAGGTCAAGAAGCATGGGTCATGATTTCCTTATTTGTGGTATTTACGAATACCACAAACATCCCGTATGCTTTTTGGTTTCAATGACCGTTGGATTGCGACATGTATGCATAACGAGCCCCTCTTCTTCGATGGACGCCACAAATTCTTTTATTTCCTGCGCAGAATATCCTGCGCTGGCTCTCCATCTGCCGTGGCAGGTGTTGGTAGAAGGGAGGCAACAACGAAGAGGGAACACGCGAGGAGCTGATGCAGCTGAGGCATGCATACACTCCACTGGCTGTTATCACTTAGTCAGCGTTGATCCTGCGCAAATCTCTTCCAGTCGAATCTAGAAACTCCGCCATTTAAAGCCTCAGTACACAAGGAAGAAACAAACAAAAGGCCTATACATAGTCTGCACAACTATTGCACTGCGTTGTCCGCGTGCTTTTTTGTGACACACTTTTGTTTCCGTGCGTGCGTTACTGCGGCGATAGAACTTCCTGAACAGCCGTAAAAAATTCGCGCTGCCCACAAAAGCTAGACGCTTCGGCGTGGTTGGAGAATGCTGGAAGCAGACGAATACTGCGGGGGTCATGCGGCAGGTGGTGGGCATTTGAAGGGGTCCGTGCCACGCGCACTCTACACATACCCTGATGTACCTGTAGTCTCTCCTGTTGTAGTGAAGCCAGGCCAAGTGCCGCCAGAATTGAAAATGGCTGCTGGCACCCGTTCCACTGGCATATAACGGCAGGCACATGGTGGCATTGTCGTTCAAGGGATTCTGCTGAAGCGTAAATCATCCCAGGCTTCTGGCAAAGAGCCAAAACACACTCAAACACCTCCGGTACTCGTGCACGCAGCAGCCTTCGGTCATCACCTCTGCCACACGACCACTGAAGTCCATCGCAACGCCATTGCCGGGCCGCCTCGGCCACTTCGCTCACCTAATGGGCGGACTAACGGACAGTACATCGAAATTGTCCAGTTCGCATCCTCTGCATCATTTATCATTGAATACTTAAGTAACCGATCAATTTTGGTCTATCTTCCTTAGGCGTTGTTCGTTCAATATTGCACTGTGCGTTTCCGCTGCTTAAACCTGATCCAATTCACGTGCCCCTGAACTTCCTCGTTCTTGGTTTTGCCACGAACATCTCTATATCTTCAAGAGCCCTCAGGTTTATTTCTAATACAGATTGCACTTGTGACCTTGGGCACAATACCACATAGTACTCAAACGGGAGTCCTGTCACCATTATATCTGTCGAAGTACCTGTCGGCCCTCCCTTCATGTGCCTATCGTACCTCCACAGTGACCGATGCTTCATTATCGCAGCATTTCTGTGCATTTTTTTCCCACTCGTGGCCCGTACGAGCTTTTGGATCCATATCTGTCCTGAGATAGAAATTGGATCGTGCTTGCTTTTCCGACAAGTGCTGAAGAGATTTTTCCTAGAATTGTGGGCTGCAGTGGTGGCCTTCGCCAACCACTGAATTCCGCTATAGTTTCTTTTGAAGCCGCACTTGCAAGGCCCGTATTGGTGAACTTTGAGAGCGCAAACATAAAAGTGAGGCGTTCATCCCGTGCTCAAGGCGCATGACGTCAACAAAGAGTATCTTCTCATAATTCACTCTGACAAAAAAGTACGAAAGGCTACAGTGGAAAAGTTACACCAATTAAAGGCCAAGAGCATTCGTATTCAACACGCAGAATTGCCCAATAAAATATAGAGCAGTTAAGATATAAAGCTGGAACCAAGTTGACGCATTTACCCTATCATGCCGCCTGCTTCACAGGTTTGGTCACTTAAGGGCAATTTTTTGAAACAGCTGAGACGGACTGGCAACACCCGTCCGGGGCGTGGACGGCCTTCTTGCAAGCTCACTGCATGTGGTGTAGGAAGACACTGGTGACCATTCTTGTGCCTTCATTCCACGCTCCGAATTTTTGAAAAAAAATTAAAGCCATCTTCTTTGCGTGCTTTTTTTTTAAACAAAAAACTGGCTGTGGTTTCGCTCTGGTTAAACCTGGTAGAGTAGCGAGAGTCTAGCTTCTTTCAGAGACGCAGAACTCGGTTCATTGTCATCTGTCGTCGTGGATGCACTATCGTCTGCTAAGCGGGCCCGTCTAGCCGCGTCGTCTTTACGTAGCTTATCGAGACCCTTAGCGCGCTCTTCCTCAGTCTCCTCGGCTCGCCGCCTCCTCTTGCCTTCGTTCCTACGACGAGCATTAGATTCCTCCGAGCTGTCCGTTTCTACCACAGGCTCCGTACGTTGCGAGATATATACGCTCCGCATCTCTGACGACACTCCGCGCATGCGCACAACTGACGAGGCGGGCGCGTAGAATTTTGATAGAGGCCAAATTCTAGACACCTGTGTACTGTGCGATGTCAGTGCAAGTTCAAGAACCCCAGGTGGTTGAATTTTCCGCAGCCCTGCTCAACGGCGTCCCTCATATAGCCTGAATCGCTTTGGGACGTTAAAACCATAAACCATTTCTTTGAACCCACTGTTTATCCCTTCCTCTATGGCGCGGTTCGGGTGTACGTAGATATATGTGAGACAGTTACTGCATGTTCTCTTTCCTCAAAAAGTAATTTTCAATTTTATAAAGGAACGCCATCGCCCGTTAGGCGTGACGCCTTGCCCGTGGTGCCACGGCTCAGCGCGCAGCCACGCTGACCTCGCGAAGCGGCTAGCGTAATGTAGCTCTCGCTAAAAAAGTCGTTCTTAACGTTTAGTGGCACGATGAGCATGTAGGGTAGCAGCGAAGCAGTCGAGGTGTAGCTTCACGCTGTGTGTCAGTTAACAAATCCGTGGGAGATGTCCGCTACCAGAAGCGGCAATGTTATTAATTCGAAAGTATTACGGGGCTATGTAGGCGGGGTCGTATCCGCAAAATGTGTTGGCAGCAGTTGTGGGCAACTCTGAAGAGGCAGCGTCAAACGAATGGTTTCAATCGAAAGTGGATGATGTGAGGATGCCGCGGAAAAAAAATCGAAATGGATTGAATAGTTAATTAATTATAGCCAAAATTGTTGAAAAATTAAGGGGGTCGGGGGCAGAGCAAAACTCGCGCCAAATTTGAAAAAGCCGGAAGTGTGGGGCCCCGTGACCATAAGTGTGGGCGGAGCCAACGCGTGACACCAAATTTGAAAGTCCGGAATGAACACTCAGAAGAAACGAGGGAAAATGTGTAGTTAATAAAAATCCAAACAATAATTAATTATTATAAAAAGTGGCAAGAGTGAATTTTGGTGCATTAATTGTGAATTAATGCGATTTCATCATGAATTAGGATGAATCATTGTGAATTAAGTGTCAGTTAAGTGACTTACTCGCTAATTATGAAATAAGGGTAATTAAAATAAATAATTGCGAATTAAGTGGATAATTAAGGAAGCAATTAAAAACAAGAAAACAAATTGAAATAAGAAGGCGTCATTGCGTTCGCATTGCTCTAATGCGGGTTACCACAGTGATCTCGAATTTTTTGTGTAGTGCTAGTGGAGGAGCCACCCTGCACTTCCAGGAGTTGCGCGGGTTAGGAAGTCATGAGAAGGGTGATGTTTTGCAGCGCATTTCGCACAGGTTGAATTGGAGCGCCAAGAGGCTAGCCCAAGCAGTCGGGACTTAAAACACGGCGGCTATGGGCTCAATTTTTTCACGAATCTAAATCAAATTTCATTAAAATGCTGAATTCAAAGGTGAAGACGAAGTATTGTGCGTACATTTCTTCGTTTCTTCGGCTGAATGGGCCCACCCTTGCTCGAAGACTCAAGTCGCCAGCGCCCAAGCAGGACGACCAAGAAGTCTTCATCTCCGCGAATCTCTTGAAAGAGCAATAAAAGTTTTCTCTCTCTCTCTCTATACTGTCCACATGGGTGGCGCCCTTCTGCATGTGACCTTATAATTTTTTTCTCGGGCTTTGGAAGCGTGCTTCTAAAATTGCAGCCCGAATTATGTTCATACCTCTGAGAGAGAACGTGGGGGGGGGGGGGGGGTCTACAAACCTAGATACATCTCCAAAGAAAGCTATGAATTTGGTTTCTTAGGCCCAAGTGAGCAGCACTGATTAACAAGAGGGGAGCTTATGAGGAGCGGAGCTTTTTATTTCAGAACGGAGTGCGGCAGCGCCAAGAGTGCAAGGCATAGGAAGAAAACTACCAGCTGGGTTAGCTCGGTTTTGGTGCTCATAGTTATATTCTCACGCATAAATCAACAAAACTAGTGAGACGGTATAAAAGACATGCCCTATCCTGATTTTTGTTTCTTGTGTTTTTAGTGCGAAGAATTCTCAACCATGCCGTAATTGCATTCCGCTTGTAGTGGTTTTCGTGCGTAGCGCGCATACTGTTCTGTAATTTTTCACTGATTTCGCTAAAAAACTTGTTTTCTGTACTTCAAACAGCCCCAAAAAACTTTCTTTATTTGACTGATGGATACATCGAAGAAAGGAACACGAATAAAGAAGAAACGAACTAAATCACAGCAAAGAAATAGTGGCTACTAGAAAACAGTCCGCAAAGCCACAATCAGAAGAAAAGAACAAGGAAATAAATCAGGTTCGAGAGGACGTCCGCTGGTGTGGACACGTGAGCAAACCCTCCACTTCATATGACCTTGCCCTCGTGCGAAATAGTTCCTGCGAAGAAGAAAACAATAGCACAGTAAGAAAAAAAGAATAAATTGAGAAAATGTGCCATTAAGCCTGAGGTCATCATCATCATATTAAAAGACATGACTTCAAAAGTCCACCCTGCAGAAATATTATCGATGCAGGTTAAATTACAGCCAGGACATCTTAACAGCTCTTTGTGCCTCAGGTGGTGGACGAAAATGTGCCGACACTCGTGCTGCACGGGACACTTTTCTTTTACTGTACGGGTCTAAAGAATCAGCGGCGGCAGATGGAGTATAACAGATGCCTTTATAGAAGCGGTCTTGCGAAACTAATGACAAGCAATGCAAGCTGCCAAACACTTGTACCGTAAAGGGTAGAAGCAAAATTTCGCTATCCTCCTACTTTAAAATGATGCGCAAGACGTCCTTAAAAATGAATTATCACATCGGAGTCGCTTGCACCTCGTAAATAATTTACAGCCGATTGTCTTCTCTCATGAAGTTGACGTCCTGATGACAAACAAATTGTCTTCATGATGTGTAATCTTCAAGACTTAGAAAGGGACGTATCCGGCTGCGTTGAGTTTCTACAGCAGCCCTACGTCGCCTAGCATTTTCAAGCGCCTGGTGAAAGTATGGAAAATGACGACGATGATCTATGCACTTCTTGGCATCAGTGTTGTGAGATGACGCACCTGTGATGTCACGAAACGAACACTAGGGCCCCTAAAGCTCTGCACCGTCTGGTACAGGCGCTCCGGCTCAGTTTATAATACCTGCCGCTCTCTCTGTTAATTACACACATTGCAACACAAGGCGCGAGTCGTACCGACGACGGCCAAGTAGTCTGAGGCCTGTGAAAACGGAGCTACTCGGATCCCTGGGAGATAATTTTTCTTCTCTTGGAAACTACTCCCACCAAAGTTCTTTTGCGGCAGTTGGCTTCAGCATCAGATAAGGTGTCCACTGCGGTCCGACTGCACGATTATGTCCCCCTAAGTCTACCAAATGTCGAGAATCGGAGCTAAAGATATTTCACGCTGAAAAGGAAAGCTGCTCTTGCATCCTCTTCCTGAATATTTAATAATACGCAGCATGAAAAAAAAGCAACATCAATACGAGGAAGTTTTACTCACTGTGGCCGCTGGTCATCTCAGCCGCTGCCCCCGGCCGATGCCCAGCAGCCGCATCCGGGAACAGGCCTCCTCTTCCTCGGCCCACGGATCGGATTCTGCTCAAGATAACAGGCAGCGGGTCTTGCAGTACAGTCACGAACTACAGCAACTAATATCCCGAACATTGGTAGCAAATCATGTGCAACCTTTGTTAGAAATATTGTCACTGTGTGCTGCATTTTGTATCACCTTGCAATATACTTATTGTTAGGATGCTCTACGGCAGTTTCTTTTTGGGGCCTCCTGGTGTGACAGCTATTGTTTAACGAGCATTGTATGTTTCATGAATAAAACTTGAGACGATATAATGGTCCTGTTTACTCAATTTCTTCCAAATAGCACACAATTCCAATTACATGCAAGTGGCAAACAGTAGGTATACTTCCGCAAATCTACTGCGAAGAGTAGAACAGCAAATTTAGTCACGCACGAGGGAGCTGTTATTACAGCTGAGATGCCACTGTTATTTTTCATATATTCAACTCGTCAGCGATGTGCGTCATGCTTTATCTCTGCATATTTCCTCACCAGGTGGTGTCACAAACGGGCTGTCGACCGGGCCGTGTGCAGCACTGAAGGGCGGTGCAGCCGCAACGCAAGACAAGCCGGGCGTGGCCATGGCCCCGATGCTCTGCTGGTCACCCCGGCCTGCGTGTTTGGAATGTCGCAGATGGCAATAAAAAAATGCTAGACTATCAATTCAATGCAATTTGAGAGGATAGCAGAGCAAAAAAAAATATCGACACGTACCATACACACGAATATAAAAACATGCCTTCTTACATGCTCAGACTGTGTTTACTCATCCTGCAAATTTATTCGCCCCGGTCAATTTCACGATATAAATCCAGATATTCATCCATCCATTATTGTCCTGAAACCATGACACGAGCATCTTTTTCTGCTCCTTCTTGCAGAAGCGAACAGTCAAATGCCTTCACTAAGTGCGGCTGCCACGCGGTATTTCAGCGAACTTTCAGTCGTCTGGTACAAAGAAAGCGGACTACTGGAACAGATCTTGAGGTGGTGAATGCGTGGGAGAAGTGCACCGGGCTGCCACCCCAGGTGCCGATGACTGTGGCGACGTCTCTCCGCTCATATCCCAGCTCAATTTCATCCAAGCCTTCTCATATCACAAGCATAAGGAGTACCACATGCTACAAATAACTGTGAGCACCAACACGTGATACGCGCAGAGCAAAAGAGCGATCCACACACTGCCAAAAAGACCAGCCCTCGAAGTCGATGGTGAGGAGTCAGTCAAATGGTGCACGTAGGAGATGCCACCAGGAACATTGATACATTCATGCCTCAAATACTTGTTAAATACGGCTGAAGAACTCGACTAAACAAGGTGATAATATAAGCCTCCACACGGAGTCTAATTGCAGTATAAGGAGCATTTAAATAACTATAGAATTAGCATATATGACGGAAGCCAAAAGCCACCGAAAAAGAGAAGCGTCGGGGATGTCTTTTTAATTTGTAGTTTTCATTAACGGGAGAATAGTAAAAGCAGAAGAAACACAGCGACATGCCTACGGTGGGATTCGAGCCCCCAACCTCCTACATTCGTGTCCTGTGTTCTAGCTAAAGAGCTACGGTGACGGCTGTCCTTCTTCTGCCTTCGCGAGTATTTATGTGTAGTGTTGACAGGGTTGAACAGCACCACCCTCGTTCATAGCGGCGGACGTACTGCGTCCTGTGTTACCGCTAGTGTCATGCAGGAACGTGATCGAAGAGTGAGGGTGGAGGCTGTGCGAGAACCCTCTTATGCTACCTATGGATTCAAGTCTGCCAGATTGGAGGCCCTCGGTAAAATCTCATGGTAGTGCATCAGACGCGAAATTTGTAAGTCATGGGTACGAATCCCACAGGCGGCCAATGGTTCTTTTTTTCCTTCTGCTTTTAATATTCCTCCCATTGATGAGAAGCTACAAATTAAAAAAAGACATCCCTTATGCTTCTTGGTTTCGATAGCTGTTGGCTTCCGTCATATATGTGATAACGAGCATCACTTTCCATCCCCTTGTCTGCTAAATAGTTTAACGACGGCCTCGAATTTGGTAGTCTTGATACCATAAGTAGCATAATAGGGCTCTCGTAGAGCCTCCGCCCTCGCCATTTGACCATGTTCCTACATGGCACTCGCGGTAATACACGACGCACTACGCCCACCGCAATGGACGAGAGTGGCGCTGGTGAACACTCTCAAGGTTCGCTTACACCACACATAAATACTCCCAAAAGCAGAAGATTGGACAGCCGTCGCCATAGCTCAGTTGTTATAGCACCAGAGACGAAATTCTGAAGTCCTTGGTTCGGATTCAATCGGCAGCATGTTGTTTCTTCTGCGTGTATCAATCTCCAATTGATGAAAATACACAAATTAAAAAGGACATCCCCTATGCATCTTGGTTTCGGTGGCTGTTAGCTTCCATCATACCTAGACTAAACAGAAAACATAGCCCATCCTCAGACTTTTGCGCCCTTTCCATTCTTCAGATGCTGGGCTGTAGCTTATGCTTAGCCCCTTAAGGATGGAGCTAGCATTTCAGGGTGACTCTTTGGCAAAATCTTTTGAGTTTCTTGAAAAAAAGAGAGAACAATGCTGTCACAGAGTAATCCACAAGAATCACCAACGCCGCCTTCATTTCAGAAGCTAAAACCATGACAGCTCAAAAATGAGCCAGAGAATTACAAACTTACAGGTAATATACAAGATACAAGCTCATGCCGGGGAGAAATGAGCGATGAGTGACGGAAGCAAAAGTCATAACGTGCATTTCTGCCGTGACCACCTGGTCTGAATAAGCTCGTAAATGTATTAAAATGTCGCTTATTTGTTTCAAATGCAGTGTTTTTTTTCTTCCAGGAGTATTCGTCATCTTTTATTATAGTTTATGCTCTCTCCAGCGCTCCCTTAACATGGAACTCGCGCAAGAATTTCATCTTCACGTAGATAACAGTGAACTAAGTGGAAAAAAAATACCCCCCCCCCCCCCCCGTGTGTGTGCATTCGTTCCGTGTAGTATGATGGCTCAAAGCACAGAAACTAAGAAACATTTATTCTCAATAACTGTAGAATACTACCTCATCTAATTGGGCAGTGGACCTTATTAGAAGAAATGTTCAACATAAAAAGTATCGTTTGATGTCGGTATACAATATTTTCAAAGAGGCATCATCGATGACCGCCCCGGTGTACTTCTTCAAATTTTCACGGGGACTCAAAGTAAGAAGAGTTTGAAAAGTTTGTGCTGAACATCTGCGGGTTATCGCTTCGTCGTCAGTTGCATGCTAAATCTATTCAAATTTATTCAAGACAGTGCGAAGGTAGAAATTTACCCACCAATCTGCGTTGATCCCCTGGATGTTCATCTTCTATCTATTAGAAGCTGTATGGGCAGTATATGAGATTTCACCTCTAAAAGGCCTGACAAAGAATTTTGCGGAGGAACCCTCTGGGAGACGCTAAGAAATTCAAATGGAAGATGGCTTGTATCGATACTCAACCGTGCTTAGAGAAACGTAGGCTGCTTTTCCTAAACACTGAGTTTTTATACACTGGAAAAGGCTAAAAATAAAATACTGGTATTGTCACCGCCGGTGTTTCTGACAAGATAACTGGACTGACGTCAACACAGTTTTTTTGCTGATCTTTGAGGATAATCTTTACAGTCATTAACTTGTAAACGGCGATGGCGGAGTCCTTTCCGAACATGATGTCGCAGGTTTTGTTCGAGTGGAGCGAATATCTTCAGATTCAATTTTTTGGAGCTATATTCTTCTGCTGCCGAAAAATCATCAGAAAAAAATCGATTTTACTAAGACAAATAAATTGCATTAAATTTCCCCCGCAGTATTCGTTTAGATATGCGGCAGATAAAACTTTGCAGGATCATTCGCAGACCGAGTTTACTGCAGGGTACATGTAGGCGCAGTAGATTAGAGACTCTGTCAGAAATCTATCAAGTACCAAGTGAGATGACCAACTGAGTTCTAAGCCACGCTGACAGCGCTTTCCTTAGACGTGGCCTCCCACGCACGCGTCGCCTTCGAGGTGCAACGTTTATCTGGTCGACGCTGAAAAAAGCTTTGTTCGTAGACGCTGCTCCCAACGACATTAAAACCCAGGCAGTGATGATTTATTCAGCACCCACAGCAGGCAACCTGGTGTTGTTGTAGGGATACGGCTAAAAGGAGACAGCACCCCACACACGCAGTCGCACGTACGAGAAATCCAAAGAGATTAAGCTGCAGTTAATGACCATAGTTGAAAAAGCAATGAAGGTTACACTGGAAATGTGGCATTCTATAATATATCTTCCACATCTTTCGGATTTACTAACAAAACTGATGCCAATAAAAACGTTCGATTCAGAAGCAAGGTGGCGAGTTGGAAAGTTGTACTACCTTTGTGTCAAGGGCACATCGCAATTACAGCACCAAAAGCAAGAACAAATTACGGGTTCAAAACCTTTAAATACCAAATGAGTGGCTTTTTGAATTAATCAGAAGCATTGATGATCTCCTGTACGATTGTAAAAATCAAGAAATATGCACGAAAAAGGGACTGCAATGTTGGCTGCATAATTGCTTGGTAAATCGTGTGATCTACTGCAAGATTTCGAATAGTGAACGAGTGTTTTATGAATAAGACTGTTTTTTTTCTATGTATAGCTCCATGTTTTGTTACAGCTTGCATGTGCTTAAGAACTCTGCAGCTTGTGTAACAAGCACAGTGCAGTTTTTCTTTTTCGTACGTTGATCTTAGGCTGCTTTTCAGCACCTATCGTATGTGAAGGCCCTTGCCAGGCATCGTGCCTTTTTGCCTCCTTCCTGAAGTGCATGCAGATGCAGTCAAAATGAATTTCCAAGTACATTAATCATCTCAAAAGGAATGCGTGAACCAAACGACTTTCTTGTTGGCTAGCTCATGGTTGCCGGTGCTCTGGCGTGCTCCTAGGGGAGTACAGACATCTAAATTTTCTGGCATGTTTTCTTCTTTATGATGATGCAGTAGAAATTAGTATGCACTAATCGCGACGTGGTTTTCAGTTACGGGTAATAAATAAATTGTGATCAAGCTTTTGTCATTATGTTGCGGTTTCGTCTTCAAAAGCCGAATGATGACTGTGACGTCAAAGTGTGCTTATAGCCAACTGAGGCATGAAAAACTGCAATACAATCGTTGATTCTACAATCGTTGCCTGTAGGCTGACGTTGGCATTGTAGTGAGTTAATACGACGGAGCAGCAATTATATCACAATTTTTCATGCGTCACATGACCTGAAAGGACACGTTGACGTCGCATCATCGTTCGTCTGTTGAAACCAAAACCGAAACAGCGCGACAAAGAAATTTGAGTCTCAAATATTTAGCGGTCGTTGGAGAATGCCTCGACGTAACCTATGTATGACACGGCCTTACGCATCTTTACAAAGTAAAAACGTGCACCCAAAAGTTGGGTATCTATATTCCATGAAAAGTGGCTTCTTTCTTTAAATAAAAAAGTATATTGTAAAATAAAGGCGCCAAAAACCACACACTCACAAAACAAGAGAACGGGACAGAGCGCCACTCACAACTAGTTTATTTTGCAGAACCCAGATACATATATACACAGCCAGCACCTGCGCGAGGACCAAAATTACGCATCAATGTGATAACGAACGCTCAAAAAACCTTTTTTCCGCCTGATACAGAGATACAGATGTTTCGCTGACACACGAACTGCCTTTCTTACTAATCTAGAACGCTTTAGTCAGTTATCTGGCTGTGATATTGCTGCTTCTGTCAAGGATCCGCATGGATGAGAAGCATGGCTCACAAGAGCGTGAATGGCAGGATCTGGTATGTTTCGACAAATTTGGGCCTTCTTTATTTTGTTCTACGTTTCGTTCATGTTCCCTGATTCGCTCATTAACGCAGCGCCCTGTTTGTCCTATATAGGAACGACCGCACGAGAGAGGAATTTCATAAACAACTCCTTCGGCACAATTCACGAAAGGCCGCCCATGCTTAGTACCGCAGCCTCTTTCTTGTTCTTTTTTTTTTCTTTTGTCGATTTGAGGGCAAACGCTTCCGAGCTTCAGGGGGGCTGAAAAGAAGAGCGGTACACTAGGCCTGTTCACAACCTTCAGGTTGTGGGCCAACATGTGCAAGTACGGCGCCGTCATAAGTCTCACTTCTTCACGAGGGACCTCAACCCAGCTCTCACTGCCCTCATCTTCAACTTCTGTCAGAGGCTTTCGGCGACCCCTGTCACGGGCGAACCAGGGAATCCGGCTGAAGGCAGCCTAGCCGATTGGTTTTCAAAACTCAGTCGCATGTTGTGAACGCATGACTTCCTTAGCGCGGACTCAAGGCAAAGTGAAGCAATACCACTTTTCACTAATTTGGAGTGCGAATAGTCGTATGGCAGAAGCCCTTTTTATGCTCGCGGAGCGTCAGCCCAGCACACATGATCCGTACAGAACTCAATTTTGATATCTAAAAACTAAAACATGGTTCAATAGCAGTTCACACGTAAAATCCAAGCCTTTTCTGTGTTCTCTGAATAGGAATAAAACATTATGTGCAGCTTCGGTGAAGTTTAAGCTTGCGACCTTGGTTAAAACAATAAAAAAATCGTCCGCCTATCTAAAAACTTTAAAAACGGTGTTAGCAGGCTGCTTCGCTGAAGCTGCACATATTGTCACGGCTATACAGTCGGGACAGCCAGGTCACGTTTTACTGAACAGCGCCAGGTAGCAGCGAACTCCCGAGCGGAACCCGAAGAAGAGACGACGAAGAAGCCCCCGCCCGCCACCATATGGCTAAGGCTAGCCAGGATGGCGGTTGAGACAGTTCGGCCAGGAGACGGCGCCACGAGAATGTCCAGGAATGTGGCATTGCTCCCCCCCTCTGGAAAGCGCCGCCCGCGGCGCTGGAGGGCGTGTGGTCCGGCAGCCGCTTCCCCGGGCACAGGCTTTTGGGGCACGAACATCCGCTGATCATAGAGTGCCCTTGCAGAGGCGCAGTAGTCCTGGTGTATATAGTAGGTATCGGCGACGGGCGCGGAATCCACTTTCTCGGCCGTCGTGATCTCGTACACGAGGAGAGGGAGGCATTAAGACAATCATCATAGATGCGGATAGCTGGAGCATATGGACGGTCAGGATGGAGAATGCCATGATCTTTGCGCTCTTAGTCGTCTGGACATAGGCTACTTCCAGTGGGAGCAGCACGCGGTCGTTCAGCGTTCGCGACAGTGAAGCGTGGGTACTCCGTCCGACGAAATATTCAAGCTGCAGCGTGTTGTGGTTGAACAGCACGGCAAGTGTGGAATGGATGTTGACGTTGCCGAATTCCATGAGGCGGTTCTGGCCGATCACCATCTCGACGGGTGCGCACGGTGAAGAGCCGAGTGGAGAGAGAGAAGGTAGAGACGAGTGAGCTGCTAGCGGGCGTGGTAAGGCTTCATTCGGGCGACATGCACAACTTCGGACGTTGGTCGCCTAGAGGAACGAACAGTTCCTTGAGGGAGAACTTCATAGTTTACCTCGCCGAGTTGGCGTAACACTTCATAGGGGCCAAAGTACCGCCGAAGAAGCTTTTCAGAGCGCCCTCGTTGACGGACTGGGCTCCACACCCAAACATGTTCTCCGGGCTGATAAGTGACATCCCTGTGTCGATGGTTGTAACGGCGAGCGTCTCTTTCTTGTTGATGCCGGATATGCTGCCGAGCAAGTTGGCGGGCGGCCTCGGCTTCGTGAACAAAGCGGTCGGCCCCCACGACAGTGGAGTTTTCACTACCAGGAAGCAGCATGGCGTCGAGCATTGTCACGGCCTCGCGACCATGGACTAAGCGAAATGGTGTGAAGTGAGTAGTCTCTTGCAGCGCGGTGTTATATGCGAACGTAACGTAAGGGAGTACTGCATCCCAGTTGCGGTGGTCGTAGTCGACATACATGGAAATCATGTCGGCGATCGTCTTATTTAGGCGCTCAGTGAGTCCATTAGTTTGGGGGTGATAAGCTGTTGTTCGTCGGTGACTCGTGCCGCTGAGTCGCATAACTTCCTGTGTCAGCGCCGAGGTAAAGGCCGTTCCTCTGTCAGTTATGACGACCGTGGGTGCGCCATGACGAAGCACGATGTTGTGCATGAAGAAGGTGGCAATTTCCGCAGCTGTTCCGCGGGGAAGAGCTTTCGTCTCACAGTATCGACTGAGGTAGTCGGTGGCGACCACAATGTACCGGTTACCCAGCGAAGACTCCGGAAAGGGGCCGAGTAAATCCATGCCGACTTGGTAGAAAGGAACTTGTGGTGGATCAATAGGCTGCAAAAGTCCGGCCGGCTTAGTCGACGACGTCTTGCGACGTTGACACTCGCGGCAAGTTCGGACGTAGCGTTTCACAACCTCCGCGAGCTTGGGTCAGTAATATTTTTGCCGTATGCGGGCCAACGTTCGGGAGAAACCAAGGTGACCAGAGGAAGGATCATCGTGGGACGCCTGCAAGACTTCATCGCGAAAGGCATTAGGGATAACGAGCAGATAGGCAGGCTCCGTCGACCTATAGTTCTTTTTGTACAGGATACCCTCCCGTAAGCAGAATGATGACAGGCCGCGTGAAAAGATGCGGGGTGGAGTCTGAGCGCTTCCTTCGAGATAGTCAATCAAGGACCGTAATTCAATGTCGTCTCGTTGGTGGTGAGCCAGGGTGGACGCGGAAATGACCCCAAGGAAAAGGGAATCGTCATCGAGGTCCACGGGACTGGCAGGAAGTGGGGCACGGGACAAACAGTCTGCATCACTGTGCTTTTGCCCTGATTTATACACGATGGTGACATCAAATTCTTGCAGTCGGAGGCTCCAGCGTGCGAGTCGCCCTGAGGGATCCTTGAGATTTGCCAACCAACACAGCGAGTGGTGGTCGCTCACCACTCGGAAAGGGCGGCCATACAAATAGGGTCGAAATTTCGTTACTGCCCACACAATAGCTAGACATTCTTTTTCGGTGGTGGAATATTTCACCTCAGACCGTGATAACGTGCGGCTTGCGTAAGCGATTGCGCGTTCGACACCATCCTGCCACTGTACAAGTACCGCACCAAGGCCAACGTTACTCGCGTCTGTGTGCAGTTCTGTGTCAGCGGCCTCATCGAAGTGCCCAAGTATGGGTGTATTCTGAAGACGCGTGCGTAGCTCTTCAAAGGCATGTTGTTGCTCCCGACCCCAGACGAACGGTTCGTTATCTTTGGTGAGGCGAGTAAGGGGCTCAGCTATTCGGGAGAAGTTCTTCACAAAGCGCCGATAGTAGGCGCAGAGACCCAGAAAACGGCGCACACTTCGCTTGTCAGCAGGAATGGGAAAAGAAGCGACGGCGGCAGTCTTGTCGGGGTCTGGACTAACGCCCTTGGCGCTCACAATGTGGCCCAAAAACTTCAGTTCCTGGAAAGCGAAGTGACATTTCTCGGGCTTAAGGGAGAGACCAGCTGAACGGATAGCTTCGAAAACAGCGCGTAAGCGGCTGAGGTGTTCTTCGAAAGTGTCGGAAAAGATGACAACATCATCCAGGTACACAAGACACGACTGCCATTTGAGATCAGAAAGCACAGTGTCCATCATCCGTTGGAAAGTTGCCGGAGCTGAGCATAGGCCGAAGGGGAGCACCCTGAATTCGTACAAACCGTCCGGGGTAATAAATGCGGTCTTCTCCCGGTCACGTTCGTCCACCTCTATCTGCCAGTAGCCGCTGCGTAAATCGAGTGATGAAAAGTATCTGGCGTGGCGCAGACGGTCTAGGGAGTCATCAATGCGCGGCAAAGGATAAACGTCTTTCTTAGTGACTTTGTTCAGACGTCGGTAATCAACACAAAACCGGAGGGTCCCATCTTTCTTAGCAACTAGGACCACAGGCGACGCCCACGGGCTCTTCGATGGCTGGATCACGTCGTCGCGGAGCATTTCTTGAACTTGCCTTCGAATTGCATCCCGTTCCTTTGAAGATATCCGGTACGGCGACTGGCGTAATGGTCTCTGGCTTTCATCAACGATAATTCGATGTTTTGTTATCGGCGTTTGCCTAACTCTGGAGGTTGACGCAAAGCAGTCCTGGAAAGAGTCAATGACAGTCTGCAGGTTGCGTTTTTGACTAGGCAGGAGATTCGGGTTCACGTCGAGTTTAACCGGAGCATTCGTTGATTCCAAGGACTTCGGAGCCCCTGTCAACGCGTACTCTCCGGCACATTCCCCGAGTTCTTCAAAATAAGCAATCGTTGTGTTGGCCGCTAAACGTTGGGGTTCACAACCGAAATTTGTTATCAGTAGTTCGGCTCGCTTATTGTTCAGTTCTATAAGCCCGCGAGCTACACACACTTGCCGACCCAGGAGCAGTGACATGTTGGCTTCAGCGATGTCATGAGTGCCGGCGCTGTCATCGCACTCCACAGTTACTAGCATGGTGGTTCTCGACGGAATCACCACGTTATCATCACAGACCCGCAACTTAGTCCTGCGTTGCTGCGGTTCGTCGCCAACAGTACGGTGTGCGGCAAACGAGACGATCAGCTCCTTAAAGTCGATGACAGCCCCATATTCCTGTAGGAAATCCAGACCGAGAATCAGGTCTTTAGAACACTCAGGAAGCACAGCAAAGCAGCCGGGGAAAGTGACGCCGCGGATCTGAATTCGTAAGGTGCAAACGCCGGTCGGCGTCACAACATGGCCGCCGGCTGTGCGGATCTGGGGCCCAGTCCAAGGTGTCAAAACCTTTCTAAGGGTCGTGGCTAGCCGGCTGCTTATCACAGAGAAATCAGCGCCGGTATCTACCAGTGCGGTTACTTCACAGTTATCGGCGGTTACTGGAATTTCCGTAGAAGCCAACTGCTGGCTCTTCGTCGGCGGTGGGCTCGTCGGGTCAGGTGGTCGTTGGTCTCGTCGTCGCTGCAGATCGTCGAGTGGAGGCTCTTGTTTCTTTCTAGCTGCGGCGGCCCTACCCCCAGAGGACGCTGTCTTCTTCGTCGTCTCTTCTTCGGGTTCCGCTCGGGAGTTCGCTGCTACCTGGCGCTGTTCAGTAAAACGTGACCTGGCTGTCCCGACTGTATAGCCGTGACATATTTGGTGGAGCCGGCTGGGTAACGTCCCATGTACACTGACTCTGAAGACGCCTTTGAAGCCAGCCCTCAGTGCGTGGACACAACCCCCGTCCACAAAGCGAGCCGCCGCCTGCGAGGCCTACAGCCAGAGTTCAGCGGCCTGACAAAACCGGCAAGAGATATGACATCAACCACAGCTAGCCAGACCACTCAACATTTTGGATCTGACACTCCCTTCGTACTTCACGCGCCCAGGTCACCGCCGACGTTCCACGGTGACAGGTTCGAGGATGTTGAAGACTGGTTGGCCAGTTTCGACCGTGTGGCAGCCTTCAACCAGTGGGACGGTGAGCGCAAGCTGAGGAACGTTTACTTCGCGCTAGAGGACTCGGCAAAGATCTGGTTCGAGAACCACGAGTCCTCTTTTGCCACCTGGGAGGTTTTTCGTCGCGAGCTGCTGGCGACATTCGGCAGCAGTGAACGAAAAGAGAAGGCGGAAGTCACTCTGCACTCGAGATCGCAGCAGCCTAATGAGAGCGTCACCATGCTCGTTGAGGACATGATGCGCCTCTTCAGTCGAGCCGACCCTGCTATGGCCGAGGCAAAGAAAGTGCGGCACCTGATGCAGGGCGTTAAGGAGCAGCTGTTTGCTGGACTTGTCCGCGACCCTCCAAGGACAGTGGCCGATTTTACGAAGGAGGCAGTGAGCATGGAACGCTCCTTGCAGGAACGCGGTGCACAGTACGGCCGGCAGGCTAGTATGGCAGCCGCTCAAACCTGCACGCCTACGACGCTGCCTCCTGAAGATCTTCGAGACCTTGTAAGGAGCATCGTTCGCGAAGAACTCGCGAAACTCCGCTTCGAAGCTCCACAGGCCAGCGTCGCCGCCCTGTCGGACGTGGTACGGGATGAAATCCGTCGAGTGGTGCAGCCAGCACCAGTTGTTCCGGAGCCGCAGCCGCAACCCTACATCATGACCTACAGCGAGGCACTTCGACGGCCTGCGGCAGTGGCACAAGCTTTTTCACCTGTGCCGGCTGTGCAGTACCCACGTCCAACTGTGCCCACCACCTTGCCGCAGGAATTCCGGCCCGCCATGCGTAAAGCGGACATGTGGCGAACGCCGAGGAACCGGCCACTCTGCTACCACTGCGGTGAGCCCGGCCACATCCTGCGCCACTGCCCCTACCGTCGGATGGGTTTAAGGGGTTTCGCTTCAGACGCTCCTCGACCACGCTACGGCGAGCGACCCCAGGAGATTGAACAATACCTGACGTCCAACGTGCAGGCTCAGACCGTGCCGCGACGCCAGTCTCGATCCCCATCGCCCAGGAGACTCTCTTCTCCCAGCCGCCCGTCGACCTCTGGCGAATTCAGAGGCAGGTCCCCACGGCGGGAAAACTGAAGACGGCGCCACGAGAATGTCCAGGAATGTGGCAATATTGTTTTATATTTATTCAGACAACATGAAAAAGGCTTGGAGATTAAGTGTGAACTGGCGGTGGACAATGTTTTACAGTTTTTAGATATCAAAATTGAGTTCTGTACGGATCATGTATGTTGGGCTTATAGGGAACCGCAGCTCAAGTTTGCCGTGTCGATTGCAGCGCCGTAACACACAGCATAGCGAGAGGAGCAAGCAGTTCTGGGGGCACTCTTGGTGCTATTCCACGCCACCTTCCTGAGCTTATTGGCGCGAGCTTCTGCGCGCTGTCGAAGCCACACGTGGTGCGTGTCAGTTATCGGGGTTATGTCTACAGAAGCGAGGCAGATAGTGCTATCAACCAAACGCGGGCTTCTAATCGTTCAGAATGTGCCCTCGCGTTTGTAGCGGCCCAAGCGACTGACGGCAGCAGTTTTTAGTCGAACAGTGGAATAACTGCAGTGCCACCTGGGCAGCGCACGTTCCCTATACGCTCCGCGGGCAAAAAGGGCTTCTGCCATACGACTCTTCACAATCCAAATTAGTGAAAAGAGGCATTGCTTCACTGTGCCTTGAGTCCGCGCTAAGGAAGTCATGCGTCACAAGATGCGACCGAGTTTTGAAAACATATTAGCTAGGCTGGCTTCAGCCGGATTCCTTGGTTCGATCGTGACAGGGGTCGCCGAAAGCCTCTTACGGAACTTGAAGATGAGGGCAGTGAGAGCTGGGGCAGAAGTCCCTCGTGAAGTGGTGAGACCTGTGGCGGTGCCGCACGTGCACAAGTTGGCCCACAACCTCAAGAAGGTTGCAAGCAGGCATAGTGTCCCGCTCGTGTTTTCAGGCCCCTGAAGCTCGGAAGCATTTGCCCTCGAAACGACAAAAGAAAAGAAAAAGAACAAGAAAGAAGCTGTGGTACTAAGCATGGGCGACCTTTCATGCATTGTGTCGAAGGGGCTTTTTATGAAATTCCCCTCTCGTGCGGTCGTTCTGTATAGAGCAAACAGGGCGCCGCGTTAATGAGCGAATCAGGGAACATGAACAAAATAAAGAGGGCCCAAATTTGCCGAAACATATCAGATCCTGCCCTTCACGCTCTTGTGAGCCATGCTTCTCATCCGTGCAAATTCCTGCCAGAAGCAGCAATATCAAAGCCAGAGAACTGATTGAAGCGTTGTTGTCAGTAAGAAAGGCAGTTCGTGTGTCAGCGTAACATCTGTATCTCTGTATCAGGCGGAAAAAAGTTTTTTGAGCGTTCGTTATCACATTTATGCGTAATTTTGTTCCTCGGGTAGGCGCTTGCTGTGTGTATATGTATCTGGGTTCTGCAAAACAAACTAGTTGTGAGTGGCTCTCTGGCCCGTTCTCTTGTCTTTTGTGCGTGTAGTTTTTGGCGCCTTTACTTTACAATGAATTACCAACTAGCCCAGCAAGAAGTTCTCTTAAGAGATTATATACTTCAAATATGCTTGTTTCGTCGTCTACCTTCCATTTTGTGGTCGTCTTGCCTGCGCTGCCTTTTTAAGAGAAGATTCGATCCTCGCAAAGGTACCCGCCAATAGACGCTGGTATTTCATAGCATGATGGACGCGGCAAATGCTTGCAGCAAGATGGCGTTTAGCATAAAGAACTGCAATTTTCAAACGACTTGAAATAAGAAAAAGAACAGCTTGCGAAATATAGGGGTAATCTACGCGAGGGTTTCAGCCACAGCATATAAAGCGGCGTAAAAGAAGTTACCGTCACTTACCATCTCTGGAGGAATTGCTTGCACGGCCTAGGCTCATGTAGTAGACTTCGTCACCCTCTTCAGTGCTCACATCATTGCTGACCATCATCGTGGCCCCCAATGCTGCAGGCAGAAAAGAATCAACAGGCGCGTCAAACACGCTGTTTTCTGCTACCCGGAAAAACCCCCATGTTTCGTTCCCTGTCCCTCATATATTACGAGAATAACGTGAATGGCTGATGAAGTTTAGGAGTTCGCGCGCATCGCACACTTCCAGAAAAGCAAAATTTTAGTATGATTTTTAAACTGTTTATGCCAAAATATTTACTTTATCATACGAAGCTGTTTATGCAACACAAAATTAACGGCAGTATTATCCCATCGGTAAAACATTCCACCCCGTGAGAGAATAAGGGAGAATACCAGACAGAACTGCCTAACCGCGCCGTTAAACTAGGCGAAGTCCGTGTGTATTTCTTGGTTTGGTAAAGTGACTCTTAATTTCCAAACACGAAGGGGCACGGCGATTCTCTCCTGCAGGTGTTTTAAATGTAGCCGACATCACTGACTTCTTGGGATTAAAGCTATCAGCCTGGAGAAAAATTTTGAAATGGGGTGTCCTAAAAGCTGACCGTCGTTGCCGCAAGGGTTAAGATATCCTTCACAGTGAAATGCATGCAGCAAATTGTGGCTAGCTAAAGTAAGTCAAGGCTTTTTTGTGAATACAAGCTCATAAGGAAGGCAAGTGAAAATACATTATCCATAAGTTTTCAAACATGCACAGCCCCTGCATGAACTTTCACCCCAAGAGAAGCAAACAACACTTCAGCTTACAAGAACACATCGACACCATTTTGCTACGATGCATTCAAATTGCGAGAGTGTGAATGCATCCGGCCCTAGGCCTTCTTTAAACTGGCATTGTCTGGGTATCACTGTTTTCAAATGTATTAACTCCGTCCTGGAGAAAACAAACTAGCCTTACAATGGCACGGGCGCTGAGTCATGCTGTGTCTAGTTTAAACTAGCATTGCACAGCATTATGAAATTCCGCATGCCCCAGTCGCAGAGAAGAAAATCTGTTGAAAGTGCCAGCCTTACCTACTTATAAACGAAAAGGAAGAAAACGGCTACATGAAGTTTAGTATGTTCAGTGAAGATAACAGTGATGAAAACGCACATGACAAACTATGGATAATGTGCACAACACTCACACATTCACTGCAGGACGAGATTTTAGGTTTCCCGTGCAAGACCTATTCGAATTAGGCTGATATTCTGAGTTGTCTGAAGGAGTATGTGACAAGACTGACTGTCACAGATGAGAAATGTGAATAACTGCATCAATAACTGCTATAGGGAATGGAGTCATTAGTAGTGCAGGAATGCTTCAATTGGTAAACTCTCGCCGCTGTTTGTCCGCAGGTTTTGTCCGTCCAAAGCTGCACGTCTAGGGCTTGCGTAAGCGACACCGTACTGTTTAAAGCATGTTCTAAATATTCGCACCCTGATTCATACTGCACTTATTTCGGGACATCGTTAATTTCAGCTGCGCCAACTACTCAGGGTTTTAGATTTTGTCCCCAACAATAAGGGCGGGTTTTATCGGGTTTAACCTTCCAAAGTGACCCAGATAATTAAGAACGCCGTAGTGAAGAGCTCCGGACAATTTTGACGCACTAGGGGTCTTTAACGTGCGTTGACATCGCACAGTACAGCGGCCTCTAGCAACTTACCTCCGTCGAATCAGGACAGGTGCGTCCGGGATCAAACCCGCGTCTTTCGGGTCAGCAGCCGAGCTCCATAACCACAGAGCGACCGCGACGGCTCCTACAATAAGACGTTGCGAAGGCAGGCACTCAAGGCATCGTAAAGAAAAACTGTTGTAACACGAGGCAGTGGCAGGCCGGAGGAGTCCGCAGCGCGTGCGCACTGCGGTGCTCTATCCGCGCATCTGTACACAAGAATCGCCACGTGTCGGTGAGGTGGGCGCATGCATGCGCATGCGTCGGGGCCAATCTGCGGGTGTGCATTATCAGCGCTAGTCTTTTATCACCCGGCGCTCAAGACAGAACGACCAGTTTGACTGGCCTCTGATTTTCCTCAGCTGCTTTACTATGACCTATCAGAACTGCGTCCACATCGGCAGAACCTTGCACGAGTACTGCTGCCGGTCGACGAGAACGCGGTCGCTTTCGGAAGCGACATGCGAGATCTCCACCACAGAAGAGCACGATCGCCTAAGGAAGCGTCCGGCGAGATCGTGGACCAAAGAAGAGGAGCGAGAACAAGAACGCCTTCGGAAGCGGAAATTACGGGTCAGCAGGCATATGTTCCTGCATTGCGCTTCTCTAGGTGTAGCACAGATTACAGCGCTACATATCGGTCGATGAGCGGCTTTTGATTTTTAAGCATTCTTTGGCATCAAATGCTGTTCTGAAAAACAATATGCTTCAGTAGAGGCCTATAACTAACTGAAAAGCATTGTTCTTTCCCTGTACAAAGCTTCAGCCTTATCTAGATACACAGCACATTTTTTTTCTGTCATCACGACAGGTTTACGTCGAATTCTGAGACATGAACTTTAATTAAAGCCAAATTTTTGTGTATTTTCTGTAGACAGCATTGTGCTGCCCCCTGTGGTAGCGACACTACTACAGAAAACTTACTACAGTATTATAGCTGAAATATTTAGCTGTGTTTTGGATTTGATTCTCGCGTCTTTTTTGACTGGGACTATCTAAAACGCAAACGCGATGCCAATCTAGAAATACACCCGCAAGAGTGACTGCTGAAAGCTTCAAATTAAGGGTGTCATCAGTGATCAAAATCGAGGAACGCAAGAAAGAATGATTTTTTTTTATTTGTGGTAGCGTTCAAGGAAAAAATAATGCACACTTTTTACCTGAAAGATAATCTATTAAAGACGAGCACAAAAACAGCTACACTCCGTCGGTGGGAACAGAAACCTCGACCTGCCTATGTCGCTAAGCTGCTCTCCAAACTGAGCTACGACGGCCTTTTTTTGTTGACTGAGCTACGGCCACGGCTGGCCATGTATCTACTTCAAGTGTGTTGCGTGTGACCTACCCTTTGAGTGAGTTCTACCAGTTCCACCCATGTTGCAGGCTACAGGAAACATCTGAAGTGAGATTGAAAAAAACACGAGAGCACTGCGTCTCTCCGGGGGGCTATCGCACAAATTACGCTGCAACAAACGAACCGCGGCCTCACATGGGTTAACCGGGCAGCATTCACGACCCTCTCAGGGTGAGCGGCACTGTAACACCACAGAAGAGTACGGCAATTCAGTAGTGAAAAATAATTCACTGCAGCACTGATTTATACAAAATGGCTGGACGTAATAAAGACAACTATCAAGAATTACTGACGCCGATTCCCAGGACAAGTGCAACACATATGCGATACAGAAAATTCAAGTGCATCGCTTATTTCTGGAAACAGGAGAGCGTGGTAAAAGTAAGGAGTACCTCACACATTGCGACACACCATACAATTGATTTAGTTCCTTAGCGTTTACAAAAGAGACCCAAGATGTTTCAATCGCAACCAATGAGCGAACCCTAATTTGTCAAGCTTTTCTATACCGACCGACGAGGAGCATAGACATTTCCACCCACACGGCAGCTGGCATCAAGCAGAACAAAAATGAGAGGAGATAAAAAATCAATGTCTTCATTTATTTCTGGCAACAAATAGCGCAGTGGTACCCGACAGACTGCTCGGGGGCGAATAGGAGAGGAGCAAGGAGCTTCCAGCGTCAGAGACTTGCAAGCACACGTGTGCATCGACGCCCCAGAGACTGAATGCGAAATTTTGCGGGATCCCTTGATTTACCTAATATTTTTAAATGTCATTGTTGGCTAACTGCAAATGATCTACCTGCATTATTTTTGTCAAAGAAAACAGTTTTGAAGCTTCCCAGAACTGTTATTTTTGCAAATTTGGGTTACGAATAGCTGAAAATATGTTCCAAGGATAGACATCAAAGTTTCTGTGGCAATTTATGCTCATTGTAAATTTCTTCCTGTCATTTTCGCCAATTCTACAATTTTGTTCTTTTTCTAACATTTTGCCCACTGGGCGAAGGAAAACTATTTTGGTAACGCTGGACGTCTTCATAAAAACAATTACACAGAACCGCCAGCTTTCCTTCAGCATTCTAAGGAAACTTATCTACTTATCAATGTAAAACTGGCGGACATATAAAGTACGAACACAGAAATATTATTGCAGAAACTTCATAAAGCACAAAGCGCTATGAGTTTTTAATAGCCAATGGAAGTTCGGTGTTGTCTATTTTTGTCATTTGTCCTCATACTGTACACTGTTTAAATATCATACGCTTTAAAATTTCCCGCCTAATATCGCTGGTGGAGCATATGCAAGTGGTTTTAAAGTGACCGCACTTTGCGCACACAATTCTTTTTGAAAACTTTGGTTGTGGATAGCGTAAAATATCGTGCAAGGACATGTTTGAAAATCATGAGGGTACATTTGTGATTATTGTACACGGAGCCTAGTTAGTACTGCGAGAGCACCGTTACACTACCCCTTACCTAGGAATCTTTTTCCTTTATTTCTGTCTTTATTGACTTTCATTGCAAATATTAGAGATGGCCGAGATAGCAGCTCGAAAGGCCCTCGGGTGCGTTGCATTCAGCAGCTCGGAAAATCATGCCATACTAAGTACATCGTGACATTTTCACTAATCAAGTTTCACATCGAGATAATGGTAAGCTGTATATGCAAACGGTGAACATGAAATTTGCACACATTGTCTTTCCTAGAAGAAAATATTACAAACATATAGCAAGACACCGCGGTGCATCAGTGCTTATGGCGCTTGGCTGCTGACCAGAAGGACGCGGGTTCGTTCCTCGCCGCGGTGGTCGGATTTCGATGGAGGCTAAATTCTGGACGCCCATGTCGTGTGCAATATCTGTGCACGTTAAAGGACCTCAGGTGGATGAACTTTTCGGAGGCCTCCACTACAGCGTCCCTCATACGCTGGGTCGCTTTCGGACTTTAAACCTGCATAAACATAAGCCCATAATATAAACAAAGATATAAAAACTGGCCAATGTTTGAATTGACGTCTCAGAGAGCACGACAATCCTGTCGATTAGGTACAGGAACCAACCTTGCCTCGCATGTAAAAAAAATTGCACTTATTGTTCAGCTTTGTTTCACCGAACCACAATAATTGGATGGGGAAAGACTAGACAAGAACGCGAGTTTCTCCAGACATTTCTAATCAAAAAGAATGAGCTGGCCTGCATTGCATTCGATCCGTAGCTATCACCGAGAAAGAGTGCCATTTTTTGTCGAGTATTTGAATCATGACCTCACTTTGCATTTTTTCATGTGCGCTTCCAAAGAAAGGTGGTTTTTACGTGCGTGGCTGCGCCAATAATAAATCAGTTGTAAGTCCAGCGACTGTGTGTGTCTCCTCTAGTCCTGGGTGTTTTTTTTTTGCCGGTTCCCTTTGCTAGTATACTTTACCAACTAACCAGCAATTCTCTCTTTAGAAAAAATAATGAAGAGAAAATATGTCAGATTTCATACAGTCATAAACAATTATAGGACTGTAGGGAAGGTTTCATTTCCGAATGGTTCATATTTCGGATGCCAATGCCTATTTCATTTAGGGAGTTTATCAACGTTTGCTGCACTTTGTCCTATGTCTAATAAAGTTGAACCTTTCTGTGCGGCGTGTACTGTAAGCGGGCACATTTTTCAGTGTAATGGGAATTTCCAGTAAAGTTAAGCTTTTCTGTACTGAAGTAAAACTCCGCACTTGTTTATATGCGTAAAGGGCTTGAATATTTCCTATGTATCACTTGTCAAGCAGAGGGTCAGTGTGTTCAATGTAGCAAAAAAAAAATAATACCCAGCGCCCTTTTCTGCATGACTAATATGTTATTCATATTAGATTGTGCGGTTTTACCCCATACATAATTACCGTAATTAATGTGCGCAGCAAACAAAGCTTTGTATAGTAGTATTTTAACAGCAGTAGGGAAAATGTGTGTATTGCGACATAAACTACGAACTGTTATGCTCAGGTTATTGAAGGCTCAGCCTGTGTGGTCATCCCATTGTGATTTCCTGGACAAGGTTATCAAAAGAATTTGAATTGTGTTCACGGCCTCAATATGCATAGACTAGAACATTAGAGTGTAATGCTATCGGATTTGTTTATCTTGAGTTCGACATATTAGGGCATTGGTTTTATTGCAGTTAACCTGCAGGCAATTTGTTTTGACCAAAACAGAACGCCTGCCAAGAAGTTCATTTGTTATTCGCTTTAATTGTGTGTTATTGTGGAACGATAAGAAAATACTTGTGTGGTCTGTATACAATACAAATTTTGCTTTTTGATAAATAGGTACTTGATCATTGACGTAAAAACTGAAAAGAAGCGGCCCAAGAGCACTTTCCTGTGGTACACCAGACATTATGTCTTTGGTTTGCAATTTTACTTCAGTTATTTAGACAAATCAGTGCCTAAATCAGAGATAGGAGGATAAGAACGCGAGCCGTGCACCCCTCATGCCTTACTATTTTAGCTTGTTGAGAAGAACCTTCTGATTGATGCTCTGATGGCTGTACAACTAAAGCTTTCAGCCCAAGCGAAGAGCCTCCTTCTCACCTCTGCAGAGGCACAACCCACCAGCCACCCTAAATCTGGCACCCACCCCATGCCTAGCTTCACCCTCCGTCACCCATCCACCAAGTTGCGCCCTCTAGAAGCGCCTATGAGCCGCAATCCACCTTGAACCAAACATGAATAAGCCTTTATGCGAGTCAAAACGGAGCAAGCGGTCCTCTGCCGCACACCCTTTTTGGGGCAGGGCTGGATTAAAATTTTCGTAGCAGCTAGAAATTGGTATGTTTTTGAAGAGAGAATTCATTTTCATTTATAAGCGTAAGTGTTCCATACTTTTCTTGAACGAAATCTATACCAAGGCTTGGGCAGCTTACCCTGCCTCTAAAAGAGGCTGCGCCAGACGACAGCTCCTCCCTCTTTATTGCTATGTAGAAAATTCGTGTTTAGAGCATGCCTGCACCCTCCACAAGGCCTCCACCACATCCTACGCAACACCAGCAGGAAAAAGCGGCAATGAAACTGAATTGAAAGGTTCAGTCAGAATGCCAGCTTCTCTGCAAAAGCGTCACTCTCAAGCCACCTTCGCCTGCCCCCGTACGCAGCCTGCTGCCACCCACCAACGCAATCTTTTATCTACCCTGCTAAACCTCATTCTCTAGGAAAACTTCGTAGCATGCGTGAAGCCTTGGCTTAGGGTAAAAACATTTTGTAGAGTAAAAGCATAAATAATTCATTGAGGGTAAATACAAATGCCCTCGCAGAGCTGTGGCATCAGATATTTGACCTTGCCGTTATTTTCAAGACGAATTCTCAACTTCCGTCTTTTGAAAAAAATTTGGAATGTTAGTGCACAGGTAACTTTATGTGCTAATGGGGAGTTCTTGCACTCAGAAGCTATAACTAGAAATAGTTTGCGTTGTGCTCTATACGCCGCACGTATTTACTAAAAAATATGAAACTCAGTGGTGAAACATGGCGAATTTCAAGAAAATCTGCAATAACAAAGAATTTGATTATTTAAAAAGGACGGAATTGTTAATATTTTTATTACGTTCTATTCAGGTTTTCAGCCTTGTATAAATATTCATTGGCAGCATCAGCAGGTGCACAATATTTTCGCTGGTAGTTGAACTTCTAACAATGCTCTTCTTAAAGGCTCGAAATCCATTCTAGCTGTGAAGAAACCCACATTATGAACTCGTGTCAACCACTGAGAGCTCACTGCAGTGGGGCGCGAACAGGCAATTCAGTATATGCAGCCCCCATAATCCGCAGAATAACAGCACAACCGTGAAATAAAGCAGAGACTTCAGTTCCCGTAGCTTAAGCCGGTATTTGCATTTATGGCGCACAAAAGAGGGGACAACATATATCGAGGAGAACCTAGAAGTTTTCAGACCTCATATAATAAAAGCGATATTCCCGCCATACTAAGCGATGCTTGGGGATGTGGTAATCCCACTGTCTCCCCCATCCCCCGCACGAAATTTGCAGCCTCGTCTTACGGTGCACCACACCGGCTCTACTCTCTGCAAAAGGGAGGCGCTGTGCTCGGAATGCAGGCCGAAAACTGCTGCAGTGCAATACGCTTTCAGATGTTTTCGAATAATCACATCGTGCGAAATACCTTGGCAGAGTTAAAAAAAGATATTCGTACAATCTTTTTCTGACCGTCATAACAATTTTTTCAGCTCTGTACATTCTTGATGAGTCATCATCATCATCAGCAGCAGCCCGACTACACCCACTGCACGGCAAAGGCCTCTCCCATGTCTCTCCAATTAACCCTGTCCTTTCTCAGTTGCCGCCACTGTATCCCCGAAAACTTCTTGATCTCATCCGCCCACCTAACTTTCTTCCGTACCCTGCTACGTTTGCTTTCTCTTGGAATCCACTCCGTTACCCTTAAGGACCAGCGGTTATCTTGCCTTCGCATTACATGCCCTGCGCAAGCCCATTTCTTCCCCTTGATTTCAACTAAGATGTCATTGACCCGCGTTTCGTCCCTCACCCACTCCGCCCTCTTTCGATCTCTTAACGTTACACCTATCATTTTCCTTTCCATAGCTCGCTGCGTTGTTCTTAACTTAAGCTGAACCCTCTTTGTTAGCCTCCCTGTTTCTGCCCCATAGGTGAGTACCGGTAGTATACAGCTGTTGTATACTTTTGAATTGAAGTGAATATGTGTGCTCCAGGATAATTTATGGACGCAAGATATGTATCCATGAATTTTATAATTTCTAATATAGATGTGCATAGAATGCAACATAAACTACTTGTGATTAACTAAAGACCTTCACATTTCGATAAAGCTTCGGGCGCACAAGCGTCACCAGAGATAATCTCCTAGGGCGGCGCATTTTGCTGAGATAGGCTCTCATAGCAGCCACGCCCTGTATGCGCCGTAGTGTCTCACCATACCTTCCACTTTCTACTGTAACCACAGTCTCGTTGGGGATTCATTCACTCCCGTCACACCTTCCGTCTTCCGCGGTAACCATCTTGTGAACGATTCCCGTGGTAACCACCTTCCGGTTACGCTTTCTTATCCTCTCGCCATACCCTCCTTCTTCCAGGGTAACTACCCACCGGGTGGTTAGCGTGGCACCCACCCACCGCTTACGGCTCCTCCGACGGTAACCATCCTATGGCTTTCCTCCCCTCTCGAGGATACCTCCTCCTTCCATGATAACCAACCGCCGGTTTCGGATTCCTCCGCTCGCGTCATACTATTCTCCTACCACGGTAACCACCTTCCAGAGTAAATACTGGTTCCCGTGGCAACCACCAACCGGCGGCGTCTTGCGTTCTAGTCGTACCCTCCTCCTTCCACGGTAAACACCCTCCGGATGGTTCCTGTGGTAACCACCCAGCGGTTACGGCTTCCTCCACAAATATCATATTCTCCTACTTCCGTAGTAACCACCTTTCGAGTGGTTCAGATGGCAACGCATGGACTAAGACCTACTACTACGACGCGAAACACAGGAAAGGAATCTTAACAGACGCCGCTGTAAAATTTTTGATGTTGAGAGATGGCATTAGAAATTTAAAGCAGCATACAGTAAATTTTTGCGGCGGACTTGGTTTTCTCTCGTGCTTTAAGTATTTGTTTCAACTATCATTTGGCGGCGTTTAGGTTCAAATTCGTACAGAGAGTGCTCCAAAGGTATCCATCAGCTCAATCCAATGACGGCTTGAGTACGCTCTAGTGCGTAGGTCAGTGTAGGCAAGGTCATTTTACAGGCCGGCTGAGAAAGTAGGTTCCAATACCACCTTTAAGTGCACCTTAGTGAATTCTTTTTCACCAACTTACCTTCCAGTGTTTGATGCTGCTTCATCTTCAGGCTCTCAAGAACCTATAAGCAGTAAGCAAACAAAATAATAAAACGCAACTTTAGGCACCTGCGGTTTCTTTCGGCAACCACGTTCTATAGACGTGCGTTGGGAAAATAATGGGCTATGTGATCCCAGAACCTGAGGGGGACACGGCTGGATTAGGCAGCACACTGTACGAAATATGTAAACCATGCATACACTTGGAGCCCCAAAAGTGTTTATTGAGGCGCTACTTTGCTATTGAGGCTCCAGCTGCTATGGTTTGTACAGCCGCACGGCCGAAAGCCACTGACAATCTGTTGCGTTAGCATGGGCCTTTGGACCCAAACACCATGAACAGCGCAAAACATAGAGAGGGTTTCGGGCATCATCACTGATAGGAAGTTAATCGGAATATCAACTTTTATGCATTATAAGGATAACATAAGGATTTGACAAATTGCACTAAAAAGTCTTTTTAAACATGCCGATAACGAGACTTACCGCAGGTGCTCTTCTGTTTACTTTTTAATGTATATATGCTTGTGTCACCCAAAGCGGAAGACACGCTCTGAGTAACGTCCTGCTCCACAAAAGCGCTGTGACATTTTGGATAGCTCCTCTACGACCAAAGCACATGGCATACCCCAGGAAGCAAGATTGTTCTAGCGCACATTTTCTGCTATGCTCTCCAACGCGTCACGGCAATATGCGAAAACACATCGAGCCAGGTGTTGACGAAGCTGAGAGCTTATGAGTGAACTGAGATGGACACAGCCAGCAGCATCCATTCAAACCCTACGGGATACGGGCTCGATATGTACCAAAACGCACACTGGGAAAAAGTCCTACATTTATCAGGTTCCCACATTTACCAAAATAGCGGACCCAATATTAGGTTAAGCCTATGTATGGCGAGTACCATTTCCTAATATCGGTAATGAGAAGTAGAAGTAAGGTCTAAACATTCCAACCAAACTGCGTCACAAATATCCTACAACTACAATAGAAGCGAACGTTCCTACCATGGTTGATTGGCAGCACTCTTGGAGTTGGATATCTTCAAGAAAAAGAAATAAAACGACCAACTTGAAATTCTGAACGACAAAAAAAATTCAGGGGGGTACTTTGTTCACCTAAAGTGCGGTGAGGCGAAAGCCTTAATGCGGTGTTGCTGCTTGTGTCACTGATGCGTTGTGAAGATGTTGGGCTTCGCCTCTAGGAGTGAAACGCGACAGCGTCTTGCAACGCTGCCAGGGAGTCCACAGAACGCCATCGCCCGTTCGGTTGTGCACCTCGCTCGTCGTTAAATTGGTTTTTGAGGAAAGGAAACGTATCTCTCTCTCGCATATCTCGGTGGACACCTGGACCTCGCCGTAAGGGAAGGGAGGAAGATGGGAGCGAACGAAGACACCGTATTCACTAGACGCGCCTTTGTTCATTCCAAACCATCGAGCTGGCATGGCGGAGTGGTTAGCATGCTCGTCTCGCACTCTGGAGACCGGGGTTCGATTCCCGAACTCGACCAACTTCCTACTCGTTTTCATTTATTTATTTGGCCTGACTAGAAGGGTTAATCAGGCTAATTTGGTATTTAAGCAATTAACTAAACTCAGTCCCACTTGGAGCATCACTATACATCCCTTTAATTGGTTGCATGGTTACTAGCCGAAGTACAATTGGCCCCGTTTGAAATTCGCGCACTGTGACGTCACGACCGTTTCGACCAATTGAAAACCGTGACATTTCTGTCGACAACTCCTGCTTACAACGACGAGGTATTAAAGGCTTCCGCCTTAAAAGAGAACTCAATTCTTAAGTCCCAGCAGCTAAGCAACGTGCCCAGATATGAAGGAAACACTTTATTGAAGTTGTGCCTTACTGGGAAAATTACAAGTTGTGGAGTCGCATGCGAACAAGAAGCGGTACTAGAAGCTCACAACTTTTACAGGAAACTCTCGAAATGCTGCCCCTCCGCGGCAACACAAATCATGTATCGCTCACGTACCCAACCAGGCACCCGCCCTAGCATTTCAGGCTAAAATTCAGCGCATTCTGTGATGATCCTCGCCTTAAGATCTTGTGCACTGGGAGACCCATCAATGAAAACATTATTTTTATGTACCTGCGCGGAAAGAAGCCTCGAAACCTTGGAGGCAAAGGAAAGAGGATGTTAGATCCTATCCCACTGCAGTGGAGTTTTTCCGCAGCTATCAAAAATAAAAAATGGGTTCTCATAGGTATCACAAATAAGAAAATACACCTCATTAGGCAACCACAGATGAAACTGAAATTTCCACAGACAATTCTCTGGAGGATTATAGTGTATAGGAACATGCCTTCTCATGGCTGACAGAAATATTGCAGTGCCTGGCACAGAACACATGGAAGATGCAAAACGCAAAAAAAAACAGCTTAGCAGCACAACCAAGGCGTAGCAGCTAGACTATTGAAAACTGCTCTTATAATCCACAGTGGAAGCCTCACAATTACCACAAACATTAAAATGAAAAACTGAATAGGCCGAATAAAAATTAATAAGGAAAGAAGACAGCACTAAAATCACGTCGTTTGTGCAGCCAAAAAAATTGCCGCACAGTGTATGGCACAGAAAAATACATAAGTAAAATGGCTAGCATAAAAAAACATTTTCGTGATTGAAAAACGTAAACTGTTCACATAATGTTTGAATCGACTGCTCTGCGCTGCAGAATATCGAACCCAATACAGAAGAGACAGCAATACCAAAAATAAAACGAATGCCACTACTTATCAGTGACAAACTAGTTGTCAGCAAAAAAACATTGGCTCCTTCATCTGGAACAGATCAAGATGAGCGAAAACTTCGTTATGCAAGCCAGGAATCTGGAGTAATGAGTCCAGCGACGCGGCGCATACGAAACGGCCGACAAGAGCGCTGGTACCGCACCTACTCCAAGGGAAAGGAAAGGAGATGGTTTGAGGCCACTTCTCCTCGCGTGACCTCTCCCGAGGTTTACCCGCCATAGCAAATTGCCCTGCGCCTCGAGTCCCGCCGTTAGCTTTCCTAGGTCCACCCTAAACTCTCCGAGGCAGCAAACTTCGAAAACGGGAGCAGAAGCGGTGCGCGTGCGGACTTCAAGCCACGTTAAAAGTGGCTTGGAGTCCGCGAAAACCGTCTTCTAATGGCCCTTTTTTCGACGTCCGAGCCTCTTTACTGCAGGAGTGGCGCGAGCGGGAAAGCCCGCAGTGCTGTTCTGCGACGCGCGCCCGCCATTCTTGCTGCCAGTATGTCGGAAACCCTTCCATACGCCGCACTCGCATTTACTTAACTAGCCAAGCTGCTGTTTAATATCAGTTGCAATTTTAATAATTACCACACGACCGCTTGTGTCTCCCTGCTTTCCTTGAGCACAGTCGCGACCGCAGTATGCCACCGATAGCGCCGCCTATACAATGTGAAGCTAAAATAAGGCACCCATCATGACATGTACTTCCGGCGCTTTCTCTCTTTGTTACCAAACAACCATATGCAAGGAGAAATAACTACACACATCTTCAAACATCATTATTTTGATGAGAATAAATGGCATGATCACCTGCGGGCTTTATTATTGGCCCGCCAGTGACTTGCCACCACTGCCGTTTAATAATACCTGCCTTGAAATTTAAATTATGTAATTCGTGCTGCGAAGCTGCTCTACACTTTAGAGATACTTATTGCAACCGGAATGCTTCGTACAACTGCACACGACCACCCGATACTAGTGAGTGACCTCACGTGGATACCGCGGCCGCCACGAGTTTTCGGCGCTTCAGCAGTAATAAGCTTGGTACCGTAAGGTACACACGGATAGAATATGAACACTTTGCTACAAACACTAATGAGAGAAATTCAGAACACTCTCTTCAGTGGGCTTTAAATAATGACGGGTAATGCGGGTTAAAGCCGTCAGCATTCCCTTCCTTGTTTCTGATTGATTATGTTTCGCTTTTGGCAACGTTAATGCGCAAAGGCAACCAAAACGTCAAAGCTTCATTTAGTTTTGAGAGCGCCTCTCTTGACGCCATGGTGACATTGCAACTGTCCACACCACCGGAGCCATTCGGGACAACAGACCGGAGACAAATATAAGCGTGCATAGGCCTCACACACTCATTCAACCATCAAAAGAGAGTAAAATAAATACGGTCAGAGTGAATTTAATCGGCTTCACTTACAGCCTTGGAACTCCACACAGGGCAAGAACGCCCGCAACCTGGCGTTAGCGCAACCTTGTCGGGGCGCAGCTGTGGTGCAGCATCGCAAAGAAAGCCCGCTTTTAGCAGCATGTAGATCGCGCAAAACAACCGCTACAGGGCACGCACACCGCATCGTCATCCCTTCCTCCACACGTGTTTCCGCGTGCCCTGTCCTTTTTGTAGTAGTGGCCTACAACGAAAGGATAGCTGCCAGTTGGGTACACAGCCAGCTGTCGACTACACTGGGGCATGGCGCATTGACGTGCCGCGTGGTGCTGCTTTCCCACCCGCGAGAACGCAGCTGCCGTCACTTAATGCAAGGCCTAGCATTACCGCGGGCGGTTTTCTGCCACGTGCTCGCAGCAGTTTCTATGAGGAAAGAACAAGTTGGATTCCATGATACGTGCAAGATACTGTGGTTTGGAAATGTTGCGATGTTGAGCCGCGAGCACAGATGAACAATAAACACGTGACTTCTGACTATTTAAGAGATTCGAACAGCTCAAATAATGAGCTCGTGGTGTGAAGCGAATCAAGGCGTGAGTGCTAATCTCAAACTATTCGACGTTTCGAATATTCCCACACCCCTAGCTACGCGTATTATCCGATTAATTGTGTCAGTGTCTTCTTGTGCAAAGTATACTTTCCGAAACCAAGCTGCTCTCTTGACTGCTGGAAACTTGGGCTAGCTCTTGATTCTGTTAGCAATTATCTACGTATAGAGTGGCTTTTCGACTGAAGTCGCCGGCCACAAGCAGACTGCCCTTGACATCGCAGAGACACGATTAAGCCTGACAAGGGCAGGGGTCGTTCGATCTTTCCGTCTCCTTTTTCGAGCCCGCAGCGCCCGGTTCATCTGCCCATGGGATCCGTTAGGAAACCGTGCTGTAGTCAACAACGTGCCTTTTTTCATTTTGCGTTTTTTATTCAAATAGCCATGACGACGAGGATACGATCGAGGCCTGCGGAAATCACTGCCAGTTCAGTGCGTATATCCTGGTCGGTGCTGCGGGAATAAAATCCGCCTGTGATGAATATGGGGCGACATTGTCACGACGATCCATTTGACGGCTCCTCGAGAACTGGACTTCATACCATGAAAGGTTAGTGTCAATCATTTTCGCTGTTCAAGAAGAAACCTGAACAAGATAAAGGTGTGGCATGCTTGAATTTCATCGGACTCATGACAACACAAGCTACAGCGTGGTTGAGCCCTTGACCACACCCAGTCTGCCGCCAAGCAAAAGCTTTGTCAAGGGACGGAGGTCAGTTGACACTCAACTGGTTCCTTGACCCTACAGAATTTGCGGGAGCCAAATTTTACCACCATGGGTTGAAAGTGCCTATCACTGAGTTCGTTACCGAATTGCGTACGTTTTCTCAATCGCATCACCAGGGGTTCGGGGCAGCGCCCACCCACTGCAGAAAAGCATAGCGACCTATCATTTTCTATTCAGCAGCCACTCGCTCAGTCTCTTTCGTGAGTCACGAATGGCGTCAAGGCGCTAATTTTGAACGTTGAAAGCAATTTGCTACATAGAGTAAGCCAGGGAAACTAGAAGCACTTGTCCCCACATCCTGGTATTGGCGAATTCACACCATTTTCAAATGAAGCGTTAAGAAATATGTTCGTCTAGTGCCTGCAAAGAGCGGACATCCAAAGTTTTGATTCCGCAAAAAGTAATAATTTGACGTTTCAGAACACTGCTGAACGAGCCTTAACGATCAGAAACACCAAAAATAACGCAATGGTAGTGCACAACGATGGAGGTGCTCTTTCTGACATGCACAACACGAAGAACCTCTGGCAGAGGCGACTTTTTCTGTGCGAGATTTATGGGAGCAAAGCTGACACTGGAGGTTCTTTTCCGAAGTTGTTCCTCGTACTACAGTTGCGCAGACTCCGCGCATGTGCCGCAGCGTATTACCGCCGGGGGAAGGAAGAGAATTTTTAGCGTATATGTAAACAAAAGAGAAATAGAACAAGGGCAGTAGCGTACGGAAGTGCTCAGTACAGAGACGTGGCTCTAAACGACGTCACCTGCTTGAAGCCAATACTGGTCAGTGTCATGGTTGATAGAGTGTTGGATACGGCAGCATCAGTGCCAATGACATCTACGAGGCTCCTTCTATGTCACAACTACGAGTGATCTCTTTCCGCTCCTCAGACTACAAGCCACTCGCATTCGGATGCGCACATAATGAGCAGGCCTTGTGCTGCCTGCATTACTCCACATTGATGTTCAGCCCAACTCAGGAAAATGCCTTCCCTTTCTCTTTGCACGCAACTGAACAAAGCTGCTCGTCACTCCTGGGTCGGCAGTAGTTCGAATACTTTCGCTTCTACTGGAATGCTCTCTTCTAATAATCGTGAACAAACAAGTACTAGAACAAACTACAGCCTGAATAAAGAAGAAGCACATGGTGTGATTGGCGCCGAAGGAGACGCCGAGGGGTGCGAAGTCTTGAAAAAATAGCGCGACTTCCTTTCAGGAAAGAGCAAGGCACCACATGAGACAGCAGAAGTGTCTCTAAAGGAAATACTCTTCCAAGGTTCTGAAAGACGAGAAATGTACACTTTCCTCCTAACGCTGCTTTTGAAAAGGAATTGGAAAGAATGTGGTCTTTTGGCATCGTCAAACTAACCGCAAGAAGAGATTTTGCGACATCGGTCGTGCCGGTCATCTAGAAAGATGAATATTCTCATGCGTGTTTATAATGAACCAAAATATCTGCTTCTGGGAATGGACCTATGCACGCTACCACATATAGATTTAAAATCCGTCGGACTTCTGGAGGCCAGTAATTTCCGACGATTGAAGCAAAACCTAGAATAAGACTGCACTAGGGCAGTCTTCGCGACGAAGACTCGCTGTCAATTGTCATAAATGGCGGTTCACTGAACATTTTCTCCTTTGGTGTTTCATCAAAGACTTAATTTTTTTAGACATTAATAAATACTATGTTGAAGGAACAGCGGGGTGTCGCATGTTACCAAAAGGAAGTCGAGAGCAGAGAATCCGGAAAACTTGGAAGCAGTTGTAAAGCTGTTGGCTCAAAGAGGCGTGACAGTGAAGGCTGAAAAGTGTACATTCTGTAAGGAAGACATAACGAAAAATTCTAGAGAAGCGCATTTTTCAATTGGAAGACTTTTTAGAATACCATCTTTCGCTTATAGCAAAACTGCTCTACTACAATGAATATAACTGCAGATACCCCTTAGCACACTCGTAGCTTTCTGCTATTGTCCGAAACGCACCCAACTTGTCTTCTGTGGCACGCTTAACTACTCAGTGCGAGCACAGGGCAAAATTTACGCGAAAAATTTTGCTATGCGTCAGAACGTTAGACCACTCCTATCATTATGTTCGTTACAGCACCTAACAATACTCCACAGTTGCCTCATAAATAAAAGTGGTGTCCAAGCAAGCTGGTCTTGTGTTGAACTACTTAGAGCACAAACTCAGTGCAGCCCTTTGTGAGCTACGGAAAGTAAAATGACAGGTGTACTGTTAAGAGACAGGAAGAGGGCAGAGTGGGTCAGGGAACACCTTAGTTGAAATCAAAAGGAAGAAATGGGCGTGGGCAGGTCTTGTAGTGCAAAGGCAAGGTACCCGATGGCAAGCGTAGCAGGAGGCGACAAAAATTTAAGTGGGCGGATAACATTAAAAGTTTGCGGCGATAGGATGGCCGCAGGTAGTGTAATCTACAGTAATGATCACAGAGGCTATCTTAAGGTGTCTTCGGCTAATACGCACTGCCTCCGTGCCGGTGTGCACGAAGTGGCGTGAAATACTGCACGAGTGGCACGTCTCCTTGCACATCAGCTGAACGCGCGAAACACTCGAAGATTGCCGTTGCTCTTTCTGCCGTCTGTTAACCGAGGCCTCCGAGACCTTCGATGATCTGAGAGGCTATTCATACGAGCGGCCGACGCCAACGAACGCAGTCAACAGTTTGTATAGCTAGCAACAGCCTCTTCAGAACAGTGCAGTACCGCGCTTGTAACAGGCGTTGATAGAATCGGCGGGACACGCGGGACCCACGAGCCTGCCCGTGAGATACTGCGATTAATTATGGGGGCGCAGGTTTGTAAGATACCACACCAAGGCGTTATGCTTGCCGGTTTTGATGCATACGCCCTTCAAGATTCAGATAGAGTAACTTCCGAAAATATCAGCAGGTGATTCTCAATCCACTAAGCGCCCCACATTGTCGCTTTTTTTATATCCTTTAACCTGTGCATACATTGGCAAAAAGTACGATGTTATAAAGTGCAGGCATGCCGGATGAACAGCATATGCCGTTCGCTGCAAGAGCTAAGGCAGAACTTGGAAGACTGACAATATTCAGAAACCTTTAGTTTCCTCATAACGGAAGGCGCATGGCTCGCCGGGTGGTGGCTGCGTGTTTGCAGCGCGAATAAATGCATTGCAGCTGCTATGATATTCAACATTTCTTTAAAATGTGCCCACTTGCAATGCTTCGTACGCTTTCCGCCTTCGTCGATGCTGCGTCAACCAACGAGCGTGAACACCGTCGTCTGCTAGCGCGCGCTGCACGACGGGATTGCACCGCGCTCCACCGTCGGTCTCCACGGCGGCGCGGTGGCGCGCACGCGTGTCGTGCTCGTCCCACCCGAATGTACGGCACTGCACGGGTGGCATCCAGCCGAACCTGGGGCACCGCACGAGTGCGTAGAAAACTCCACGAGTGCCGTCAGCCGAAGACACCAAAAGCGGCATTAGTACTAGCCATCATCATCGTCATCGTCATCCTGGCTACGCACACTGCAAAAACAAGGACTCTCCCATATCTCTTCAATTAACCCTGTCCTATGCTAGCTGCGGCCATCCTACCCCTACAAACTTCTAATGTCATGCACCCAACTAAATTTCGGCCGCCTCCTGCTACGCTTGCCATCTCTTGGAATCCACTTCGCAGTCTTAAGGGCCATCGGTTACCTTGCCTTCGCACCACAAGACGTACCCACTCCATTTCTATCTCCTGATTTGAACTAGGATATTCCCTGACCCACTCTGCCCTCTTCCTGTCTCGTAACGTTACACTCATCATTTTCCTTTCCGTAGCTCGCCGAGTGGTCCTCTGTTTAAGTTAAACCCTTTCCGTTACCCTCCACGTTTCGTCCCCACAGGTGAGTACCACAAGATATAGCTGGCATATGCATTTGTCTTGAGGGATGTTGGTAAACTGCCATTCATGGTCTGAGAGAACCTGCCAAATGCCTCCCACCCCATTCTTATTCTGCTAGTTATTTCGCTCTCATGAACCAGATCTGCGGTCACTATCTTCCCTATCTAGACGTATTCCTTTTCTACTTCCAGCCCCTCACTACCGAACGTAAACTGCTGTTAGTTTCCGAGAAGTTAAACATTAATTTGGGTTTTCGCATATTAATTTTCAGACCCACTGTTATGCTCTCCCTATCTAACTAATTGATCATGCTTTGCAGTTCATCTCCTGGTTGACTTAGCAAGGCAGGGTCGTCTGCGAATCGAAGAATACTAGATTATTCTCCATTTACTATTATCCCATACTCTTCCTAATTCAGTTCTCTGAACACCTCCTGTAAACAGTCGGTAAAGAGCATTTGCTAGGTTGTCTCCTTGCCAGACAACCTTGCTTATGTTATTGCTAGCCAATAAGAAACAACTTCGTTCGTTGCTGGAAGCCCTTACGTATTATGTAAAGTGTCTTCCTGCATTACAAGCTTTGGCTGACCCACTATACAGGCCAGTACTTACCTGTGGCGGAAGCAAGATGCCTTGTCTCTGCTGCCGCCCACTGGGTTTAACAGGTTATTGTGCGGCACATAAAATTGTGTCTAAGAAATCCTTAACGTAGTTTTCTGACTTCACGGTGCGCCTGTGAGGCCCTCTCTTCGTTCAGAAAAGCCCCGTACATCCCAGCACAGAACGTGCAGGGACTGAAGTAAGAGAAAGGATTAATGAAAGAGGTAATACACTGCCAAAAATCGGCTAGCATGAAGGAACATTTGCATTAGGTCTGCCTTCTTTGCGTGCACTCCTGTGTACTATTCCTACATCACAGTGCCAGATAAAAAAAAGCAAAAAGCCAAGACCAGAAAGCGCACTTCCTCTCTGGCAAGGTGAAGCTGAATAGATAAATCTTGTGCGATTGAAGGTAGACTACACACCTTCGGCTCAGACGTTGGCTGGGGTGGCGCTTCAGATCCGTCCTGCTTGAATAGCCTCCGAGCAGCGTGCTGGTGCAGTGTTGTCTTGGGCCGGGCTCCACCATGCGAGGCACTATCCCTGCAATGGTGTGAAGACGTTCAGCGGCTTTGAGAACCAGGCCGCGAGTATAGCTGCCCTTCCTTCCGATAAATAGGCAGCATCACCTACCCTACCACCCTCCTCTCCTTCCTTGCTCCTCTCGCCCTTTTTTGAACCCTTGTGCCAGAAGAAAGGTCGCTCCTTCGTTAACTACCCCTTCTACAGCGCGCACCGCGGCCGTGCCAGTGCGGTGACATAACCGCCCGATCATGAGCCTATGGAGATGGCAATTTTGGTATTCGTGGAAGCATGTCGCGAATATCGAGGCTAGATTCTCTGCCAAAAACATCCATTATCACACTGATATTGAAAACTGGAAATAGAAAGCACGCCTGTGGTGCACATACCCTTTTAAATGAGTAGTTTCCGGCACTTTCAAATAATTGCAGCACAAGTTGGCTATCGTTTCTTGTACTATGATCATTTCCACGTCCATTTAAATATGTTTTGCGTTATACCTTTGAAATGTCCAGAGCTGCCGCTTCATGTAGCAAAGTGAGTAGCTTCCTACATGCCTAGAATAATTTTGAACATCTTGGAGAAGTCTTGGAGGAGTAATTTGGAGGAGTCTCACTATTCTTATTCCCTGCGTGTTTAGAAGTATCCAGAGCCTTATATTAGGAACAACCAGGCATGAAAGTTTACCGAAAATACCACAAATGCTTCCGAGTTTTACATCATGGCCTTGTGCCGAGTACATTAGAGATTACGCGAGGCCTATGAATCGGAGCTTGTACACCCAGAACACATCAGTACTTCTTAAATGGGAAAAACATGACAGTCAGCAGGAAAAACAGATACTGTAGTGAATTACAATGAACGCGCCTGAACTATTATGAATGCGCCTCAGGTTGCCTCGATGGCAGACGAAGTTGACGACGAAGTGTGCCGGCGCTCGGCTCCAGCTCTCTGGCTGTGTAGACTGACTGTGATTTTGCTGCCGTCCGCTCAGCTGTTTGGTGAACTGTATAGCTGAGGTCACTAGTACGCGAACCCCCTTTCATTTGGTGGAGGTGCGGGGTAACCTACCCCGCGGGGTAACCTTTAACCTACGCCGAGGCTCAGTATCCCCAACCATCTCCTATACCCGCCCGGATGACCTACGCAGAAGCAGCGGCGCGCTCCGTGCCCCTGACTGTTCCACCTCGTCAGCCCGTCCCGCGCCCCGCCCCGTCTCTACGACCAGCCCCGGTTTCTTCGCCGTCTCCGCAGCGGCTTTACAACCCTTGGCGCACATCGGATAACCGACCCATCTGTTACTCCTGTGGGTACGCGGGACATGTCGCCCGCCACTGTCGCCGTCGCATGGTGGCATCGCCAACCATCTCAACCCCTGTGCATCCATCCCAGATGTTTTATTCGGCTTCTCCATCCTCGCCGCTAGACGCGTACGCCCCCGACCGTCGTGCTTACGAGACCCGACGTTCTCCATCACCGCGCCGTCGCTCACTGTCACCAATGCGCCGTCGCCCTCCCTCTGCTGAAGAGGGAAACTAAGATCCGCAGTTCCGGAGGCAAGAACTGCGCGCTGTTCGAAAAGCTCAAGGCCTCCGTTTTCCCCACGCAACGTTCTTCAGGTCATCGTAGACGGACTGCCGGTACATGCGCTTATCGACACGGGTGCCTCAGTATCAGTGATTCACGAAAAACTCTGCCGCCGCTTGCGCAAAGTCACGACGCCATTTACGGGTATCTCGCTCCGCACCGCTAGTGAACAGTGCATTGCCCCTCTCGCCTCATGCACAGCGCGAGTCATCATTGACGATATATTGTATCCAGTCGAATTGTTGGTGCTGTCCTCATGCTCGCATGACATAATTCTCGGGTGGGACTTTCTGTCACACAACAACGCCGTCATCGATTGCGCCCGCGCTGAAGTTGAATTTTCTCCTTTGTTTGACGAGCTTACTCCTGAAACCTCTGCCCCCTTGCCACTCAAGGTCACCATCGCTGAAGATGTTGAAGTAGCGCCGGGAGCATCTGCCCTTGTTTCCCTGTCGTGCCGTGCCGCGTCGGATGACACCGTTTTATTTACGCCGTCTGCTTCCTTTGTACGCCGGAAGAACCTGCCGCTACCTTCTGCTGTCCTCGATGTTCGGCGGGGTGTCACGAAGATGCTGCTCTACAATCCATCCTCCTGTGCCCTTACCCTGCTACCTGGTGAGTCCCCTGGCTGCATTCAACCTGTCTGCCTTCTCTCTGCCCTTAATGTCCACGAGGCAGCCAGCGGTCCCTCCCTAAACGCCATGCATTCCGAGCTCGCTACTGAACCTGGGCCTGACGAACTTTTCCGCGCCGCCATCGACGATACTCTTCCGTCCACCTACCGTCAGCAGCTTTCAGCCCTTCTCCACACTTTCCGCTTCGCTTTCGATGCAGCCCATCAGCCTTTAGGCCGTACATCAACCGTGGCTCATCGCATTGAGACCGGCTCCCACCCGCCTTTTCGGCAGCGCCCCTATCGCGTGTCTGCGGCTGAGCGTCAAGTGATAAGTGAGCACGTTGAAGACATGCTGCACCGTGGCGTCATCCGTCCCTCTCACAGCCCTTGGTCTTCTCCGGTGGTGCTGGTCAAGAAGAAAGACGGTTCTATCAGATTTTGTGTCGATTACCGGCGACTGAACAAAATTACCCACAAAGACAATTATCCGCTTCCCCGCATCGATGACGCTCTTGACTGTCTCCAAGGCGCCGAATACTTCTCCTCTCTTGACTTGCGTTCGGGCTACTGGCAGGTCCCGATGGCTGCTGCTGACCGTGAGAAGACCGCATTCGTTACCCCCGACGGCCTGTACGAGTTCACCGTTATGCCATTCGGCCTGTGCAACGCGCCAGCTACATTCGAAAGAATGATGGATAACGTCTTACGGAAGCTGAAGTGGCATACGTGCCTCTGTTACTTGGACGATATCGTTGTCTTTTCGGTAGATTTTTCCACTCACCTCACGCGCCTGCAGCAGGTTCTGACTTGCCTCACCGACGCCGGCCTACAGCTTAATCTGAAAAAGTGCCACTTCGGCGCCCGGCAGCTAACCATCTTGGGTCACATTGTATCTAAGGAAGGCGTTCTCCCCGACCCGGCCAAACTTCGCGCTGTTGCGGAGTTTCCCAAGCCGACAACAATGAAGCAGCTTCGGAGCTTTATCGGTCTGTGCTCCTATTTTCGGCGCTTCGTCCGCAATTTTGCGTCGATCATTGCGCCACTCACGAAACTGCTTGGAACAGACAACCACCTGTCCGCTTGGTCCCCCGAATGCGAAGACGCGTTCACCACACTGCGCCGTCTTCTTACCTCGCCGCCCATACTTCGCCACTACGATCCGAGAGCCCCTACCGAGGTGCATACCGATGCAAGTGGCGTCGGCCTCGGAGCTGTCCTGACTCAGCGGAAAGATGGTTATGAGGAATACGTCGTGGCGTATGCGAGTCGGGTGCTCAGCAAGGCTGAATGCAACTATTCCGTTACGGAGAAGGAATGTTTAGCGATCGTCTGGGCACTCATGAAATTTCGACCCTATCTGTACGGCCGCCAGTTTGATGTCGTCACGGACCATCACGCGCTTTGCTGGTTGTCGTCTCTTAAAAGACCCGGCCGGCCGCCTCGCCAGGTGGGCTCTCCGCCTTCAGGAGTTCGACATCCGCATTGTATATCGCTCTGGCCGTAGGCACATGGACGCCGACGCTCTATCTCGATCTCCTCTGCCCACCGCCGCTGCCTGCTCATCCGTGCCTGAACCCGTCCTCTCGCCTCTTACCGCCTCTGATATGCTTGCGGAACAGCGCAAAGACCCGTGGCTTGCGTCGATCATCGACGTCGTGACCAACGCTCACACTGCTGTGCCTTCGCGCACTCTACGCCGCCAGGCACCACATTTTGCGTTCCGTGATGGCCTGCTCTACCGCCGTAACTACACGCAAGATGGTCGACGGTGGCTCCTCGCGATACCTCGCCATTTACGTTCTGAGATCTGTGCCTCGTTTCACGCTGACCCACAATGTGCCCACGCCGGTGTGTTGAAGACGTTTCAAAGAATATCTCAGCGTTATTATTGGCGGGGCATGTACGGGTACATTCGCCAATACGTCCGCTCCTGCATCGCCTGTCAGCGACGCAAGTCTCCCGCGCCCCGTACGAGCGGCCCCTTGCAGCCATTGCCGTGCCCGGCTCGCCCATTCGATCGTGTTGGCGTCGACCTCTACGGCCCGCTGCCCTACACGTTATCTGGGAACCGCTGGATAATTGTTGGCGTCGACCACCTAACCCGATATGCAGAGACCGCCGCACTACCCGCTGCCACTGCTCGTGATGTTGCCCACTTCCTGCTGCACAATTTTGTTCTCCGCCATGGTGCGCCGCGCGAGTTGCTCAGTGATCGAGGCCGTGTCTTTCTTTCGGACGTGGTGGAAGCCCTCCTTAGAGAGTGTCGCATCATTCATCGGACCACCACTGCCTACCACCCTCAAACTAACGGGCTGACTGAGCGCTTTAATCGCACTCTCGGCGATATGCTCACCATGTACGTCTCGTCAGATCAGTCTAACTGGGACTCTGTGCTGCCTTTTGTGACGTACGCATACAATACCGCCACCCAGCCAACCACCGGATTTTCCCCTTTCTACCTATTGTATGGCCGTGAGCCGTCCTCCACAATGGACACGGTTTTGCCGTGCACTCCGGACGCCTCCGAATGCACGCCCCTTTCCGAACTCGCCAAGCACGCCGAGGAATGTCGCCAACTGGCCCGTTCTTTCACCTCGGACTCCCAAGGTCGCCGAAAGCATGAACACGATGCCCATCAAACCGCGCACGCTTTCTCTCCAGGTTCATTAGTTTGGCTTTGGGTCCCCTCGACTACACCAGGACAGTCTTCGAAATTTCGCAGAGAACATCATGGCCCTTACCGCGTCGTCGAATCAACATCCCCTGTTAATTATATTGTAGAGCCGCTTACACCCTCTTCGGACTTGCGTCGTCGCGGCCGTGAGCTTGTCCATGTCAGTCGCCTCAAGACTTATTACGACCCGCTCCTCTTGCCAGCACCATAGGTCGCCAGGATGGCTCCTCTTCCATCCCGGGGCCATTGTAGTGAATTACAATGAACGCGCCTGAACTATTATGAATGCGCCTCAGGTTGCCTCGATGGCAGACGAAGAAGTTGACGACGAAGTGTGCCGGCGCGCGGCTCCAGCTCTCTGGCTGTGTAGACTGACTGTGATTTTGCTGCCGTCCGCTCAGCTGTTTGGTGAACTGTATAGCTGAGGTCACTAGTACGCGAACCCCCTTTCAATACTTCAGAAAACTTCGTGAGGTAAACAAATATTGAGGGGTGGTATATAAGTACAAAGATATTAGTAAAATTGGTGTATGAGTGACATCAGTAGGAAATGAGGATGCGTTAGTGTGCATTTGGCGCGCACTACAGAATGACTTCAGGCTTACTACCTTTTTAGCGAAATCTGTTGTAAAAATCACTATACAATGCCAGTGCACAATTACGGACCGAAATGAGAGCGAACACAAAAAGGACTGAGGCGTGAGAAAATATGAAAATTCGCAGATGCTCAGGACCCGGAGCAGGACAAAATGCGATAGCAAACGGTTAATCCACACCGATGACAATTACATTTTTTGGTTCAAGTGTCCCGCTGTTTTGTGTGATTGGCTGCATCTTTTTAAAAGGTGGAAAGCAGCGCAAGCATACAAGACTGGGAAGATGAAAAATACAGACATGTGTTGTCCACGTTTCCTTCCTCTGTTTCCCACCTTTTAAGGTGGCGGTCCCACTCTGACTATGAGCGGGAACCATTTTTGGTGATATTTGTACGTCGACTGTACCTTGCTCGTTCACTTCATAAATATGGTTCAGATATCTCCGAAAAGCTAGTTTTCTCTGCTTTCAAAAGATGCATTTGGTTTAACGATAGCTGCAAATTTGTTTCAACTGTAAAAGAAAACGCAAATATGAAAACTGGCAGTTGAGCTCAACTCGTCTCAGCAAATGCAAAATTGTGAAAAACCTCTTGCACCTAGAGAAAAATCTTTAGAGATACTTTGAGATCTGATGCTAGTGAGCGTTCGTAAGCATTTATAAGTACGTGTATAGGTTAGTTTATTAGCCACGCATGTTTGAAAAGCATAGAAAACAGAACAATGTAATCAGCAATAACTTTTGGGATATGCATTGTACAGCGGAGAATTTTTGCACAGTTTGAGATCGTCTAATTGCTCTTCCTTTCAAAAATATCATTCATCTGCCTTGAACAAGGGAGGGGAAAACCTCAGGTTGCTTGAGCCAACGTTTCGACAAGGGGACTTGTCTTCGTCTGGACAAAGCGTTCGTCATTGGTAGGGATTAAATAGGGCCTTCGCTCCGAGGAGGAAGGCCCCGGGGGTGGGGAAGGAAAGTGGTGTGAGAGGGGATGCGTGTCAGGAAGGAGAGGGAGGTGAACCTTGATTCGTTAGGCTGCAATAGTGGAAAAACTTATATCCCGGGGGTGTGTAATGAACAAAGGCTTTGAAGGGGCTGCGACGGGGGGGAGGCGCTGGGTGGACCTGTAAGACTCAGATAAGAGGATTAGTTCTGAACAAACTGGAAAACTTATTATCAAGGGAACTAATCACGCAGTCCGACTACCACTTCTTAAAGCCGCTAAACAAACAGGCAGGACGCTTTTACCTACTTCCCAAAATCCATAAGGTTTCCGCAGAAGACTTGTTTACCGCAGATATCCCCGGCAGGCCTATCGTTTCAAACAATAACACACCCACAGAGAACTTATCAATTTTCCTGAACAACTATCTTGGAGATATTCCCACCCACCTCCCTTCCTTTGTCGAGGATACACCGCACTTTCTGCGCATAATAGAGTCTCTTAATGACGCTTCCATTATCCCAGCAGATAGCATACTTGTCACACTTGACGTCGCCGCTTTGTACACAAATATTCCCATAAATGAAGGTATCGACGCACTCTCCAAAATTCTAACTCAAAGTCCTCACCCGCACGAAACTGAAGTGTACCTCACGCTACTTGAATTGGTACTAACACTCAACTACTTTGAATTCGATTCTTCTTACTACCTTCAAGTATTTGGAACAAGCATGGGCACTCCCTTCGCACCCACCTACGCGAACATTTTTATGGGGCTACTAGAATCTAAACTTCTAAATTCATTTCTAAAAAATCAACTTATATACCTGCGTTACATAGACGACATTTTCATGATATGGGAGCATGGGGCTGAGACCCTGAAGGCATTCGTCACACATTTCAATTCATACCACTCCAGCATTAAACTCACCTTCAACTCCTCGAAAACGCAAGTCAATTTCCTTGACACCACTGTTCATTTAGAAAATAGCAAGCTCAAAACCACAGTATACAGGAAGCCTACTGACCGACAACAATACTTACATTTCACTAGCCATCATCCAAGACACTGCAAACAAGGTATATTCGTAGGACAGGCAATGAGACTAAGAAGAATATGTAGCGACGACGACGACTACCTGAAACACCTCCACTCGCTAAAAAACACACTAATCACCAGAAATCATCCACAGACAACCCTTAATAATGCGTTGCAACGAGCAACCACTTTGAAACGAGATGTAGTTCTTGAAAAACGAACAAAAGCTAACAGTCAACGACCTCCTCCACTTATAACGAAATATTCAAACGCGCTTCCAAACATAAACAATATCTTGCGGAAATGCCACCCCATTTTAACTGGTAATGACCGTTTCAAGAAAATATTTCCCGACGCACCAAGGGTAACATAAAGACGCAACACAAACTTGAAGGACATCCTGGTGCATGCTAGGCTCGGTAAGAAACCACCACTGACAGTAACTTCATGCTCTCGACCTAGATGCAAGACATGCAAACATTTACAAAGGGACACTACGGTTAAAAGTACGGCAAGCGATTTCAGTTTCGATATAAAGACCAGTTTTGACTGCACATCGTCCAATATTATCAACATGCTCCAGTGCTCCTTCTGCCAGAAACAATATATCGGAGGAACCGGGCCAACAATGAGTGCCAGATTAAACGGGCACCGGGCTGACACAACAGGGAATAAACATAAGGTAGTGTCGACCCATTTTAATCAACGCCATCACAAATTCGACGAACTCAAATTGTTCATTCTTCAGTAAGGCTTCAAATCGACTAGGGACAGAAAATACAGAGAAGCATTCCTAATCTACAAATTTAAAACACTGCAACCAACAGGGATTAACATGTCCAGAGGAAACCTGGAATCCCTCAGGTACATTCCAGGATTAGCATAATTTTAAATTAACAAATGTCTTGCACGTGGTCAGACCATTTCCTAGAACCTCCCATAAGTACATTATCGCTCTTTGCACCCTTCCCATATCATATCTTCCTCCACATTTCCGGCCTTCTCACCCTCTCCCTTTGTTCACCTTTTTTTTTCTTCTCCTAATCTCCTACTATCAGTTCTCGGAAACCATCACATTCCTTTACCCCCTCCGCCCCCACCTGTTGGCTTTCTCTGAACTCGAGCCATTCCCCCCCCCCCCCCTGCCTTGTCCTTCCTTGGAAATGCCCCCCCCCCTTTCTTTCTCCTTCCAGTGCCAGCCTATTTTGTTTGCCTTGTTCTCATTTCCCTGTACCACGCTGACTAATCCTCTTATCTGAGTTGTACAGGTCCACCCAGCGCCTACACTCCCGTCGCAGCCCCTTCAAAGCCTTTGTTCATTACACGCCCCCGGGATATAAGTTTTTCCACTATTGCAGCTTAACGAATCAAGATTCACCTCCCTCCCCTTCCTGACACGCATCCCCTCTCACACCACTTTCCTTCCCCACCCCCGGGGCCTTCCTCCTCGGAGCGAAGGCCCTATTTAATCCCTGCCAATTATGAACGCTTTGCCCCGACGAAGACAAGTCCCCTTGTCGAAACGTTGGCTCAAGCAACCTGAGGTTTTCCCCTCTCTTGTTCATTTTGTGATCGCCAAGGACCACCTACCACACCCTCTCTCTACCATTAATCTGCCTTGTTTAGTTTAAAAGTTATTCCTGATCAAAGCTAGCGTTTTTTCTAAATAGTTAAAAACAGAATGCTATACTGTTCACGTAACCAGCACGCGGCAGTTCTGAGATTTTGCGTGAAGAAACTTCATACTTCACTCTGCTCGGCGAAGCATCGCCTTTATTCTACGGCTTCTGGGGAATGTGCAATGTCTAGTTGATTTTAGCTACCTTTTTTGTTCTCCTTATGAAGGGCACATGCTCTTGAAACGTTCCGCGGCTTCTTTGTAACAATTACCAACAACAAAGTCCACATAACACAAAAAATAACAGCAATAACGCAGCGACATGCGATAAATGTAGATAAATTTAGAGTTCCTGTATATGCTACCTTTGGTAGCATATACAGTAACTCTAGATAAATTGAGTAAGCAGCGCCATCTATACCAATGCACGTGCACTAAATAATCACAGTTCAAAAAAATAACGAGTGTGGCGCTGCTAAACATTTAAAATCAGGAGGTGTTCACGACAGGGAACGATATCTCTACGATGTTTGCACGTTTCCCTTCATTTTGCCCTCTGTAGTGTGTGTCGAACTAGTCGAACATACCAGCAGATTTCCCCCATATTGCTTTGCTGGGTTGTTTTGTCGCGTAAAGCTACACTACGCTGGTCAGAGCCGAGTTTTGCGAGGGTGTTATGCGCATACGTGAGAACCGCGTGACGTCACGAGAGGCGCAGGTGCGTCGCCTCCTCGCCACAGCCGGTGCGAGCTCGTCGCTGCCAGCGCCGCCGGCGTGCGCTCCTCTCTGACGCGTGACCTTTAGCCGGAGCCGTGTTTACGACAGTTGCGCCGCGCGCTACTTCGCATGCGCGACGAGGGTGCGCGGAGAAAAGACGGTCGCGCTCGACATGTAAGCAATTTTTTTCACCTGACGCAACGAAACGCATTCTGGGCGTCGTATTATTTCTCGATGACAGCTTTGACATTGTTAAAACGACAGGAAAGGGAAAGAGACAAGCTTTTGCTTCGTGCTGCCGGTTGTTCGTTGTTCCGGCTAGTGCTGTGGAGAGGAAGTTGGAGAGCGCTTGATTCGCCTGCACTCACTGCACCAGTTCGGCAAAGTTATGCGGCAGCGGCGGTGCCGCAGGTGTGTACCGCTAGTTCCGGCACTTTGAGCGCAGTTTGGCACTGTCTGCTTCCAAAACGGTTGGTCGAGTGCAGGCCTGGTCGTCGCTAGCCTTTGCGATGCCAAACAGCACATCACATTAACATGTTGTCATGAACTAGCCTCGATCCGTTTCTTTGGAGAACTCGAGCAGCGTTCTAGCTTGTCGACGAGTGAAAGTTACTTGAGTCTCCGCCGTTTATCACAACCCGCAAACCATCATCTGCTTCCATGGCGGCTGCAGCTGAACTATTTCAGCACTAACCATCGAGAAGGTGCAGTTTTCCTGAACTAGACTCGCACTTCTTTCAAACGAATGCAGTGGTTCAGAGCGTGCCATGTTCCACCGCTGAAATGAATCCATGTGGTATACAAGTCGGGTACAACTCGAGAACAAAGCAGCACATGCCCATCAAAGGAGACCGCGCAGCCAAGCGCGTCGACCGAACCGTTTTCTGTTCGGTCCCCACCGGTGCGCCGCGACAGCACCGATGGACACTGAAGCCGCCACGACCGTCTGATGCCGAACATGACCCCACCTGTAACATTCAGCGCTTTTGCGCAAAAGACGCTCTCTCGTGGACATATGAGAAAGGTGAGCACCCCCCCCCCCCCACCCTGTAGTGGCCAGTGCAGCTGAGACAATAAACGGGGGCACCACACCTACTAGTACCTTCTCCTTTCTCCCTGTCTTTTCATACTTTTATTTCTCTCCTACCTGTCAGATCGTTATCCCTTTCCTTTCCGCTGCCCCAGCTCAGGTGCTCCTAGAGACGATGGCAGATGCGGGGCCAGCAATATCTTTTCCTTTCTTTTTGCGTTATTATTCTTTTACCCTTATCCAGAACAAAGGACATCTACTCTCGGCGACACGGGGATAAAACGCCGTCTCCTTCCCTCTCTTTCGCAGACTTGGCTGCATGCACAGCCACAAAATCGACGTGACTGGCTGGAGAGCTCCCTTTGAGTTGCATGTGCAGCTTCGTTCTTTAGTTGTAACCGACTGTATTGCTGAGAAGTCCCCTCTTCTGGAACCGGCACAAAGGACCGTCCCCTTTCCTTTCCAGCTGAGCAAAGAGGTGCGCGCCCCTCCTGCAGGCGGGGTAGACCAGCGCCGCAGGAAACGGAATTCTCGGAAAATGATTACAAGCATGTTATAAGCGACGTTTACATGACGGTGTTGAGTTGAGGATTTGAGCAGAAAACCGGTTACTGGGTTCATGCAAACGAGTCCGGGAGTCGAGGGAGCGAGTCCAGTCAACTCCGCTGCACGTGGTGGGTTAACTCACTCGACCCCAACAACAGATAGCATGTAAACCGGATGGAGTAGGAGTCGGCCTAGTGGAAGGGGAGTTGATAAATGCGAACCTGTTATTCGCTTGCACCGTAGCGCCTCCGAGACAGCCGTGCATGCCGCTATCTTCCCGGCTGCCACTGCCCTTTCCCGCTGCGCCGCTCGACGCTTGGTGCCGCTGCTGTTGAACCGGTTCATGTAAAAATCGAGTTCATGTAAACACGCAGTCGTCAAGTTGGGCTGACCTTGCTCAACTCGATCTCCTGGCTCGACCCGCCGAAGTCGGGATCATGTAAACGAGGCTATAGTTGCCTGACAATAGACGGTGTGAAAATAGCTGCTGTTCTTTCAGTTTCCAGGTACGCGCACGCGGACACGCACGCATAAACACACACGCGCGCGCGCTTTTTCCATCTTTGATCCAACCCAAATCGGGGAAAATCAACGCAAGGCGAGTAAGATATACATTTCAGCACGCGATGGAAAGTTCTGGAGTGAATAAGCGACATAATGATGCAAACTGGATGCAAGAAAGAGATACGTCTAACATAAATAAGAGCGCGCAGTTGAGGGTCCAAACGAGAGAGGGGAGGGGGTCGCCCTAAGTGCCTACAGAACTATCGCTTTGTAGACGACCCCTTTTTTTTGGCAGCGTTTCTGCACACCTCCCCCCCCCCCTTTCTTCGTACAATGTTTAGTCTGAGTCCGCCTCGTGAATGGTATGCATCTGTACTGCATTTTTGTGAACCGTGGCAAAATTCTGTCTAAGCTGATCGGAATTGGTTGCAAGGTGCCGCCGCATGTACGACGAATATTTTCTTCTGAGGTGAACACATTCCGACAACGTGTGGTGCTAACCCTCTAGATAGCAATTTCAAGTCTCTTGAGGAATGTCGATTCATTTCAAGGGTAAACAGAAATTGATAATTGCCCACTACTTTCTACCATTTTCTTTACCAACCATAGTTTATAAGGTTGCACAGGCATCCGCCGAGCGTTGACTAAATTGTATAGCTGTCTTCGTTATAGTTTTCAAATCATAGATGTAATATCATTTGATAAATATATATATATATATATATATATATATATATATATATATATATATATATATATATATATATATTTTGGGCGCTAGAGTTGGCAGGTTACACTATAGACCAGGAGTGTTCTGACTACTACTAATATTACTATGCATAAACAGTGACGCAGTGATTGCACGCGCAAAAGACGAGGGCAGAAGGAAGGACACAATAAAGGCACCGATTTCAACTATAAGGTTCAATGAAAAAAAAAACGCTAGAAATATATACATGGACATACACATAAATAATTTGCATAATATCGCACCTTTCTTATGTTTGGCGTCCGCTTTCTCTTTTCGCTTACTTAGTAATTTGCGCTGTGCAATTTTGTCGACAATTATCACTAGCTCTCCCAAGTTTCCACTGTATCGACGTTGTGCCTTTTGCGGTGCGGGCTGGGCAGCATTATTTTTTTTCTTTTTCTTTGCTCCCACTAATATATGTCACGGCATTGAAAACAGGGAAGTCTGTAGTCGGGTAAAACTTAAGAATGAAACGGCACATACTCTCAAAAGAGGCTCTCCAGATAGTAACGTCGACGGTACAGCTTTCTGTGGCTACTCAGCCAAGGCTAAACGAGAGAGGGAAGGAAACGGTCCTTTGTTCCCGTACTGGCAATCCTTATCCCGAACAAGGATCACCCCACCTCTGACGCCGTTTGGACAAAGACGGTACCTTCTTTGTCCCGGCTCTCCAAATTTGTCCCTTCACCCTTTTGGAACCATAGACCGAATAAAGGAAGCCCCACTCGCTTTGGCTTTGGCAAGGGACAGGCAGAGGAAGAAGCATGCGAAACCACCCAAGCCAGCACCTCCCCCCACGCACGACGGGGAGGACTAGAAGTCGGGTTTGCCATGGTTCGTTTGTAATCCTCTGAAGGCAGGCGCAGCAACAAAAGAAAAGCCTTCACACAGCGCGGGTCAAGAAAGGACCGGACACATGTCTCAACATCTCAACCAAAACCAGTCTCGGGTCACTCGGGGGCAAGGCGGGTAGACACTCTCTCAGTGATGGATCAGTGTCGTAGCCTGGTGGCAGAAACTACTCGCAAGATGGCGGCAGTGGAATCGCCACCTTAAAGGGTCCCTGAAACGGTGTCCATGTAGGCAAAGAGAAGTCGCAGTATTGATAGACATTGAACGATGCATCATCCTACCGCAACAATTTTTGAACTACCTTGTGTGGAACCAGAGATAATGGCTATTAAAAATGACCACCAGCCTTTTCTCTCTCAACTCGTACACCGGAGCGAACCATAAAAAAATAAAGGCCGTAAAGGCCGGGACCATGCTGCGCCCACAAATACGTCATCGACGAGATCGGTTTGTTTACTTCCGGTTGACGCGCTCTTTCGCTCGCTCGCTCGCTCGCTCGCTCGCTCGCTTTCCCGCTGTCTGCTGTGTTCACCCGTGTCTCGCAACCGTCGCTGCGGCTTCTCTCGTACTATGGACCCCGAGCTGAAGGAACGACGTTTGCGGATGAATGCCGAAATGAGATTTCAGCCTTAAGGCGGGGACATATATGCGAAAAGTGCGTGCGATTCGCTGCGGCGCGCCGTTGTGAACGACGTCGTAACGACCGATCGCAGCTCGTCGCCTGCGTCCAACCTGCTGGATGTCAACGACGAGCCGCGCGCGGAAAACGCAACGACGGGAAGCGGGAGCCAATACGAGCGCGGGGAGCGGCAGCGTCATGATGCCGTACAGCGCGCTGCTCAGGGCGCTCGGGGCCGAGCCACGCCGGACCGGCCGGCCAGCCTTGATGCCGGCCGCCGGCGACTGAAAGACGCGCTAGTATTCTTTGTTCTCGTCCATATCAAGCCCTTGGATGGATGCATGTCAAAAATGCACAATTTCTGACGATCGTTGGCCAATACCGAGTTGCTGGTAAAAGTGATGACTGCGATACAAGCAAATTTCATCCCACAGCCGCTTTGGTGCTGCTGCTACTTGGTGCGGTTCGCCTACCGTCTGCTAGCTCCATTGCTGAAGGCATCGTGGAAATCGAACATATCTTTTATTATGGGACGAGTTCGCAGTAAAGCGATGTGAATTGTAGGCCTTTTATTATAGCCCAGGCGACTTCCGAAGCGCCGTCAGCTGCGGTTTCAATGCGAAACCAGATAGGCCTATAGCGACGACTATAGGGCAGCCTGGGACAAGCGCGCAGTTCGTCGCGCGGCGTTGCCGCAGGCGGTGTCGTTGCCGAAAGATCCACTTTTGCACAGACATATTTGCGTTGCTCGAATCTAGGAAGCATCCTGTCTGGTATCACGGCTGTTTTGCATTTTCTTCTGCGAACGTGATGTACGCCGAGCATGCCGGCCGGCCGGCCGGCCATCCTGGATCCCGTCTGCCGGCGTCATAAAAACGAGCTAAAGTGTGTCCTTGACGTAAATAATAAACCGCTGACCAATACTGAGCTGCTGGTAAAGGTAACGACTGTGATACGAGCAAATTTCTTGCCACAACCGTCTCGCAGCTGCCGCTGGCCCGACGTGGGGTCCGGCTCGCCTGGCGCCCGCTCGCTTCGCTGCTGAAGGAGTCGCGAAAAGTGACCATACTATTATTTTATTGTGAGATGATGCTGTTGACTGCAAAGCGATGTGTAGAGTAAGCCTTTTATTATAGCTCAGGCGACTTCCGAAGCGCCGGCCGCTGCAGCTTCGATGCCAAAGAGGCAACAGGCCTAGCGACGACCACGGCAGCCAGGCAGCAGCAGAGCTCGTCGCCCGGAGCGCCCGCGAGCGGTGCCGCTGCCGAAAGCTCGCAACATAAGCAGGCATGCTTTGTCGCGTGCTCGAGAAGTATTTCTGATAACAAGGCGATCTTGCCTTGTGATATTTGTAGACCATCCCAAGCAGCGCTCACGCATTGCTGCACGGCGGCGAAGTGCGACACCGGTTGTGAGCGGAGCTTGGGGTAGAGCGGCGCAGCGATGCTCACCGCTCCGTGTGTCCCTGCTTGCAGTGGGGCGGCAGTTCGCAGGCGACGATCGGTGCGGCACGTCGGCCAAGTTTTTAAGGACACGCCGTTCAGAAATCGGGCGCTGAATCCTGACGACGACGACAGCTCGCTCACTTCCATCTTTCGGCAGACAGTGCCGAAGGGCAACATCTTGCCGAACCCTGGCTTTGCAACCAACGACACAGCACGGCCGGTCCATTTTGATTGCAAATGCGACGGAGGTCGCGACAGAAATCAGTAGTGCGGTGACTCCAAATCGCACCTCGATTCTCGATTCGGTTCGACGGCGGCGCCGGCGGAGTGACACAAGCGGCACGAGCAGACGAAAACATTGTAAACCGGAAGTGCAGTACTAATTTCTGACACCCAACACACAATAACCGCGTAAACATGCATATAAACGACCACTCTCCTCGCTGAAATGCGAAATGGTTCCGTAAAGAGTAAGAATGTGAAGTATCTAGAGCTTTTAGTTTGTTAAATATGTGATTTCACGTTGGCACCGCGAACCAATGATAGCCCTGCGCTGGTGACGTAAAGAGTACTAAAATGACGTAATGAGTACCAATTCGGGCGGAAGTTCACCGCCGCTGGTCGCCGCAAGGCTCGGGAGCAGCAGTTTTTGAAAATGTATTATAAATTATCTACTCGCTTTTGATGTATTGTACGCGGCATGAACGTTCAGTAGCCTATGCTCTACATAATGCAAGTATTTTTTGCCAACCTCAGACACCCCTTTCAGGGACCCTTTAAAGGGGTGGAGACACCAAATTTTGAAGCTATAAAAAGCCTGCTATGGGATTCCTCTGTATGCAAGGGCAATCACAGCGGTGTTGGACGCAACAAACGTTTAAAAAATATTTTAATTCGGTTACAAAGATTACCTAAATGCTCACTATCACGATCTAGACCCATCGCTAGCGCCATCAACCATGACGTCACAAGGGGAGTAGAAAAATAAAGTTTTAGTGACGTCATGCCAAAATACAGTGACGTACGATGAGCGGGGCACAGCAAAGTCTAGGTGGCTTTGGGCACAGCCGCGTGAGCGCAGTCGACGCACCAGCGAGCTGCGTTTGCTGCTAACTACGACTCGCTCAGTTTGCGGCGCGCCGTTGTGAACAGCGTCGCAGCGTCCGATTGCAGCTCGTTGCCTGCGTCCGGCCTGCTAGATGTCAACGGCGGGCCGCTCGCGGCAACAACAACGACGGGAAGCGGCAGCCAATGCGAGCGCGGAGAGCGGCAGTGTCATGATTACATAGGGCGCACTCCTTGGAGCCGGGCGGCTTGCGCCTGTCTTCGTGCCGAACGCCGGCATCTGAAGAACGCGATAGTATTGTTTGTTCACGTTCATAGCAAACACTGAGATATAATAATATCAAAAATGCATCGTTTCTGACGATCGTTGGCAAATACCGAGTTCCTGGTAGTAGTGATGACTGCGATGCAAGCAAATGTCATCCCATAGCCGGTTTTGTGCTGCTGCTACCTGGTGCGGTTCGCCTGCCGTCTGCTACACTCTAAGAAAAAAGGGTGTAAGAAGGGTGTATCTTCACGACTTATGCTATCTGAAGGCGCATGGACTAACGATGCACTTTGCAGAGTGCATCATTACACCCGTGTGGAGGTGGCGGAGGCCGTTAGTCTCTTTCAGAAAACTTACCCCCTTTTTTACTCTTCAAACCAGCTGTGTTCCCTCTGCGCGAAGACGCTGTACAGCAAAGTATGCAGCCCTCACCGCCTCCCCTCCCTCTCGTAGATGGCCCTCTCCCGAAAGCGGGGTGGCGGGGTTATTTTGAGGACAATAGTTAAAAGCTACGCTGGCTCACGCTCCCCCACTGCATTGATCCTTTCATCCGCGCTGGCGATACTGACCGCGCCTCCTCGCTTCTGCAAGGGACCAGAAGCTATTTCTTGGAAGAACACGTACAGCGATCTTCTGCCCATCTCCGCCTGGAGGCGGCTTGTGGATGCACAGAACGTTACTGAAAAAAGGTGCATTGGCCGCGATCAGTCACGACAACCATCACGAATGTAAACATGCTCTTGGTTGCTAACGACCAAAATAATCATTAATATTCGGTGCATGTGATTTCATACTCATGATTGGATATCATTTTAAAAAGAAGTAAGTCAGCAAAGACAGACGGCATGATCGGTGCTGTGTTACTCTTCTGACCAATCGCAGCTCTGAACGAAATCAACAGTTTAGCGCTTCAACACACCAGAGGCACGAAAATTATTGCGCTTATAATTTCGGCTTGTGGTTACGCTTTTATTAAAGCGGTAATAAAAGCTTTAAAAGGAACAGTTTTGATTCACAGCCAGCGTAAGCTCTATTAGTCAGCGCTGTTCTTCATTTTCTAATAGCGTACGATAAATACCAGGGCGGTTAATTCCCTCCGTACAATTTCGAATAACGTGCACCGGTTTTCGAATAACCCCTCGTTGTGGCACATGTTCCTGAGCAAATAACAGACGAATAGCAGAAAGGGTTCAGGTTAACATGCATACAAGTTAATAAATCAAAATCAGACCAACGAGCGAGATTGTTGACGCAGTAATTTTATGTTAGCTGAAGATGCAATGTAACGCAAATCCCGAATAAATTGCACTCTCATATTTCTGCTCCATTTCAACAACAAAAAAGAGCCCTACTCGCTGATAACCGCGTGATCTTCACCACTAATACTGACAACGCTGAAAAACAAAAATGCAAGAAACTAGGGAAGGAATAATTCTGCATCTGAACTGAGTTGTGAACGTGGCCTGACCATTCCATATATATAGGTACTTTTTTGTTTAGAGCACTTTTACCAAGACACGAGCCCGTCCTCAGAGTCGCACTTTTCATAGAGCACTTTTGTTGGTCTACTATGAGATCACCAGCATTTGTACATCTGCTCGGAAACTCCTCAACGCAGCGTAAAAGACATTTCTACGTTTCCTTTCCAACAAGTGTACGGATCCTTTCTCTCGGCACAAGATAGCGAAGCCCATAGTAAGAAGTTTTCGAGATAGCTGCATTTCCTGATCATGTTTTGGCGCATACAAGTGTTTCACATAGAAGCAATTCAATTTCAGCTTATTTTAAATTGATAAACAGGGAGCGAGGGGACCAAAGCGATTTAAGTCTATTCGAACTTCTCTTGCGTATGAAATTGTGCTGCACGCCTACAAGAGCAGAAATTAGCTTAAACTCAGTGTACGTGTACGTAACTTTTAGCTTTTAGGTTGTTCCGCGCAGCTTTAATGCAGTCAAGTAGTACTGATAGTCAGAAATGAAGTTGACTACCTCCATTTTTTTTTTTTTTCGAACTGTAGCGCTATGGAAGCATCGAATTCCGCAACAAACCGGGAGCCAGAGGAAACAGTAATCAAGGCGCTTATATTGCGGCAGTGCATTGTGAATTCTTATGGAATGGTTCATGCGTCAGGAAATAACTCTTTCTTTTAGAGGCTAATGATAAGCACTAAACAGTACATTGCACTAGATAGACGCAGCCCGAAGACCCAAGCTGGAAAATAAATGAAACTACGGCGTATAAACCGGCAGGTTTTCCTTCATCATCGTAAGTTGCTTCGGATGACTGAGACTTTTGTCTTGTACGCACAAATAAAACTGAGCTAAAGGACACATTGTATCGCACTGACGAACCAATCTTTAACAAAAGCATAAATTCAGCGGTGGCAACTGCCTATATAGAATAAAATGAAAGCGCGTAAATAGGTTTGGTTTATGGGGTTTAACGTCCCAAAGCAACTAAGGCTATGAGAGACGCCGTAGTGGAGGGCTCCGGAAATTTCGACCACCTGGGGTTCTTTAACGTGCACTGACATCGCACAGTACACGGGCCTCTAGAATTTCTCCTCCAAAGAAATTCCAGCCGCCGCCGCCGGGATCGAACCCGCGTCTTTTGGGTCAGCAGCCGAGCACCATAGCCACTGAGCCACCGCGGCGGCGAAAGCGCGTAAATAGACGGAATCGCCCGAATAACCAGTCGGTTGAAGCGTCTTAACGGATGCTTGCTGGCATAGCGCTGGCAGTGCTCCATTTCTGCTCTGTTGACCCATTTTGAAAATATTTTGAGAACTTCGCGAACACTGGAACGATGCGAGGTGAGAACTGCTGCATCAGCAGTGGTCGACTGTCTTTTGAAGCCCTCTTCTGCGCCATCTTCCTCAAATGTTCAAATTTTGTGAATCCCCTTTTTTTGCCTGACGCTTCTGATCACTCGATGCGGCTTTATTAAATCCATATCTCTACAGCTGTATCTATTTCGATTGAGGTAAACTATTTTTGAACAGAGCGGTTTTTTTGCTTTCTTCGGATTCTCCTCACACGTGCGGCCCCATAAGCACAAAAGAAAGTTGAAATTTCTCGCAGCAATATCACGCGGCAATATCAGTATTTAAAACTGTTACTGTACCTGACATTGAATCAATAATGCTGCAGCATTTACATCGCTTTTTTAGCCGGTTCTGTGAATGATTTAGAAGTACAGGAAGGGCAGTTTATTGATATATATTTCGCAGTGCCTCCTGTACGCGGTAGTACGAGAACTTCCGAATGATGCTCGTAACTTTAAGCTGCAGCTGCTCTGAAAACTATTATGTTGCATACACCACACATTTACGGCAGCATCTGCGTAATTCATACTGCGTAATAGCTGGCTGCATTAAAAGCTTCAAAGGGATACTGCAAGAACTGACAAGACGAGTCTCGCCGCGCTCGTTGTCTCCGATAAACGAAGAGTTGTGCGCACGCCGAAAGCGCGGAAAAATACGTGCACAAGGGCAGAGAGGCGCATGCAAAAATAATAAGCTACCAGCACATTGCAAGGACCAAAGGTCGTTGCCCCGCACGCGGGCGGCTTGACCTTGGGACACTACTGGGAACGCAGACATTCTTTCAGTCAGCGGAGAAAAGGAAAAGAGGGGAAGCGCGGGGTCCGGCGGAACGAAAGAAAGGCACGAAGCATGGAGGAAGGAAAACCTCCTCTGTAATTCCTCTAAGCAAGCTTTGGAAGCGATGGCTGGCGATGGGTTGTAGTTTTCTCCCTTCTCCCTCTTCAGGTCACGTGACTGTCTATTTGGATTGGCCGCTCGCATAGAGTCGAAGACGAAGCCGCTGTTTACCGCGCCTGGGTGCCGTGCGTGCAAGTCGCGACGCGCATTCCTCTTTTCATCTTGTAGTACGGGCCTGTGTGCGTTTAGGTTCTGTTCAGCGATTACTACATCGTGCAAGCTTCATCGATGTGTGATGCTGCAGTGGGCGACATCTTCGCGAAAGAGTCAACGTCTGAAAGAAACAGCGCACGCCAGATCGTCGCGGCGCCCTCATCGTACGGATTCTTTGCGCCCAATTTCAACCGTACAAGTAAGTGACATTTTCGTTTTGTCATACGGGTTGTTTCCTGCCATCAAGTTATGGTGTGTTCAATACAGATTTTTTATCATGGATTGTGTGCGCGAGCCGCTGCTTGTTGCTATTTCTTGTTTTGAGCCGGTCGCGTGCGGCCGGAGGGAGCCTATCGTGTACAACACGCGATCGCAGCGGCGCAATCTGCAGGCGTCTTTCTCATGCTTTCTTTCGCTGCAGGCTCTGATCCTTCGTCTGCCGTGCGAAAGAACATTGCCGGTCGTCTGTTCAACGCCAAGTATTTGTCCCTGCTCACGACCATTTAGTAAGGTAAGTCCAAACCGTAGTCTCCGTTCAGAAATGGGCGAGTAAATTAGTGTGCGCGCTTCTGTGGCACGTACTGCGCGCAGTGCTCACATCTACTGCAGCGCTGTATGTGATTTTTATTGGACAATAATCCCTTTATAATTTTAGCGCTGCAAGGCAACTCCTTCTGCCAGGCCGCTTTTTTTTTTTTGCGAATGGACGGCGTCAATTTTTTTTTCTTTACCACGGAGTAGCAAGCAAACGATAAAACAGTAAACGTGAAATTTATTTATTCATAGGCAAGAAATTAGCAGCTCATTTGTGCTCTGCTCTTCCAGGCATGCGGCCGTTTTCGCTTACACCTTGCAATGTTCTTGCTAACCCAGAATGTGACTTATCATGCCAGCAGTTTTACTGCTTTCGAATGGCAAGATGCGCTTGCTAATGGTGTTAAGTTGATATGTAACTGGTTCTTCACTCAGGCTGAGAACTAATAGAGAAAAGTGAACTTGTTTAGTTCTTTTTACTAGTGAAAAGGTCGGGGCTAGTTGGTGGCCAAACATTAGCTCACAAAAGCGTACAGTCTATGTCACCTCTTTTTGTGCTGTTGTATTCTCTTATGAAAGAGTGAGACTCTAGGTTTGATGTCGCTCTAAGAGGTCGAATAGAAGAATACGCTAGTATCTAAGCTTTTCTGTTTAGAACAATAAGGATTTTGGTTGCACTGCAGTAATCTGTCAACAAAAAAAAATTCTGTAATGAATGCTGTCAATCTCGTAAGCAGTAACAGTATAGTTCTTTCTTTTTTCTGCAGTGGCTGTTAGAAGATATGTTAATTATGTTAGGCACTTAGTGACAATTCACTGGTAATAGGCCATTGTGCTGTAGAAGTTTGTCTACGCTTATTATGCCAGTGCACTGCATCAATTATGCCTGTTATAAATATGTGGCAAGTGCTGTAATGGATAAAATTTGGAATAAAAAGTTTTTTCTCGTTTTCAAACTATTCCTGTCGTTTTTTGAGCATGTGTGCTGCCATTACGTGGTTTAATGAACATATAAGTTATCACTAACCATTACACTAACGCTATAAATGACACCTCTATTGCAGTGCACCTGGGAGAAGGAGGGATGCAAAAGTGCACAACCATTGTCACTCCTAGCACCGAAGTTCAGCCTGGATTCTTCAAAACCGTACGAGTGGCCGGGACTAGATGTGTGTGGTATGTATGTTTTTATGTAATTGGGACATTGTTGCGAGTTCATCACTTGATGTCCATCCGTGAACATAGTATGCTATGTTGCGCAGCTGCAGCCATTCTATTACAGAGATTTTAGAGCTTTTCAATGTTTTCGAGGACTTAGTTCTGAAAGAATTTCTGAATAATGGTTTGAATAATTGTGACCACTTTTTATGGCATGAAGTATAAATGCAGTTTTTTTTCTGCAAAAGTAGGCTGGACTTCAGCAAAGATTTCATATTGAATTAGTTTGAGAGGCGCTGCCTACAATTCATGTTGCTGGAGAAGTCAGAAAAAAATGATGCAGAGTTATGGTAATGCTTGGCAGGGTGGCATGCTACCAAGCTAATATGACTAGCATCGTTTATGCATGTAGAGCTTAATGTGATATGAAGGTATGTGAGGCTGTTCATCTTCTTTGCACTGTTCACACTTTCTTTTTGAGTAGGAAGGTGCTATTCACTGATGTGAATAATTTCCAATAACTCACGTGAAGCCATATTTGTTCTATTTCACATTGGAGTGAACTTAAAATTTAACTAAGCTCACGTGCCCTGCATGTGACAGCAGATATGGAAGGCAACTGGTTTGATAGCCATTCTTGCATGCTGTCGGTCAGTGTTTACAATTTCATTATGCTAAGCATCTGAAAAGATGTGTAAAGGTAACACAACATTCTGTTGTGCCAGCAAAATGTAATTCATGAGAATTACTGCTGCTGCATATGCTGCAAGCATTGGATGAAGCAGCACTGTCTAAATAAAAAGACGAGATTTGTAATTTCCTCAAGAAAAAATAGTGCTTTAGAGGGAGACTGTTCTATGCTGCTTGTGTAGTTAATGTAGTCTGTCAGTGAAGGCCAGTCCATAACCAAAGCTTTTTGCACAGGCATAATGTAGAGGTGTAGTATGAAACAGGCTATGAACGTGAATAAAAAGTATCTTTATTATAATGTGGTCCAAATAATTTTTTTGGTATGACGTTACCTCATGCATGGAGACAACTCTTTAAATGTGTAAGTTGCCCTTGCTATTATTTCACGTTTAGCCAAAAGCTTTTCCTTGTTTTCCAGGAGTGGTAGACTAAGATTTATAGTGCATAGCCTTTGTGCATAGGCCTTTCACCAGGTATTTAAACTGTATCGAAAGGCTGTGACAATGGAATGCACCCAGAAATGCCATCACAGGCACAAGCTTCCTGCTGTTTGCTAATCGGAAATGAATTCACAGGTAATATGTGCAGGGAAAATTACAGTTGGAAGTATCACTCACTGATGCTCAGATAATCACCTACACTTCCCTTTTAGGAAGAAAATTCACTGTATGGGCAACAAAACATATAATGGCATCAGAGACCAGAGACATATTGTTAGCAAGGGCTGCATGAAACCTTAACCACTCTAGATACAGAGAAATAAAAACACGAGAATGGTGGGAAGGGTTTGTTAAACGGCATTTCATTTTATCACCTTTTAGTAGCTTCCATTTCATGCACATGTTTTTCTGTTTCTTGATATGACCCTCTTCTTAGTCTGGCATCCGGGATGCCATACTAAGACTTGCCCGGCCCGTCGAAAGACTCCCGGATGCCAGTCTGGCATCCGGGAGCCTAACCGTGCAGCTGGGCACAATATTCTGGATTTTTCCTGAGAAGCCAGTGTGCTTGTGATAATGTCAGCATATGTGAGTGATTAAGTAGCTGCCATTTAGGACATGTTTTGTTTTTCCTGCATATCTTTTCTGATTTTGGTTCTCATTAATAAACAGAAGCCTGCACTTGTGGCATTGTTTTCATGCATCGCCCTTTATCCCTGCCTTTTGTGTGGTTTACACTTTTAGACCTGAATTAATTAAGCCCATGGTCACGTCGTCTGAGCTTTGTGGTTGCAAAATTCATTATATGTTTTCTTCTCTGTGCAGGTCAAATACATGGTACATACTGCCTCCACCTGTATGAAGAAGACTGCCAGGGTCATTGCTGTAATATGGTGTAGCATGTGACAAAATAAATATGCCGGTATGTTTCTTTCTCCGATTCGTTTATGAATTCTTTGTGTACATTGTGCAGTAGTACCTGCACCTGAACACAATGACACAGACCATCTCACATGAAAGATTCGTCGCAACATTTTGACACTGCCTGCACTTCCAGAAAGACTCGGGCTTCTACCATATGGGTCAACTTTAGTTCTGCATTCAATGGGCAGGTTTACGCTACAGAAGGGTAATAATGCTCTCGTGTGGACAGTATAAATACACCACCGAGTAGTGCATAGATACCCTTTGCAGTAGGGCATTACTTTGTACCACTAGAAGGGTAACTTTATCCATCATGTAAGGGTATAAGCATGCACCACAGGGGTGCAAACTTTGCTCTGTTTATGACGGTATAAGTTTAGTCTTTGACAAAGTAATTTTGCACTTCTATACATAGCATAAATTTACCTGCTAAAGGTGCAAACTTGCACCTTGCATGCTAGGATATGTTTATGCTTTCCTCAGGCTAACATTTACCCCTTTTAGAAAGGCGTAATGTTATACCTAACTAGTTTAAAGTTACTCTTCCTATGTGAGTGCAAGTTTAGGCTATTAGAGCGTAACATTACTCTATGTGCGAGAGCATAAATACTTAGTCTCCAAGAAACAGCGTAACCTTACCCCCAAAAAGGTGTCAGCTCAGCGACAAGTGTTTTACCCCCCAAAAAGACTAAGATCACACCTTTTTTTCTTAGAGTGTAGCTCTGTTGCTGAAGACGTCGTGGAAATCGAACATATCTTTTATTATGGGACGAGTTCACAGTAAAGGGGTGCCGAGCGGAGCACGTTTCTGAGCGCTGGCCAGTCGCGAAGCGCCCTCAGCTGCGGATTCGATACGAAAGCAGCTAGGCCTAGCGACGACTAGTGCAGTCTGGGACCAGCGCGCAGGTCGTCGACCGGCGTTGCCGCAGGCAGTGTCGTTGCCGAAAGATCCACTTTTAGCACAGTCATGCTGTCGTATCTCGAATCTAGAAAGCATCCTTTCTGGTAGCATGGCTGTTTTGTATTTTCTTGTGCGGACGTGAAGTACGCCGAGTCTGCCGGCCGGTCGGTCAGCCTGGATACTGTCTGCCGACGTCATAAAAGCGAACTAAAGAGTGTTCTTGACGTAAATAATAAACCATGGGACAAGAAATGTGAAAAAAGTGTCATTTTTGAGGATCGCTGACCAATACTGAGCTGCTGGTAGAGGTAACAACTGTGATATGAGCAAATTTCTTGCCACAACCGCGCCTAGCAGCTGCCGTTGGCGCGACGTTGGGGTCCGACTCGCCTGGCGCCCGCTAGCTCCGCTGCCGAAAGAGTCGAGGAGATTGACCATACTATTATTTTATTGTGAGATGATTCTGTTAACACTACAGCTGTTTGTGAAAAGTAGGCCGTTTATTATAGCGCAGGTGACTTCGGAAGTGCCGGCCACTTGCTAAACAGGCTATAAGCCTAGCAACGACCACGGCAGCCAGGCAGCAGCAGAGCTCGTCGCCCGGAGCGCCCGCGAGCGGTGCCGTTGCCGAAAGCTCCCAACATAAGCAGACATGCTTTGTCGCTGATCGAGTATAGCTGGCAGTTCTGACAGCAAGGCGATCTTGTCTTCTCTTGTGATATTTGTACACCATCCCAAACAGCGCTCAGGTACTGCTGCACGGCAGCGAAGTCTGACACCGGTTGTGGGCGCAGCTTGTGTAGAGCGGCGCAGCGATGCTTACTGGCATTTTGAAAAATGTTTCGCATCCTCACGCGAACCCGCGAAGGCGATATTAGCGTGCGAACAAAAAAAAAGTCGATGTCCTCACTCATTGGAATCAGATCTGTCAGAATCAGAGCTGCTGGGACTAGATATGCAGTTTGTTTTCATGCGCTGATCAGCCCGCGTGTGAGAAAGCAGACGATGCAGCAGTAGGTGCGCCACAACTTTTGTGGGCCCACGTGACCAAGCGAAGCAGTTGATCTTCCCCCTCTGTGACGTCACTGTACAACTCGGCGTTCCGAAACCGAAACCGAAAATCGTTCACCTAAAAATGCTACAATAAATTATTCACTGTGAATATATGAATCTTTGAGTGTGTATCATGCTTCCTGGAGCCATAAGAAACGTTTGAAACTAAGAACGCGCGAACCACAAATTTGGTGTCTCCACCCCTTTAAAGGGATGCACCAACTAGGCCAACAACAAGCCTTATTATAGATTTGCTGCACGCCTCCAAGATGGTGTTCCTTCATGTCAGTAAAGAGGCGACGCATTCAAATTTTGGCCTGCAAGTGTAAGTGCTCGTCTGCTGCTTTTGTACTGACTTGCGCGCAGATGAAAGATGATGAAGACGACTACGAAACCATAACGCGAGGGACCGGCAGTTTAACATGCAGGATGGTAGGTTTCGGCGATAGTGTACTGATGTAATACAGCGGCCAGCGAAGTTGATTTTTTCGTGCCGCACAGGTTTCTGTTTCTTTCTCTTCAAACGCCGACTTCAAACGCCAAGCAAGAAAATAAATTGAACAAAAAACAGAAAATGGATACGAGTTCTGAGAAAGTGCGAAAGGAAGGTGGGAAGGAATTTTGAAGCTAATGGTTCCTGGGAAATGATAGGAGGTGCAGGGCAGAAGTTAAAAGTAGAACGACAAATAAACGAAGTGGAAAAAGGAAAAGAGGAGGAAAAGAGGAACTGAGGAAGGAAACGATCGGACGGGGTGGAGGGTTAGGGTAATAGACATGATAAAGTGATGCTATAAAGTACTGAGCAATGCTCTGACCACGTGCGAGACCGCCTTGAAGAATGTCACCAGTACAGGAATGTGCTTGAGGGCTACGAGGTTTCCTCTGAATATGTTGATCCGTGATGGTTGTAAGGGTTTAAATCTGTGGATTAGGAATGAACAGTTTATGTATGTCCAAGTTATCACCCGTTGATTAAAATGCTCCGAAGCTGTCTTCTCTACATTCTTTGCTGCGTCCGCTCGGTTGTAAATTATTCTGTGGCTCACTGATTGCCCGGTTTCTCCGATGTCTTGTTTCTGACAAGTGGAGCATAGAAGCATGCACACAACAAACGACGCGCAGTTAAAGCGAGTATTAATATCGAAGCTGAAGTCGCTTGCCGTTCTTTTAATAGTAGTGTCGCTCTTTAAATGCATGCGTGTCTTGATTCTATGTCGAGAGCATGAGCATACTATCGACGAGGGTTTCTTATCGAACCTAGCATGTCCTAGTCTATATTTCAGGTTTTTGTTCCACCTGAATGCTACCCTTGGTGCGTCAGGTAATACTTTCTCTAGACGACCGTTGTTAGTGGGGTATTTCCGCAGAATAATGTTTTTGTTCGGAAGGGCGTTCGAGTATTTCGTTATAAGTGCGGCAGGCCACCGACTGTAAACTTCTGTCTGTTTCTTAAGTACATCGTATCGTTTTAGAGCGGTTGCTTGTTGAAAAGCATTATTAGGGGAGTTCCCGGGTGTTTTTATTGAGTAGACGTGTCTCAAATAGTCGCCGCCATGGGTACACATTCTTCTTCGGCGCTTTGCCTGTACTATAAATATGACTTCCTTACAGTGTCTAGGATGATGGCTAGGGAGATCTGAGTATTCCCACAAGACCACTAATATCTGACAGAAGTACGGCGGTTATCCCAATTCGGACTTTCGGATGTCCGTCGGAAATCCAATTTTTTGCCCAAAGTCAACCCCCGGACGTCCGTCGGACCATCCGATGAAAAACTGCGGATTATGTGCAGTTTATAGGACGGACGTCCGAACGCGGACGTATGGACACTTCTCGGAACATTGCAGGGTAGCGTGCATATCCAGGCTGGTCAAGCGATTACGCACGGTTTTTGCCGCAGGACGTCGGCAGGCGACTGTAAGAACAAAAATAACTAGCAAGAGGTGGAATGAAAATTCATGTATTGCACGAGAAACCTGCTTCCGAAGCGACAAACAGTACAAACAATATAGACTTACGGCAAATTACATAACCACAGCAAACACAGCAACGGTGGTCTGTCCACGTACAGAGTTGAGCACGTTTTTCTAGAATTCTCGAGCGGTGGCATGCAGAGTTAATAATGTGAAATTTATGCAGCATAAGGGTGTAGTGATTGTTTCTGCGCTGGGTTGAATTGCTATGAGTCTGGAGTCCAGCGTGTATATTATTTCCCAAATTCAGTACCTTTTCTGACAATTCACTGTATTTTCTCCACAGAGCACCGTCGGAGGGCTCCAGAGAACTGTGCTCACCCTTCGCGCATTCCAGATGAGTTACGATGTGGAGGCTAGGTGTACGGACGTCAGACGACACGACGCAGGCAAACTTTTTCTAACTTAGTTTTTTTTTTTCAACTACAAGTACCACTTCACGGCACCATGCTGCATTTTCACACATTTGCTTCCCTTAAGTAACCACTCTCGCAAGAAATGTTCCACTGCCCTGCTTATGAGTACAGCGAGGCATAATGGCAAATTGCTTCTTCCTCGTGCTGTCAAACGTTCTTTGCCGAAATTAAATGTCACCTCTAAATGCGCGAGGTACTCATTCGTCGACCTCAAGAGCCACATAATCGGCGAACAGCGCTTGGCGACGAAAAAAAAACCTGCTAATCGAGCGCACGAGCACACATCCACAAAGAACGCCAGCCATATTTGTTATTTACTTCAACGCAGCTCGCTATCAGCTTTGGCTAGTTTTGGCTAATTGGTGACGCCACCGTTGCCGTCTTATTCTTTTACGCGGGCATTCTGCTATTAGGAATAAAAGTACAAATAAAGTTTAAAAGAGTGCTTTTAAAGCGTTTACTATTATAGTTTAACGTTGGTAACCACTGGAAGGCAATGTATGTTAAGTTAAAAGCAATACAGGATACAAGGTTCAAGTCAAGTGTAGCGAAAATCCAATAAAAGCAAACAAACATGATGGCCAGGGCAGCAGCTTGGGTATGTTGGTTATTCATTTTTGACGGAACAGCGCAAAACACCGGGACAAGAGACAAGCGCTGTCTCTTGTCCCGGTGTTTTGCGCTGTTCCGTCACAAAAAAAAAACAAAAACATGATGGACCAGAATTAAAGCGCTTTAGAGTACTGGGGCACTGCACCAAAATCAATCGTTCGCGTTGTTCGAGGCTCGTTTTTTGTTTATTGCGTGAATTCACCCATTGGTATACATTAAGGCTCGATGCTGAGACGCATATGTCCACATGCGCACATCTTGCGGGTGGTTTGTGTGGCATCTGTGTCTGAGTAGATGCCAGTCGCGCGCAACACGAAGTCTGGAGTAAGCTGTCAAAAAGCTAACCATGCTTCCATGGCTGGAGTGGGGCAGAAAGGGCATGTCAGTGGAGGGGTGTATGATGTTTAGGATGCAGCACAGCGCCCACTTGAATTCTGAGTGCAGCCTCCACCCAGTGAGTTAGACCACCGGGAAGGTTACGTCCACGTGGTGGATTTATTGAACGCGTGTAGCGGCGCAGAGATTCTCTTTTAGAAGGTCTGTGTCTCCATATAAAAGGTGGCTTGCTTACACGAAAACAAGTCTTCTGCTTAACAAGCAGCGCCACCCGGGACGTTGATTGGTTGGTTGGCCTGAAATAAAGATGGCACATACCCACTACGGGGGAGTGGCCAAGACAAAGGGGGTGAGCTGCTGGAAACGGGGGTGTTTATAGAAGGGGAAGAGGAGTACTTGTAAGGTATTGGCTGACATATTGGAGGACGCAACGACAGGGGACCTGCCGAATGCAAACAGAGCGCGGCGTTTGTGTTCAAGCGACTGCGCTAAAGAATGCAATGCAGACACCATTCCATGTACTGCTCCTGCAGCTTACAGTTAGATAAGTTTTTCGACTGCAAATTAGAGGTGCAAAGCACAAGTAATAGACTAGATGCCGCCGAGATAATTCGAGGTTCTAATAATAGGAGTCCGCATTGGGAAGTTGTCTAATCCTCCCCGCCTCCGCCAGCAACCAGACACAAAATATACTGGTTTACTGCCGACTGGAAAAGGGATTTTTCTATTCTGCCCGTATTTCAAAATTAGTGCGAAGAAATACACCCCTCGTAAGCCCACTGAAAATCTGGATTCGGATGTCAGTTTTCGGATCTGATTCGTCCTTCCTTCGGATGTCTGGATTCGGCGCCGGACGTCCGTACGACAATCTTGGCCATCTGGGTTGCTGTTGGTCTGTAGGCTTCTTTTAGTGTATGGTTTCAAACAGGCTATCTTCTAACCGGACGGCAGTGTCGGGAAACTTGACTTGCGTTTAAGGGTACAGGAAGGTAAAGTTAATGCTAAAGCGGACTCAATTAAGTTATGACAAGAAGGCTTTTACAGACTCAGACCCTTTTTACCATATCATATAAACGTCGTCTATATAATACATTTACATGAGCGGTTTTTCGAAAAATGAATTTAGAAGTTTAGACTCCAGTAACCTCATAAAAATCTGCATAAGTCGTTGCGAAGGGAGTGTCCATACGTGTTTCATATACTTGGAGGTAATAAAATGATTCGAACTCAAAATAGTGAAGCGTGCGTACCAACTGAAGTAGCACGGTAAGTACTACAGATTTATGCGGCTGTGGATTTTGAGTTAGAGCGATCGAGAGCACGTCGATCCCTTTAATTATGGGTGTATTTGTGTGCAAAGTGACGGCGTCAAGTGTAATCAGTATGCTGTCCGCTTGGACAATGGTTACATCATTAAGCGACCCCATTATTCGAAGAAATTGCGAAATACCTTCATGACTGCTGAGGGTTCCACTGAGTAATATGTTTTCTCCTAATCAGTGAAGGCTATATGTAGTGTTTGATTATATTCTTTACATTTTCCTATCAGCTGAATGATATTTTGAACACGGTCAACGAAGTAGAGAGATGGACGAAAACTCGTCTGGTCGAGGTAAATCATAATATCGCGAAAATTTAAAAGCGAAGGATTGTCGAGTATCCTTTATGAAAGCCTGCCTGATCATTCGGTCGATTGAAAGCCGTTACCTCAGTAAATAGTTTGAAGGCAATGGACAGTAAGCCAATCAGTCAATAATTTTCCAGGTACTTGACGTTTCCTTTCTTACAGATTACGATGATGTTAGCGCTCTTCGGAGAATACGGTATGATCGAGGTCATAAGATATTGTCCATAGAGGGTGGCTACATTTTCTAGCACAATCTTTCTGTCATCTTTCAACAGATTTGCTTATACCTGATCCTAAAGAGCTGCATTTCCACTTTGCATTCCTCCTGAAGCAAAGGAGGTCAATCAAGAGCATACAAGCATGATAGGACTTGGATGCTCGGTTCTCTGGAACAAACATCAGCTGGCTGGCTAGTGAGGAAACGCAGAAATCAATTATTTTATTCGAACCTGCAACTTGCAATCTTTCTCCATGACCTTATTTAAATAAGAGAAGCCTAAATTAAGCCATTTCAAAAGTTTATGAAGATAGGAGAATATTCTAAATTGACCTTTTCTTCGCTGGTTTGTTTCGACTTTTCCCTACGAGAAGCTCTCAAAAATGAGGGAAAAAGGATCTATAGTGTCCATGTGGCAGCGCCGTGAGTGTGGGCCAGCACCTGGTGTGCGCTTGGATGTTAGTTCCAGGATATGTATTTGGGTGGAGGAGAAAAATATTCAAGAGTACCTGGGATCTTTCGCTACCAATCATGTTCATTGGTACTACGAACTCCGTTTCGAAATAGTGTTCCAATGCTACCACAATGAGGCAGCCGGCACGGTAGGATTTATTTGTAGTTTAGCTTCTGTAAATCTACCGCGGATGCCAAGAGGTTTCCTAGTCTGATAGATTGCTGCGGCACCCTTGAAATATTTTATTTTATATGTCATTTCTTCTATTTTTTTATCAAACATGACATAAGTTGCCTAATAGCAAAACGAAAATCAACAAAATTATTGTCGCACAAAATACAGACGAACGGCCATGAGTACAAGAAGACCATTAACAAAATTGGTGACCGAAATAAACATGATTTTATTTGATAGGATTGAGCGCAATAATGTGTGACGGGCAATTAAAATCAGATTATCACTGGAATTGCAAAAATGAATTAGTTTCTTGGGATAAATGAAATGAGTCATGTTTTTTCTTAAAAAATACTAGTTACTTTCGGCGTGGCGCTTACGTTTTAATTTTAAAGTTTAAAGAAAGCTGCTAATGATAAGTACAGCTACCTTTATGTCGATGATCAGGATAGGGTAAAAAGATTGGCTCTTCTGAGATGCCGATGCACGTCAGTGCCGAAGCTTAATGGTACCTCGTCCAGAGCAGCACAGACGCAGCACGAGGCGCCAGCCCGAAATGCATAAGTGCCCCTAAGCAGCGTATCCAGTACAACATTTCTAGTAAGAATAGCCAACTCATCCAAAATGTCACGCTTCTAAGACGTCTCATTAAAGTATAGAAGTAAACCCTGCAGCTCGAGGCTCCTCGCGTTGTTTTGCGCAGCAATGCGTCCAAACAAGGCATGAGTGTTTCATCTGCCGGTCACCTAGGCACGCCACAGAAAGCTACCCCTCTGACGTCGACGTGCTTAAAAAGAAACGCTGGCTGGCGAAATCCGGCAGATGTTTCAAGTGCACATTTAAACGTCAAGGACCGAAAGACTCCCACCGTAATGAATGGTGTTTGCTGAGTGAAACCACGTGCAACCATACCTACACCCTCAACCAAAGCTGCACCGCAACAAGTGATATGCAAATATTCTCTCTGGGCAAGTGCCGAAGGAAGTCTTCGAGACCTTGTGCGAGTAACGGCAGATTGCGGAAGCCTTGTTAGCCTGCCGTATTATGTGCTTCCGACATCGGGCAACTGCTTACGCTTTTGACACAGAAATGGTATTCCTCAAGAGACCAGTATTTACAGTGGTCAACAAATAGATATATCACTTTCTTAAACTTAACTTTTCGTTTGCGGACTAAAATGTGCACATGGGGTTGGTGAGACGACAAAACTGAACTTTTTAAACAGCCACAACCAGTGTTCATCATCATATTAAAGACAATTTGTTCCCTCATCCAGTTTATCGAAGGGCTGCTTTCTACGCTGCGTGAAGGTGGCAGCTATTATGTTTTTAATACTAAATTCAGCAACAATTTACATAATGCCTTTTAACAATACCTCCATGCGCCAGTTTTTCGCGCACAACCCGTTTCCATCGATCAATGCTTGACACCGCAGAATCACGGCGTCCAGGAAATCTGTCAGTGAGCGTGTAGTTCATGTTCGCCGACTTTTAAAGCAGTTTCTCGACATTCTGCTAGGCGCCCATGGCTTTTTTTATCCTTCGAACGATGTTAAATTGTTTTCCAAAGAAATTGAACTTAAATAAGCAAGTAGACCAGCTTGGGCACGGCATAAATTTCCCCGTTCATTTCCTCATCCAATTTTTAAGCGTAGCGGAGTACTTCGTGTCGTAATTCTGTTGAAACACATATCCAAATCGCAGATTCTCGCCAGCTTATGGAAGGAAACATTTTCAAGAATGCCTGATCAACCTTTTCGCTCATGGCACCTTGAATTCAGTGAAGGAGACAAACTCCACGAGTAAAGGATCAGCTCCTTGCCGTTAGGTTCTCTTGTGTGTGGTTTAAAGTGCGAATTTTAAAAATGATATTCATAGAAGTGGAGTTTCAGGCAACATATACGATGATTCCTATCATTTCTATGCAACAGTCACTTCGTTCGTCTAAAGAAATCACTCTTTTTATTAATCTATCAAAGCCAGGTGCTCCTTCACCTCCATCACCCTGAAACCTATTATTTTCAAAGATGTGCGGGGTTCGAGCGGATCTCCTATTGTTTAGTTCAGCACATTGAAACAGGACGTCTCAGTTCATGGAACCGAATAACGTAAGCCTCGCGCGAAACATGTTTTTCTCGACAGCTTCGTTGGTCGTTCTGGAGTGTCTCCTGCGACGATCGCAAAATCAAACCTCCTCTAAACCTATACTGCAAGAAAACCTGAGAAGAATGGAATGCCCTACTCTTAGGTTCAGCGAGAGCTGATGGCGTTCCATAGCAAAGTTGTGGCCGCGGATCATTGCCATTTCAACAGTCTAGATGACGTAATGCTAACCTCACACTAAGCCTGCGGTTAGTAAAAATGTCCAGTAATATATGGAACCGCAGAATATGTCAGCTCAAAATGACCGCAAGTTGCTGCACGTTATTGTTCACTACTGTACTTCGCGAGCAATTACACAACCACCACTGGCACAGCGATGACTGCATGCTCGCGATGTCAGGCCTCAGTGACAGGAATAAAATTTTTCGGCAAAGACAAACCACTGCTTCAACTTGACATAACTACGCTGCCGTCTGAGTACAAGCGGCTTTTCCGCATCTGGGACACTCAGCACGTTCTTCCAAAGCAAACAAGAGCGCTTCTTGCTCAAACTAGGCCGCGTCTGGGAAGACACCACAGCTCCCACATGGAGCAGATTGAAAGAGAGAAGAGTGTACACTTTAGAATACAAGCAGCACAGCTGGAGTTCTCACGCGACAAAAGTGTTATGATAAGGGAGTAATTACTCATTGGCATCCACCCAAGCGCAGCCATACGGCTACAAAAGAAAGCTATACAGCTTTCCCAGAAACCTCGCAGTTAAAGAAAAATTCTTCCCGGTCCGGGGTTCGAACCCGGGACCACCGCTTCACCGGAGCAGTCGCTCTACCCACTGCGCTAACTGGGACGGCAACCTTATGGTAGGGCGAGAGCGAATTGATCAGTAACTCGAAGTGGGAACAGTGTTGACCAAATGTTTAGGGGAATCCCCCAAATAAAAACTGGTATGGCACAAGAAACGGGGACACAGAAGGCACACAAACACAGGACTGACGCCATCTGTGTCCCCGTTTCTTGCGCCATACCAGTTTTTATTTCATCATGAACCAACTCGCCCAAACTAGAGTTTTACTTGAATCCCCCAAGGTGGAGTAAATTTGTAATAAGGGAGTAATAAGGGAGTAATTGTAGCCGTATGGCTGCGCTCGGGTGGATGCCAATGAGTAATTGCTCCCTTATTACAAATTTACTCCACCTTGGGGGATTCCCCTAAACATTTGGTCAAAAGTGAGATGAAAGTGCCTCCGCGAAACTCGCTTGTCAGGCCGCAGAGTATAGGCAAGTCAAGTGCAGCTCCAAGGCTGTCGATTATTTCGGCTAGTCACGGAAAGTAAGGCGCTCCAGAAGGAGCGAGATGCGATGGCGCGCCCACGTTAGCGGTAAACAACTTGAAGGAGCTCGGAGACGAGTTTAAGAGAGAAAAGGCCAGTTTCAAGGCTTCAAGCACAGCACTGAAAAGAGAGTGTGCAAAACCTGTTTTGGAAATATAGTGCTATTAGCGAGGACAGTAAGAGCAAGGATGAGAACTAGAGCGAGGATTACAGTTGCTTTAACCACTTCAACGCCACTCAGCTCAGAGCCCGGAGCGGGTTGAACACTTGCGCCTGCCGCTTCATGAGATGAAGGAAGAAGGAGTGAGATGCCTGCCTTGCTTTCCAGCTTTGACTATGCGAAGCCTTCTCGGGACTACCGTCTAAAAGTGTCAGATATTTGAGATCATTTCAAACCTCTAGGTCACATTCGATTTCGGCTATTTGCGCTTTCCAACATGCGATTCATGACACTATTACCTATCAGCGTTTCTAGGGTGGATATTCATGTAACATTCCCCAAATCACTAAATTATTGGCAAACAGTTTCGCTTCAAGTTAGGTACTTTGTGTAAGCTCTTTTCTGCAAGGTTATAGACAGCAACCACTGACCACAAAAAAGAGCCATTTAGCAGTTGTTTCACGAAGTGGCGAGCAGCGTGGATTTTACATTGGACCGAAACTGATATCGATGCTGTGTTTATGACAAGCATGTTGACTCAGGTAGGAATAGTGAGGTGTAAGATGGGTAACATCTAATATATGTAAGAAAGTGGGTTCCAAATTAAGGAACAGAAGTTCTTGTCTCAAGGAAGCCGCCTGCAAATGTGCAGCTGTGAGAACTGTCGAGCCAGAGTGGCTTGGCTGCGACCGGAGAGCAACAGTGCTCGTAGAAACGTTGCCTGTGTCCCACAAGGAACATATACAAGAAAGTTTTCAGGGCGGACCACACTGAGCAGTAAACTTTGCCCCGCCGCTAGGAGAAGAGTTCCGTTCAGGTCAGTGCACCTCACCCCAATGTTAGCTGATCGCAAAAACCTGTTCAAGTTATCCCAACGCTGCGAATACCTTCCAGGGCCGGCTTGCACGAAACAAATAACACCGGCTTATTTCCAGTCTAATCTTATTCGTGGTCTAAAAGCTCTCTCGGTTTTGAAGAAAGGAAAGGCGCATAGCTGTTTCATTTTGTCAGTGGACACCTCAAATGCACCACGAGCTCCGACTGAAAGTCCGGTAACTCAATGTTTTAGTCGGCGTTCGTGCGCACTTGAGGCACTCACCGACAAAGTGAACCATCTATGCGGATTTTCTTTTCTCCAAAATCGAGAGAGGTCTTAGACCTGGTTTAAGATTAGACTGGAAATAAGACGTTCTTATTTGCCTTGTGCAAGCCACCCCTGTTGAAGTTCAACAAAATGAGCGCTGTCGGCATCACGGATCCAGCTTGAAAACAGGGTGTTGCTGCCAAGGCAAAAGAAAACAGCTCTTACCCATTGTGGTACAGCGAAGCCTCTGGATGCCTCGATCGAGTCGCAGACTGCATGTTGGAGGTGCCAGGAAACTGCAGTTCTGGCTCGCTGGCCTCTGCATGCGAAGACAAGACGTACGATAGCAACCAATGCTACTTCACGAGGAACACCTTAAAAGAGAAAGAAGGGTAAGAAGAGATCTTGTTAGGCTACGAGGTAATTTTGAATGTGGAACTTCAAAATATCACTGATACGCATATAAATGAAGGGAACATGACACACATTACAGCATAATAAATGTAGGAAAGGTAACCATACATGAACCCTTCCGCTGCGCACCACTGGCACGTATTCAGTTTAGACAATGATGATATTATCAAAATACGCCACTAAGAACATGTTGCCGAGAAATTGTTATGGATGCTTCAGTTTCTTTGTGATTTTATGAGACATCATTAACAGTATGAAGGGATGGGTGCAATATGCATACAAAAGAAACTGACCGCAAACGCAACCCGCCTTTCAAACGCTTCATTCTCTTTGTGCGCTCTAAACACAGAGTGCCTGTTAGAAGTAGTGAGTGTCTTTTAGGGCCCAAGTGCCTATACAGCACTGCTTCTCTTCTGAAAAGAGGCAAAATAAGTAGCGATCTAGCCCACGCTACGCGTCGACTACCCCACTGCAGGAACTCAGGTGTGCTGACCCCTGTTAATAGGTCATAGCGCTAACACTCTCTCCTCCAAGCGGTAGCCACATTGCCAGCAATCGAGGAAAAGTACGTACCGCTCTCCCAGTTCTCTGTGGTCACTATATCCTTGCTGCCGTCATATGTCACGATCCGCTTCATCACTGGCACATCTGCATCGGAGGCTGCGCAGAGTAGATATCCAATGTGTGAGGCGGACACACTTCACCAGCGGCAGAGCGTGCACTCTTTCGAGCAATACTATCAACTTTGTCTGCACTTGATCATCATTATGTTCCATTTTCACCGAAAGTAACCAAGAAAAGTTGTTTGTTGCTGACGCGTGTAGTGAGGCACTTGCAGCACCCCTTAAGCTCTAAATCTGAGGTAAGGAGAATCCTTGTCCCTACCTTTAGAGACATTTTGGTTGTCAGCAGTGATTTGGGAGGTCTACTATAGGGCGGAAAAGCGAATCCGCTTGCTTGGTTATTTTTGGCAAAGACGGTACATGTTTGTAATCGCACTAACCGCTAGTGCGACTATGTATCATTCTGAAGAGCATTCCATGTCTTTTCATTGAGATCAAGAGATAGCTAGAAGAAACGCGGAGGAGGCCTGGATGCATGGAAGCCGCGCTCTTTAAAATAGACCTCACATGGCCTTTATTTTCAAAACTACTCATCAAAAACCGTTAGTACACGAAGCAGGAGGCTGAATTTTATTTGCATAAGATATACCGAACATTTCAAATGAGTTCTTTGAAACAGTTAATTAGACGCAATACCGCTGCTCAGGAGTAGCAGCGAAAGGTGGCGGAGGAGGGCCGCCGGCCGTTTGGGGCAGAAAAACCACACAGAGCCTCTTAAACATTTTTTAAAGCACGAGTTCTGTGCATGTCTCTCAGTCATCACCATCAGCCTCACTACGCCCAGCACATGACAAAGGCCTCCTCCGTATCTCTACAAATCACACTGTCCTGTGCCAGCTGCAGCCACTATATCCCCGAAAACTTCTTAACCTCTAGCGCCCACCTTTCTGCCACCCTTGTTACACTTGGCTTCTCTTGCTTTTCATTCTGTTCCCTTAATGACCATCGATTCCTTGCCTTCGTATTACATGCCCTTCCTAAGCCCAATTCTTCTTTGTTCAGTGATCCAGTCTGCCCACTTCATTTCGCTTATCGTTCCAAACAATTAATCTAGCGGCGCAGAAGAACTCGAAAAACGCTCAACAGAGGACTGGCACTATCTGGTCTAATTTAGTGCAGTTGATTGTAACAAAAGAGTAATCCTGTGCGACAGAACAAGGACACGAGAAAACACTGAGCAAATTTGCACTGTTTTGGTCTGGGCTAGCTGGTTAATTGCAAAAAAGGGTTATTCCAGCGTGACTGCACATGGACACGAGAAAATACTTAACATAGGACGGGCGCTGTGTTGAGTGGAATAATCTGGATTAATTTTCTTTTCCAATGAACAAGCTTATCTGTACCGAAATTCTTAACCGTACGCCTATTCATTTCGATAGCGCGCCGCGTTCACCTCAATTTAGACGAATCCTTTTCGTTAGCCTCCACACTTCTGCACTATAGGCCATTACCGGTATGCTACAGCTGTTATACACTTTATCTTGAGGATACTGGTAAACTGACATTCATGATCTGAGCGAACATGCGAAATGCATTCCACCCAATTCTTACCCTTGTAGTTATTTCGCTGCCGTTGTCCCGACCTGCAGTCAATATACCTCTTACCAGTTCCAGCTCCTCGCTACCAATCGTGAACTTTGTTCCCTTTTTTTACGTTTTATACCGCATAAAAATGTCACGCTTAATTAAGTGCCCGCTTGGACTATCGGCCGCGCAGACATTTCACTGCCGAAAAAAAAAAAAGACCGCTTAGGCTACGCACCGCCCACATGAACTGCTCAGAGGCGTCTTAAATTTGTCCTTGAATCCCGCGTCAACGGCCGCGCGCTATGGGCGGAATTAGACTAAGGGCCGTTTCACATGCTGCGACTAGAACGAAAATAGTCGGCCTAGTCGGTGACGCCGCAGTGCGATTTTCGCACAGTGCTTTCACATGCAACGCGTACCCAGCGAATACGGTCGAAGAGACACGCAAGGTTGTTTGATGTTCGCATGGGCAACCCACGATTAAACGCGACAGAAACGCTGCACGGAATGTGTTGCTGACGTTATGACCAGCGTGTTTTTAGATGGAAGGCAATATTTGGTATGTTTTCATTAGAATAAACAGTTTTGCTTACGCCGCGGGAACAGCTGCCACGTGACCCCGCGCCGAGACGGCGCTTGACGTGACGTCACGTGGGAGCTGTTGTCGCGGCCGGTCTCGACGCGCTCGCCTCGAGACCCGCGTGGCCGCGGCAACAGCTCCCGCGTGACCCCACGTCGCAAGCCGTCTCGGCGCTCCCCATTGGTCAGTCGCAGAGCGAACACACCGACGCTGCGACTGAATTCCAACCGGACGGAACTTGGTCGCAGGCCGTCTGCGGCTAGACCGACGGCCCTCCCCAGTCGCAGACCGGCAGAATTCGCAGCGTCGCAGGCGAGAATCGCATGCATGTGAAACGGCCCTAAGAGGGCAGACTAGCAGTCGTTTTCTTGATTTTTGCGCCTACTGAGGAACGCTATTTTCGTCGTTGTCCAAAGGTACTTTGCACCAGGACAGCAACTAGATAAAAGCAGCAAAGCTAACGCCACGTATGGGCGCGATACCTGAAATTAGATCTTCTATACAGATACCCTCAAAACTTGTATATCAGATACCGATACAAGATACCGAATGAAAATTGATTTCCAATACAGATGTTCGATACTGCATCGTCAATACACCGATGCAGCACTGAAATAGCTATTTTAAATCTGGCACTATTATCTGCTAAATTCATGAATTCTTATTGTATCCGACATGGAGCATTGTATGGAGCACTTGAAAGGGTGCAAAAGAATCTGGCCGGGAAGATTTCTCCAGTTTTTTTTTAGCTCCACTGTCAGAGCATGTGACTGCGTCACCACTTGAGCATTGCAAATGAAGCCATGGTGCATTGAAACAATCACTGCCATAAGGTGCACAGCAAAACTTGTTAAGGCTAACGTTCTTCATGCTGATCGGTCACTGAGCGTTTTATTACACACCAATAACCTAAAATATTTCTAATGCTCTTCGTTTCATACCGCATATTTAACGGTTCCCTCTACTTTTGCCCTGTGCTAAAAGATGAAAGCTCCATGGGTTTGGCGAAGCTGGACAGTTATTTCCCTTTAACTGTGTTCAACAGACGTTTGAGGGTTAACATTCTTTGTTTAAGGCTAGAACGAAAAGTACAAAGGTAAAGGATAAAAGTAAAAGTTGTTATTAGAAAAGCCTACCTTGCTAATCTCCCTAGTTTATACGTTTTTTTACTTCATGGTACTAAGTTCTTTCGCTAAAACCGTTTTTCCTAAAAGAGCCCCGCCATGCAGCCGTGCTTTAAGCGAAGCAAATGAAAAAAGCCTAGGTACACAGCAGCGCACGAGCACGTTTCCATGCTTTATTTTATGAAGGTGGCTTTTACCGCCATAACGTTAAGGGTCCCGTTCAGTTCATGTACGTTTAGAGTAAATTCTTGACTGGTGGAGAACGTGGGGGCGTCACAAGCGCATTAAATTGCTCTAGTAAAGAACCCCGGTAACAATCACACAGTACAACAGTGATGGCGTCACTACAGGATTCCTCACTGGTCGTGCCGTCATTCACCACCATTATATAGTGCATCTGAAGAAAGAAACAGAAATGGGCTAAAAAGAAAAACTGTCGAGCCGGTACTCGAACCGTAGCCCCTTGGTCCTTAATCACCGAAGAACCATTTTTTCCTTAACGCGTCGAAAGAAGTGGGAATAAAATACTGTACAACTCAGGTGATTCGTTACAAAAGTGCGGCACTCTTAGCTAGTGATGAACGATCGGATTTTTTAGTGGGGCTAGATACCGAAACAACAATCGACTTTCATTATCCCAGTCTGTGTCCTTCATTACGTCATGGATTTTTCATCGTTCGCTAGACTTGGTTAAAGAGAAGTCTTGTGAGCAATAAACACTATAATGTAAGCATAATACAAAAAATGAAGCAAAATAAAGAAACGTGTCCGTGTCTGCCAAGTGATAAGCAAAGAGGTCCCCAGGCTGTCAAAGGGACCCGTTTACACTATGACGTCATACTCTACAGGCGGATCTTAAATGCCCCCCAAATTGTTATCAGCCGACAAAGATGAAGCATAGCCACGTCGACTCGAGGATGCTCGAGGCATAGTTAAGAAACTCAAGTTTCACTACAGTATCATGAAAACTACAGCAAGTTGTAGTGTTGCAGTCCTGTTAATGAAAGGAATGCTTCAGCAGATCCAATTGACGCCGCCGGCAAGGATGGCGCCAATCAACCACGTGTGGATGAGTGTGTGATCGTTGTCGTGCTTGCGGTGTAATCAACAAATGTTCTGTAAGTTACACAGCATAACAAAAGTGTTCCGTTTCTGTTAGCAACTACCACAACTTGAAATACACTGTGGAAGAGTATCATTTCTACCATAACAGTCAGCCTGTCTCTTTGATCTTTCTGTCACGGAGTGCGCACAAGCTTAACATTTTTGTATCAGCCGAGAACAAAGACACCTTCGGGGCTCTTGAAGACGACATCCCTGAGAGAGTGCGTGTAAGCGTTTCTGAGCCTCAGGTCGTAGAGTACCTGTCAGCGCTGCACAGCTGTTAGTATACCTGCCCGTAACATTTAGAGGAGGTGCTCGGTGACGCCATCAACCACCGCGCGCGCACCCACAAGCTTAATCTACGCAATGGCCGTCGCCTTGGTACGGTGGCGACGACTACCAAACGGCTCCGTCCATGCCAACAGCACCGACTGTCGTCCTGGCCGACCCCCGTGATCCGGGCACCTTCTGCGGCACTGACGACGTGGATATCGAGGACCTCTGGCTTCATGACCGTTTCAGCAAGCACAAGAGGTGGGACAGTACGCTCATGCTTGCGAACATTATAATTTACCTTGCCGGAACCGCAAGCATATAGTTCGAAACCAAGGACGATCTTTAATCGTGGAATGTATGCAAACAGAAGCTCTGAGACTTATTTGGGAAGCCTCTCGGAGACTTATTTGGGACCCTCATTAGCTCACCGCTAATGAGGAATTTGTTGCTGGTGTCCAATCTTCTATCGAATCCTGCATTTCCTGTATTTAGGAAGTCCTGCTCTTGCGCAGAAAGCTGATAAGGAACATTCGAAGGCAGATAAGGTGGGACACATGCAAAATGCGTTTCTGACGACGCCTTCATGCTTCTCCTGTATAAAGACTGCTCCACAGATTATTCCATTCTACAGGTGTGCCGATGCCTTGAGCAGGCAAACACCGTAAAATTTAGCACCATTTTGACTATCTACCAAACCAGCTGCCAGCTCTTCGCGTGAGGATCTATCGACCTTGCGGCACCTTCGAACTCTGAAAACTTGACTCGGGTCGTGCGCCGTGAAATAAAGGCCCTCACTCCCATTGCCTCCACACCGCCTTCGCCGGACAACACGCTGGCTACTGTATCCCTCATTCAGGCCGTTATTCGCCAGGAGGTTGCAAACATGAGCATGTCCTCTAGCCGCACACTGGACAACCTGTATCAAGACCCGTTCCTTCTGTGGCCGCTGCCGCTACGCCTGCAAATGCCTTCACGAAAGACTCCCGGTACCGCGCAATCCTGTTGGATGGCATGCCCCTGACGATCGGCCAATCTGTTTCGCGTGCTTACGGGTTGGTCACACCCCTGATCACTGCGGCAGCTATTGCTGCACGCCTCCACGCCCTTCTCTTACGGTGATTGTCGTGCCGACTACGGACGCCGCCGTTTCTTGCCTGGCTGTCAGCCACCCAGCTCCGAGACCGCTTCACCTGCTCCTGGGCCGAGCTTCTCACTTTTCCCGCAAACCCGCCGTTCTCGTTCCCCTCTTCCTCGCCGCAGCTCCTCCCCATCTGCCGCCGGCCGCTTCTCGGGAAACCAGGAGATGCCGCTCCAGGAGGTGACGCAGCATTAATGCCCAGGAGTGCAAATCTTCTGCTGGCGACTACTTTTCCTTGCCATCTCCTATACGTCCTTGTGGATGATGCTCCTGTCCATGCCCTCATTGATACTGGTGCCGAAAAATCCGTACGCAGCTAATCTTTTCGCCGCGACCTTAAGGAAGTAACGACCCCTGCCGCTTCACCCACACTTCGCCTCGCCGATTGCAGTACTGTTGCTGTTACTGGAATGAGTACTGCCCCTGCACTGTTGGCGGACATTATATCCCGGTTCTGCTCACCGTCCTTAACCACTGAGCTCACGACGTGATCCTCAGGGTGGACTTCTTAACAGCTCACTGAGCCCTTATCGACTGCTCAAGCGGCCTTCTTCGACTGGACTTGCCCCTATGCTCTAACTCCCCCTCCAGCTCTACCCGCCTTCGATCCACGAAGTTCGCTCACCTGCCTCTTGGCAGCTGTCTACCTCTCTATGCATACTTTTCCGCCTGTTCCTGGTGGCGACTACGTCGATTGCCCCTTGCCGATGCTGTTTGCACCATAACGTCGTTCTCCCGCACTTCGTCCTCGAGTCACCCAGAACAGCGCTTGACTTCCTGTCCTTTCTTCAGCCGGACGTCCCAAGTTCGTGCCGAAGGCATTTCGCTCGCTTATTTGTCGCCATTGGGCGCCTGAATCGTTTTAGCTCAAACACCTGCTCCGCCTTCTCTCATTCGTCCGTTATCCACCTCCGATCACCCTCTTATATCTGCACAAGAGCTGCATAAGAGCACAACAGCTGAGCTCCGAGTACGCTGAACATCTTTACCACCTATTGATGTCCTACAGTACCATTTTCGACTTTGTAACTCGACCTGTGTGAAACGTCTGCTGTGCCTCACCGAATTTACACCGGCGATGCCAGTCCTATACACGGAGGCAGTAATGTGTATCTCTTTCTGAAAGCTGCATCATACACGGAGAGCTCCACCTTGTGGAGCTCTCCGTGTGCTGGCGAACGTCATTACTGAACCTTCCAATAGCCCCCAGAAACCCCTTTGGTATCGTTAATAACACAGCTCAGAATTGGCGCTTGTGCCCACTATTGCCATCTTAACAAGTCACCAAGAAAGTTGTCATTCCTCTTCCACGAATTGATGATGCCCTGGATTGTTTACGTAGAGCTCGCCACTTTTCCTCCGCTGACCTTCGTAGCGGCTACTGGCAAATCTCTGTCAACGAAAGGGACAGTCAGAATACTACTTTTGTTACCCCAGACACTCTCTATCAATTTAAAGGAATGCTTTTTGGGCTTTGTAGCGTTCCCTCACCTTTTCACTCATGATGGACTTCTTTCTCTGCGCCTTTAAGTGGACAACTTGTATTTACTACTTGGACGGCGTCATTTTTTTCTCGCCAAGATTTGAAAGCCCCCTTCTGGATTTTCGTCTCTTTTTGCGTGCTTCCGCTGCGCTGGGCTTATGATTAACTTAAAGAAATGCAGTTTTTGTCACCAGAAACTAAAAGTTCTAGGCCACCTGGCTGATACTACTAGCGTTCAGCCCGATCCCCACAAAGCTAGCTCGCGCTGTAATTGGCGTTCCCACTCCCTTTTTGCCCAGTGATGTGAGCAATTTCATCGGACGCTTTCTCCAGCCTCATTGTTGTCCTCGCTAACTAACCTGTCCTCGCCCACTTGGACCTTTTGACCCCAGTATCGACTGTCATTAAAATACACGTTGCACTAAAAATGTATTTTCGATACCGACACGCCGATACTTTCATTTTTGGCAAGAGGTGCCTAATATCGAGAAACAAAAGGTATCGAAATACAGTATTGAAGATACGTGTATCTTGATTATGTCTATACGCGCGAAGACGATGAACATGTAGATGTATGCATCTTCGATACTGTCCATGCCTGATTCGAAACTTTCGCATTATGTGGTCGCCATAACGTCCCGTTACGAGTACCTCGACATCCTGGATTATGCCAGGGTGAAAGCATAGCATAAAGTCTACTTCATGTTTAGTCTCTCCATTGGGGCGCTTCAAGAACTTTCCCTGTGCTCTGTTTCCGGAAGAAGGTCTTGAAGATCGATAAATTATTTCTCTCCGTGAACTCTACGAATTACTCCACCTTGCAATTCCTACACCACTGACGATACTCGCCCACTGTCTGCATCTTGCTTACCGGCATTCATGCCTATCAAGCATACAGATGGAAGACTTGTAATCAGGGCGTTTCTAAGAAATGAAGAACATTACCTTCAAGCCGATTCGACCACAAATCGGTGCACAGTTGCACCCATGCCTTCGAAAAAATATTTCAACATCGGCACCTATCTGTACCAGAGTCTTTTCTACGTATAAGACAACTTGGCTTACAATTAGAAACTGCTTAATGAACTCTTATGAGTCAGTTGACTGATGAGAAAAGATAACAGCTGAAATATTCTTCAAAATGGATTTTTTTCACTGAAGTGGGTCTCGTCGACCTCTGCAGCACTCTAGTGAAATCATGCAAAAGACCAAGTAGTCTTATTAGCGTAAGGTAAAAACGCACTGAATTGTTTGTTTGATAATTGATAGTAGCGTAGTTCAGTAATTCGACGGTTTAAAGGAGAAGTGCCAAACCTCACACTACTCGCCCACTCTTAAACAGATTTCACACTTTTTCGTGCTTATTGCAGCAGACCACTGCCGTAAATGACAGGTCTCTGGTACCACAATTTTCTTAGTTGAAGCACCAGAATGTAAACAAGAATTCGGGACATTAAGTTCAAAACAGCCGCTTCCCTCAAACATGGGAAGTCAAACTTGGAACAGTTATTGATGTTCGGATGATAAAGCATGCACGTGGAAACCAATCTGATGCACTCCCAGATGAAAGCAGGCATACCATTTGCAACCGAAAGCCATTGTAAATTATTCCTATCACACCTTATTCGATGACACCACATGGCAAACAGAAAAAAAGTTTTAAGACTTTAGTCCCAAAGAAAAGAAAAGAATGCGCGATACAGGCACCTGGAGCTGTACATAAATGTGTGCTTATGACAAAGATTCAGCAATTCTACGTGTTTCAGCTGCACCGTTTTTAAAGCGGCACTTAGTCAGCCTGAGTGAAGCTTCAAAGCTCCAGTATGGCGATTTGGTCATAATGCACTTCTCGTACGCTGGAATTCAAGCCTCTTTTTTAAGCATCAGCTCCGGATAACCCCAAGAATGACACAAAATGACCAGCTGGTCGACGTACGTGGCTCGGTGTAATTGATGGCTTTGTTCAGAGGGCACGTGTAAATATGGTGCATCAGCATGTACGGCTCCACCTCGTGGTCAGGAGAGAAGGGGCATTGCTTCAAGCCTTCCCCACGGCACGACTGCAAAGGAGAAAAGGTAGCCGGAACACATGCCTCAAAAGAAAAAAAATGCAATGCTTACGCTACCCGTGCTCAGATAGTTAAAGTTAGCTAAAGCTCGGTACAGAGAGCGCTAGCACGCAGTTACCCCTGATGCCGACGATGCTTTAGACCGCTAATTGTATCCGTATCAGGATGTCACCGCTGTCACTGCTCTTATCTCCACACCGCAAAGTTCATACATCGTACACAAGCGCCAGTAACGTGCCTATGTAAATCCATTCACGCCTTCTGTCTAAAGGTAAGTCATCGGTATGACGTAGGGACCTGTAAGCATGACCATCGACGATCATAACGCTGGTGCCTATGCTGTTCACAGCTTTTCCAATCCACCACCGTCTTCACACTGCAAGCTCGGCGTCAAGCTAGCGCGATGCCCCGTCGACCGTGTGCTGCTCCTCCCCTTTTCGCTTGACTCGGAAGAAAAAACTACCATGCGACCTAGTTGGTACAGCATCTTGCAAACATACTGCGCAGAAATACGACGGACGCACAAAGGACAGACACAACAAGTGGTGACTCGCAGAGTAGCGTTCATTATTTGTAAAACACTCAATATGGTGACAAAACTAACTGATCCAAGTTTCAGAACATACTAAAAAAATGTGTGCACAAAACAACATTGACACAGAAGAAAGAAATGAGGCGTGGCTAGATATGACAACTGGCTTTCACGCAGAACAACTGACAGCCCGCGAACACGTTCTTATAGATAAGAGAAACCTCTGACACCGTTCTAGTCAGTTTATTAGGATGGCAAAGGGAATTTGTGGTTTGACCAATAAAAGAATCCCACCCACGGCCTTCAATACAGGCTTTCCTAAATTTTAAGACGTCCTTCCGAAAGATAAGTTGCGCTCATGCAAGCGTACTGTCGGGGACTAATGTCGTCAGGACGCGTCATCGGGAACAGAAGCTGATAGCTCTATGATTAGCCGCTGCCTGCAGATCATACTTGTCGAGGTGAAAGTGGGACTCGCATGCTGTCATGTGTGATAGTGATAGCAGGCATGGATAGCAGGTGCTCGCTAACTAAGATGACCGCTATTAGCCAAAATCACTTGGCGCGCGTCCTGAAGAATTTTGTCCCCCATAGTACATTTCAGCACCATCCAGTTTGTCCGAGATAGATTAGGGCAGAAAAAGATATATTTTATTTTTCGTAAAAATTAAAATATCACCGATAAAAATGATCAATTAAGTATTTCTGAGTATATTTGGAGGCAAAAACACAGTGTTCTTCCGCTAGGAATTGTTGGGAGCGCTACTGTTTGCGTTCAGTTCGTTTTTCATCTTTGTCCTTTCATGGCAACTTCCAACTGCGGCCATTTTCCGTCTCTTATAAGATATTAATAGCTTGCTGTCGTTTTAAAATGACATATTCTGTGGTTACATGCACTGATGCACATATTCATAAGTAGTGCGTGGAGAGGTCAACATAACACGATTAAGCCTGCTGAAATGGTATTTGTTCGCGACCAAAACTATCAGATCAAACTCTACCTGAAGAAGAGGGCGGTGAACAATTTGGACTGGCCGAGGGAGTTTGCTCAGATTGTTTGAATTGAGAAACTTCGGGCAAGCATCCCGTGTTGTCCGAGGGACAGAAACGCGAGTAGCACCGAACAGAGACTAGACCAGCTCCTCAGTAAGTAGGAGAACATAGTCTAGACGTTCACTGACAACTTAAAAAGTGAATATAGTCCGACGTAACGCGCTCGCCCACGCTGCTTTACGTTTGCGAAAACAACTGCTCCTATCGTCCGACGCTCTGCAGCGCCAACGTAACCGGCGGCTGCCAGCGCGCCCCAAAGTACCCGGCGCAGATCTAGCTCTTGCTCCATTCGCGTGCCAGAACAGCTGACTGCGTCGACCCACAATACATCGCACAGAGAAAAATGGCTGATGCCTGTGCGAACATGAGTGGCGCCGGCGGCTCGAACGTTGCACATGCGTCGGATAGCTTGGTGGAGAGGTTCATCGAAGCCATAAAACGACACCACTGTGTGTATGACAACAAACGACTCGATTTCAGCGCGTGGGAACAGATACGGCAGAGCAGCGCTCTCTCCACAGGTTAGCTGTTCACGACTGCTGTTTTCGGTTTCATTTGTAGGTTTCTCGGCCTGAGCATAGCACTTGCTACACGCACCGTAATGTTTCATCGCATTTTTGTCCCATTTCCCTTTACAGTTGAAGAATGCCATAACTTGCGGAAAGAGCACACATGTTACAAGCACCGTTCCAACACAAGTGTGTTATGTCACTAGTTCAAGCCATGCATAACTCCAGAACAGTGCTAAATTGAGATTGAGATTGCTAAATAAAGCCACATTTTTAGCTGACGTGTGACTTTTGCTTGCTTTGCATGCAAATGAACGCCGTTCTCAGACGAAGAGGCAACAAAATCATGTTGTGCATTAGCATCGCTTTACTACCCTTAGTTGCCATGGCAAGGAACCCTTTGGGGACAGGAAGCACTCCAATGGCGTGTCTAATTCACATGGCATCTGAAGATGAGCGGCTGCCATCTGATGGGTTATGCGTGCTATGGACTGCTTCCAGCCGCCTTCTTGGATTCTGTCACCACTGACCCTGTCACTACAATCATTGAGGCAATAGACACTGAGAGAGCAGAAAATTACGCAGGCAAAATTATGTCCGTTAGCAACTCCACATCGGTTCCTAGGAAGCAGAGCCACCGGGAAACCAAAATTCCAAACGCTTTCTAAACGCGTTTCTAAACCTCTAAACGTTCTAAACCTTTCTGCGTCATTGAGTAGTATGCCCAATAAAGTTTAAACTGTTTTTAAAACAAGGCTTTTGAGGTAAAAAGCAGCTTTTTTTCGGCATAGTAACACCCGTGTTGGCGGCCGTCAAAAAATAAGTGAATCATGTTATGTAGTGAAGTGAATAAATAGATCCTAATAGTTAACTATCACTGATAGACACCCAATTGCAATCAGAGATCTGTAGCCAGCCACTAGTGATAGTCATATCAGAGTTTTGAATTTCGAAAACGCAATTACTCTCACCGCTGTGGCTAGACAAATTTCTGCCATTTCTCGCGTCATTCGAAAACCGCGCACTTGCGGGAGGGTGCAGAGCGACGTCTATCAAAACGTCACACTCCGTGAGGCGTGTAAAGCGTGGCATTGCGAGATACCCGATCCATACCGACTCCACAATCAATTCATAGCCATCCAACAAGCCAATCCTTATTGTAATTCATAATGCAAGAAGCGAAACTATAATCCACAATCCAATCCATAATCCACAAAGGCACGAGCTGTCAATGAAGAAACCTATTAGAAAATTTCCGTCTAGGTAGGAATCGAACACGGGCCTGCGGCGTGCGACTCGACCAGGTGCGAGACGGGGACGATTGTTCTGCGCCACGGTGGTTCGACGTTAGCAAAAGAATGAAAGCGTGCCTACTGAATGCAGAGTTGTCCTAGAAGCGTACATGCGCGTATAAGTTGCAGATGCCGCAATTTACGGAGTACAAGAGTTCGTTTCCAGCAAATTTACTTCGTGCTTGGCGTGCTGTAGCGCCATCATGCGGCATCCACGGAAAATCCCTCACGCAAAGTACAATGCTGGCTCAGCAGATGGCGCCACAGTGCAAGCCCAAATGTTTTCCGATTATCTCCCGTAAGTTGTCTTAAGTGCCTCCTTGAATTTTTCCGAATAGTGCGGCAAAAAGTTAAAGGACGCTTAAGCCTCGCCTTTAGGAGTGGAACGCGACAGAGTGTCGCAGCCTGCCAGGGAGCCCGCCGAACGCCATCGCCCGTTCGGCGCGACGCCTAGCCCGTTGGACAAATTGCTCGGAGTCTCTAGCAGGCCTCACAAAAAAACCCGATGCCACGAATGCCAGCATAGCTTCCGCGCCGAACGAACGGGCAGCAAGCCGCGTGGTGAACACGCCTTGAATGTGCGCTGCGTTGTTCGCCGCTCGCCGCGTGATTTTTGCGTGCCCGCACGGCCCCATTACGCCCGAACGAGACGAGCGGGAGGCGCTGCCGTCGCGCGCTATTTGTTGGGGCAGTGGCGTACATTGCGAGGAGGAGGTTTTAGGGGGCGCCGTCTGATGGCGCTACGTGCGCGCGCGCAGTCTTTGACTATGTAAGTCAAAACTGCCTGCGGACTACATGGGAGAAGCGGCTACAACACCTTCGTCGCAAGTTCGGCTTCTTCAGAAATGAAGTAAAAGCCGACAACGCGAGGAAATGGGCCAAGGCAGTTGATGCCCAAGTGCGTGCGCAGGAGCGAGAGGCGTGGATGGCTGCCATGGAGGGGAAGTCGACGCTGGAAGTGTACCGGGCAGACAAGCAGGAAATCTGCGTTGAGAGCTTCTACGACAACAGTGTAGGCAGCCGCCTGTTGTTTGAGGCCCGCGCGGGTACCATGCCAACGCTTGTGTATCGCAAGCGCTTCGAGTCGAATACACCCAGTGCAGAGCCTGCGGAGAGCACGACGAAACAACGGAGCACATTGTCCTACTTTGCGAGAGCTGCCAACGCCACCGCACGAGAGCGCTACGCTTCCGCAGGCGCTGGGTTTCCGTTCTTCGAACGAGGGCTGCACAACGGGTGCGGCAAACCATGCGGCAGTTGCAGCGACAAAGCGCCGATTGACAGAGTTGTGGACGCTGGTGCGGCATTGGACCAGCACTGTTTCGTCGGTATTTGCGTGGGTGTTTGCCGCTTCGCGTTTGATAGTGGGGTTTTTATGTGTGTGTTTATCCAACCAGGGCACCTTTGGTAGGCGCCGGCCCGTTACAGAGGGAAGGCTAGATCATCATCATCATCATCATCGAAGATATTTTTCGCTCACCGCCAACGACGTCACCGGCTTTCTGCGACACGGGGGCCTTAACGCTGTAGCGTTAAAAGCCACATGTTAGTTGAGACCCTTCGGTGACGGTGATCGCGTTTTCGAAATTTTGCAAGCTGATATGGCTATTATTAAGGGCTGGCAGCAAATCTCTTATTCGTGTAATAGCTAAAACTTCACTATGAGAAGTTAGTTCGGCGCATTAGTATCTTGTGTAATTCGCCAATTTTTTGACGTCCGCCAACACTGGTACTAATATGCCGCAATAGCTTCCCTTTAACCCAACAGCATCTATTTTAAAAGTTACCAGTCGACTTTCCTGTGACACCTGCTATGTAACTAAGGAAGTTTCCGCATAAGCGCCAGCACACAGTGCAGCCGAAAGAGGAACCGCACAGCGAAGACGAAGCTGACGGAGCTCGGGCTATGCTCTGGCCCCTTACTTGACGCGATGACCGACAACCTGATCCAACCTGGCCAGCCTGTTTCCGCCGCTGTGATTTCTTCCTGTACCATGCGTCACCGCGACCCTGCACTCTTCAGCTCCACGGAGGACACCGACATATAAGACTGGGTTGCCTCCTGCAAACTTGTGAGCCCCTTCAACGAACGGGATGATGCCGTTAAGCTCACTAACGTCATCTTTTACTTGACAGACGCCGCGAACACTTACCGTTCCAAAACCACGAAGAAAATTTTTCTACCAAAGCGGCGCTCACAATCAGCCTGACCGACATCTTCTGCAGCCCCACTACCCAGAAACTTCGTGCCTAACAAAAGTTGCGCAGTCGGGCACAGCAGGCAGGCCAAAACTTGACAAGTTATATCGAAGATGCCGTCGACTTATGTACACGTCTAAATCCATCTTTGATCGAGGCTGACAAAATCAAGCACATTCTGAAAAGGATTGAGGATGGCGCGTTTAAAATGTTAGTCTCAAAAATCCCTAAACCGTCTCTGACGTCGTCGCTTTTTGACAGAGCTATGACGAGCTCTGAAAACTGCGTCTTGTCACCCTTCATACCAGTGACCGGAATGTGTACTTTCGAGCTCAGCTCTAGGCAACACTGATCCTGATCAGCCGACCCTTCTATAGCAACTCGACAGTTTGCTCAGGAGTAGGACGCCCGCCAGTTATCATTGGCTACATGCCAACCCGCCCAACGCCATACCTATTGCCCTCACTTCAGCGTGTCCTCTAGGCGCAGAATGCTGATGTCCCGCCACTGCAATCCGCCCGTCTGGTCTTCACTTCACTTCACTTCACTTTATTACCTTAAAGGCCCCCAGGATTGGGGGTATTACATAAGGGGTGGGTTACATTGAAAAATCTGATTGAATAAACAAAGAAAAAACGTAAGATACAAATATTATTCGCTGTTAAAGGTTGCAGCTAAACAGTTCGCAAATGTTGATGGGCAGGTGATTGCGGCGATGTCGTGTGGAAGGTCAATGCTCCGCTGACATATACGGAATTCCACTCGTTCACCATTCTCTGCCTCGCACCGATCCGCACCTCGCGAATCGATGGCGCACGCTACAAACCGGCCATTGGCTATGCCCCCGGTGTCGCTGGCCGTGTGGCCCGATGGTGCTTCACACGGGCAGTATGCGGAGTATGGTGGTGCAAGAGCACGCGAAACGGCGAGACTGTGGGCAATGTAGCTCACGCAACAATATATGGCTACGCGCAGATGTTGCTTTCGCAATCCTCCAGGTTTAACCAGAGCTAAACCACCGCCAATTTTTTTAGACAGATTAACAGAGAGGGTGCTAACGCAGGCACTTCCCAATTGATCTCTCTTGTCTGCTTCTATTAATTCCTGCGTGCTCTTATCTTTGTTTCTACCAATTAGAACTGTCTTACCATAGGCCATTTTTTTTCTCTACATTGCGATGGTGCTCTCAGAGTCCATACTTTAAACACCAACTAGTCTGTATTACATATTGTTTCTCACACGACAGAGGAATCTATACACCGCACTCTCTTTACATTCAACAAAGGAAGCTCTGTGCTTCTTTTTGCACATCCTGGGCACATGACTTTCTGGTTTGTTAACCCTGCATGGCCTATCGAAGTTATTACGGGCGAAAAAACGACGCGTGCCTCAATGCACTTAGCAGTACGCTTCAACTTGTCTATACGATACAACAGCAAGTTTTTTCCGTTCTTCTCCGACAGCATGAGCAGCAGCTTGCTTATTCACGCTTACCTTTCTCAACAGTGATTCTCCAACAGCTATCTGCAGATAGCCATGGTAGCCAGCGACCGGCAGCCTATTGTACTGCTGCTGGAAACTACTGTACATAACATGAGGACAAGACTTACGAATGGCATTTTGAGGTTGGCAATCGCACTTTTCACCAGTTTGGAATGTGCAGAATTGAAGGGTAGCAAAGGCTTATTGCTACGCTGTTCATATGTCCAGCAGGTATTACCTGGTTCAGAAACCAAGCCAACGTCCAGGAAACTAAGCTTATTCTCAGATTGTAGCCCATACGTCCACACTAGCGGGTTGAACATTTGTTTCAACATAGTATGCTAACCACTCTGGATTCGAAAGAACCCTGATCACTGCCAGTAAATATCAGAAATCCGTCCACATATCTCTCGTTCTTTGTCCTTGTCGTGTGTTGCGCTACAACGATGGTTTTAGATATACTGTCGGGGACAAAAGTGGTATACTCCACGCGGCGGGAGCCGGAACAACGTAAAACTGCGCCATTTTGGCTAGCTAAAGCTCGGTACATTGAAACCAGCCAAGCGACATACCTGCTGATAATAAAGGTCACGCATTGGCTGTCTCGATCCCAGATGCCCCCTGTAGATGGCGTTGCAACGCAATTTTCCGTTGCTCCGGCTCCCGCCTCGTGGAGTATACCACTTTTGTCCTCGATAGTACCTCTTCACCAATTAGCTCAAACCAAATTCCTGCGGGAATATATGCTTTCTAGAGCTCTCCGTCGTCAAGCGCAGCACTTTGTCGTACGTGATTGCCGCCGCGGTGGCTCAGTGGTTATGGTGCTCGGCTGCTGACCCAAAAGACGCGGGTTCGATCCCGGCCGCAGCGGCTGGAATTTCTTTGGAGGATAAATTCTAGAGGCCCGTGTACTGTGCGATGTCAGTGCACGTCAAAGAACCCCAGGTGGTCGAAATTTCCGGAGCCCTTCACTACGGCGTCTCTCATAGTCTGAGTCGCTTTGGGACGTTAAACCCCATAAACTAAACCAAACCTTGTCGTACGTGATCAGCAGACGTACCGTCGGAACTGCCTACCAGATGGTCGGACATGGTGGCTGCTCGTAATTCCACAACATCTCCGCTCCGTCATTGGCACCAGTTATGACGACGAACCCCATTGCGCCCATGTCGGCCAGCTGAAAACTTTCTCCCGCCTGTGGTTTCAGTGATACTGGCACGTATCGCTTTTTGCGCCAGCACTGGCACTCTTGTCTGGAATGTCTGTGTAGCAACATCCCACCACCGCACTAACGTGCCCCTCTGAGGCCTTTACCCTGTACAGCCCGGCCATTCGACCATGTTGAGGGCCCACTTTATGGCCCTATTCCCAGCACTTCCGCAGGAAATCACTGAATCACGGCCACCATTGATCATCTCACGCGCTATGCGAGAACTGTCCCGTTAACAGCGGCGACGGCATCTGACGTCGCCAGTTTCATACGTCAGAACAGCATTATGCGTCACGGTGCGCCCCACAAATCTCTACAGAGATCGTGGTCACGACTTCTTGTCGGGCGTCGTGGAACCCCTTCTTCGGGAGTGTAATATCTAAAATAATTTTTTTAGATAATATTTTAGATAATAGATAAAAAGTAAAATAAAGTTTTTATTATTTACTGTCGTTGCAAATGTAAAGATTGACACAGTGTTATAAAAACGGTTAAAATTCATGGTGCATATTTGTTTTTCTTTTATTCGCAGTGTATCGAGCTTGCATTAAGTGCTTTTTGAAGTGGCATGTTGAAGGTGTTTAGCTGCGCTCTGTGTGCTGTATTGATACTCCTGCTGCTTTGCCGTCCATTTTGAGCAAGTTTCAATTTTTGGTGCAAGGCAAGGAGGTGGCGCTATGTCAGGCATTTTAGTGCCATTTCACCAATCTCCCAGACACTAACACTTCAAACTTGTCTGAATAAATTTTATTGTGTTTTGCTGCCGCCGTAAAGCCTTCTTTCTCGTCCTACAAAGCTGCTAACGTCCCGTTGGAATTCAGTCGCGAAAATATGCACAGGTGCGGACAAAAGACAACACAGTATGCAATTCTTTTCTAACGTTTTTGAATTGTCGCCTAATTTCAGTTGGCAACTTTGCCGTGAGCGTGCTAGTAGTACATATATGGCGGTTTCTGATAGGCCAACAGTGTTTCTTCATTTCTGATACAAAAGGCGTGATTGCGCTAAGAATGGAACAGCTTGCTCTGTTTGCATATGCTCGCGGCTGCACCTGAGTATCCCCATGTTAGAATGAAAAGAGCTTTGTTCGTGATTTCTGTGCGTTCGTAGTCTTCCCTTGCACAATCTCCCTTTATCTGCACACTAATGACATTGCGAACAGCTTGCCCCTGTACATCGAAGTGACAAAGTAAGTGGACAAGACAAATGGCGGCCTCTTCGGGCTCTAAACAAGGGTACATTTTTCTCTGCTAACGAAGCAAACTCTCCAAGAACATAATTGCTTTCCTCAGTTGTCGCATGGCTGAAATCCATGCGTATAGGAAATTTGCGGTGATAATTCTGTACGTGTGGAGGCGATGCGAACGTTGAGCTGCAAGATGACAAGACTGCAGGGTTCACCAAATCCCCGACAAGAGGAGAATATGACTGTCTCACATCATTTCACTTCGAATTCCACAGATGGTGGCAAGCGTACTTAGGAATTTTTTTTAACGCAGAAAAGAACCAATTGCTTAACTATACACTGCAGCATGCTTGTTTGGTCGTATGTTGTGTCAAAGCTCATATTCCGTTTCATTCGAAAAGATACTGGATAAACGAACCAACAAGACTACGGCAGGTAGACGTGTGGAGTTCAAACTGCATCAGTGTCCACACGGGATCTAAGCTGAAGATCCAGCAAGAAGCTGGAGGTGCCACCTGTTAGCTTCAGCATGTTGCTGCACGTTCACCTCAGCGGGCAGATCCAGACATGGGGGAGCGTAGACAAATTCTAGGGCTAATTCAGTCTTCAATCTCGCTAAGCTGAACAAAAGGCATCTCAAACCAACACCGTCGCCTTCTCCCCCAGCGATCCCTGGAGGCTTCTGCTTACCTTCTTGCATTTTGAGATGTGAATCTGGTACCTTCCACGCCTCATTCGGTGAGCCGGGTTAAAGGGGCAGGTAACAAGAGGCTCATGTTGCGATGCGTAAGTGGCCATTGCTGACACCTGCAACAGCGCATAAAGGGCGTCACTGGTTTCATTGGTGCGGAATTAAAGCCAAAACACTTTGTTTAAAATGAACACATACGATAAGCATTGTCGAGACGGAGAAGTGGATACTGGGCAACAAGCTGTAAGAGGTTAGACATGAGCGAAAAATTCGTTCCAAAATGTGCTTATGAACATTCATATCTTGTTACATATGAGTGCAGATCGAAGACCTCGCAAGCTGCATCAAGGTATAATTTTTCTGTTTTCATGAACGCTCCCGTGGAAATATTTCTGTTAAAACTCTCCCATATTTATTCCCTCTCGCGTCTAGGTATTTCGCTGCGTTCTTTTCAACCTCAGCATTGACGCTGAAGCCGCACACAACCCCAGAAAAATTCTGTTTTAGTCACACAGCGAACGCATAGATTTGGGCTAATTTTCTAAACATATGACTATTGTGCGTTAAACGAAGAAACAGCCGCAATCACTCAGTGCCTACGGAATTCCGCAGCAAAATCAAAGCTTTGAAGCACAGCGGTCGTATTTCAATAGAGATGAACTGCAAACAAAATACACACGTGTGCTCTGACATGTCAGAGGATGTTAAAAGTGCAGATTGTCGAAGTTAACCTGCAGCCATTCATCGTAGCGGTTCTCGCTACTCGCATGCTATTTCAGGGACGTTAAACCTCCAAACACTATAGATACCGCACCGAACGGGAGAAAGGGTTGTTTATTCCGCACAAAAATACTAGCATTCAAATCAGTAAACTAAACAGCCCGAACTGTAAGTAAGTAACTATTGAGGACACTACCCCCTCGGCATGCCATATCAGGAAAAAACACTTCAAGCAACTAATATATGCTACTTCAGTAACAAACACAGTCTCTTTGTACAGGAAAGCACTTAACGGCAAAAATGTAAGAGAATTCAATAACTAGCCACCAAACAATTCCTTCTCACACAGACCACTATCCTCTTAGTTATTGGAGGTAGTAAAAGAGAGAAAGAGAAAGTTGCCACCTCAGAAAGCTAGTGAAGTGCACTAGAGTCACAAACAACAAGCTAGTAATATCTAACAAGAAAATGGGTAGAAACTGTTTTCGCTAATGTTGCTAGGTTCATTCTGTGTTGTGCTAGCGCGGTTTTTTAAATTTGTGTAGAGAGAAAAAATTAAAAAAATTGGCGGGGGCCTAACTTTGTTAAGCCTGGTAGGTTGCAAAAGCGAGCGCAGCGCCTCTAACGGAAGGAACGCGGCGCGCCGCGTATAAACAAGGAACGCAGTGCGCCGCGTCTACAGGTCACGCGTGGCTACCGGCCGCCGCTGCGCGATGACTCGACTTGGTAGCCCATCTCTCACCCTGGTATGCCGTCACACTTGTGGGCAATTCCTCTGCGCGGGGACGCACAGGCAGTCACTCGAGGCAGGACTTTGTACAAAGGGTTTATTCTCACATCAGGGAGGCCGGTCGTCGTCGTGGCAGCTGGGTCAGGTGGTCCTTTCGGCAGGGCTGGTCCAAGAGCAAGAGACCGCGAGCCTGCCCGGTCTCGCCTTATAAAGGCTTTCTCCTCGCCTCTCTCCCCCCGCCCCACCACTCGGGAAGAAGGGTTCCAGACTACCCGCGGTGAGCGGCGCGGGATTTGACTTGCCCGCGAGCAGACCCTACATCTCCCCCCCCTCAAACGTCCGTCCCGGGGTCCGCCAGTAGGCGTTCGACGACCTCCGGGTCCGGGTCCATAGAGTCGTCGCAGGGGGGAGGGGTGCTCGCCGGGGGGCCGCTCACCGCTGGCTGGACGGGCTCCTCACGAGCCGCCTGGGGGGGGCGAGGCGCCTGGCACCGCTGGGGGCCCTGCCGGCAGCGCCCTCCAAAGCTCCTCGGCCGCCGGGGACAGCCGGTCTGGGCGGCTGGACTGGAGGATTGCTAAGGGCCGCCTCCTCCGGGCTGCCCCTCTGCAGTGGCGCAGCGGGGGAAGGCGCTGCAGCCGCCAAGCGCCTTTCCGCCGCGAAGGGGCTGCGCCTGGTCCCGCCACCTGGACCGCGCGCAGTACGAGATGGCTGCTCCGTTGGCGACCGTGGTCCAGGTGGCCACGTGCCGCAGGACCCTGGGCCGCTTGGGTTGCGGCTGCTCGGCGGCCGAAGCGCCGGCTGGGTGCTGAGGGGGGCCCTGCGCCTGGTCGTCACTGGCCCTCCTGCGTTGGCCTGCACCACTGGGAGGTGCTCTCCAGTGGTTAGGCATGTGGTTTGGCGGGCGGTGGGGGCCACCGCGGCCGTGGAACCTGCGCCACTCGCGCGGCTCCTGCCGCCAGCCGGGTGGCGCGCCTTGATGGCGGCCACCGTTCGACGGTGGTCTGCCTTGCCTTCTGGAGTCCGAGCCACGGGCGTCGGTCCGCTGGAGCTTCCTAGAAGACATACTGAGAGGGCGAGAGCACTGCGAGTGATAATTGATCGAGAGACACGGGTGCTACCTGGTCCTCAGGTTGTAGCGTCGGTTGCGAACCGCACCGCTACCTGCTCGTCCTCCCGGGGGTGAGATCGCCGCATCGCGCTGATTTTCCACCGCTTCGCAGCCATCGTCCTTGCGAAGGTGGAAAGCCTTCAAATCAGCGACATGCACCGGACCGGCGGTTTCGCCGTTTGTCAACAACCGCAACTGGTAGGTGAGCGGCGTAGTCCGTGCCGTAACTTCGTACGGCCCAGCCCACTTGTGCGCTAGCGACGCGGCGAAACCGCGCGCTGCGTTACTAAGTGGGTGCGTTCTCTTGAGTACTAAGTCGCCCGTGTTGAAAACGACGTGACGGCGACCTTTGTTGTACTGATCCGCCTGCTCCATGCGCGCCACATCGAGGTTTTCGCGGGCTGCTCGCTGCGCTGCCTCCAGGCGCTCCCGGAGCCTTGCCGCGTACTGCGAAAGCGGAGGGGGCGCAGGCCCCGCCGCGTCGAGTAGGGCATTCTCTAGCGGAAAAGCGATCTCTCTCCCAAAATTCAAGTAAGCGGGTGTAATACCCACTGACCTGTTCACGGTTGTCCTTGTAGCGAACGCCAGTTCGGACAGCCGCGCGTCCCAATCTCGGTGCTGCTCGGTCGTCGCGACCAGCATGCTCTTCAGATTTCGATTCACCCGCTCGGTTATGTTGCTCTGAGCGTGGTAGGGACTCGTTCTCCTGTGGCGGATTTGAAGCGCCCGACAAGAGTCTACAAAGACTTTGCTTGTGAAATACGAAGCATTGTCTGTAATCAGGTCGGAAGGGAAACCGAAACGAGTGAAAGTCTCCAACAGTTTTTCCCAAATTCGTTCCGACACAAGCTTCCTAAGGGGGAAAACCTCAACCCACTTGGAATAGTGGTCCGTTATTACCAGGATGAATTGGTTTCCGCGCGCGGACCGAGGGAGGGGTCCCATGATATCGCACGCGACCACTTGCCACGGGTAGTTGCTAACTACCGCCTTCATCATGCCAGCGGGCTTGCCCGCCCGAGGCTTGGCAACCTGGCATACCGGGCAGGTACGGGCGTATCCCAGCACATCCTTTCTCATGCCTGGCCAGGTCGCGACACGGCATAACTTGTCGTAAGTCTTACTGCCGCTGCCATGGCCTGCCAGCGCTGAGTCATGGAAGTACTGCAGGAACCGTTTCCGCAACCTTCTCGGGACCACGACTCGGAAAGGGGATGCTATCGCCGCTTCCTCGTCAAGTTGGGGGATGTAGCGGAGCAGCAAGCCATCATCGCCCAGCAGATACGCGTCGTACTTGCCCTCAGCGTTCCCGGTGCAAGCTGCGCTGCTCGCAAGCTCTTTCAGCACCCGCTGGCAAAGACCGTCTGCTTTCTGGGCCTCGATCAGCTCTTCTCTACTGACCGCTACTCCCCAAGACAGATTTCTTTCTGCCTCGCTCCTAGGCAGGCGAGCGGTCGCCGCCACGAGCTGCTGTGTTTCCCTTCCGTCACAGCACCGTGCGGGACCTTTGTCCGTCTCCTCTCTCTCCAAACAGGGCGCGACACTCCCGTCCGCCCTCTCTTCCTCTCCAACAGCGGTGACGCCGCTTTTTACAAAGCTGGGCTGCGCCTCTGAAGCGCTTCCGCCAGCATTCCATGGAGCGCGCGATAAAGCATCGGCCACCTTGTTCAAGCTGCCCCGGCGGTACTCGATGGCGTACGCGTAACGTTGCAACGTCAGCGCCCATCTCGCGAGTCTGCCTGCGGGGTTCTTTAGCCTCTTTAACCAAGACAATGCCTGATGATCTGTCTGCACAGTGAAGACCGCTCCGTCTAGGTACATGTCGAACTTCGACAATGCGAACATGATCGCCAGGCATTCTTTTTCGGTCACGGAGTAATTCCGCTCCGCCGATGTGAGCGTGCGACTAGCGAACGCGACAGGGCGCAGTTTGCCCTCGTGTTCCTGCAACAAAACAGCTCCAACACCGTAGTCACTAGCGTCTGTCTGCAAGACAAACTGCTTGTTCAGGTCGGGGAGGCGCAGACTAGGGGTATTCGCTATCGCGCGAGCCAAGGCAACAAATGCGTCACTCTGTTCCTTGCCCCAGACCCACTTCGAGCCTTTACGCAACAGCAGGTTCAGCGGCCTTGCAAGCTCCGAACAGCGCGGGATGAATTGCCTGTAGAACGCAACCATCCCCAAAAACCTCTGCAAGCTTTTCACATCCATGGGGCAGGGGTAGTTCAGAATTGCCTGCAGTTTGTCATCATTCGGTCTCAGTGTGCCATCATCCACGACAAAGCCCAAGAGGTTCACTCTCTTCGATGCCAACTGCACTTTCTTTGGATTAATGGTTAGACCGGCACGTCTCATTCTATCGAGAACGGAATTCAGGTGAATGAGGTGCTCCTCGAACGACTGTGAGAATATCACAACGTCGTCGAGGTACGCCATGGCGTAGTTGAACCTTGCATCGCCCAGCACGATGTCCATCAGTCGCATGAACGTGCTCGGGGCGTTAGACAAACCAAACGGGAGTCGAGTAAATTCGAAGAGCCCGCGGTGGCAGGTGAATGCGGTTTTCTCAATGTCACCTTCGGCCACCTCAATCTGCAGGTACCCTCTGCTTGCATCTAGGACTGTGAAGAACCTCGCGTTCCCTAACGCGTACATCACAGCCTCGATCGACTGAAAAGGGTACGCAACCGTAGGCGTCAGTGAGTTGAGCTTACGATAATCAACACACAGCCTGACCGATCCATCTTTCTTCGGCGCTAGAACCACTGGGGACGCCCAGGGACTTTGTGAGGGTCTCACCGCACCGGTGTCAATCATCTCGTCAAGGGCACAGTCGAGAAGCTGCCTCTTATGCGCACTTAACGGCCTCGGGTTACACCTGAAAGGGCGCGTATCACCCGTCTGAATCTCGTGCTGAAGCAGGTCGGTTCTGCCCGGTTTCTCCGTGAAGCAATCCGAAAACGGGAGTAAAGTTTCCGCGAGCCTTCGGCGCTGACTACTGGGTCCTGAGAAAGACGCAATAATCGCTTCTAACGGGCCACCGTCTCTCAGCGTCTCGAGGGAGCTCACCTGCCTTTCTGTCGCACAGGTGTGGACAACCACCTTTTGTGCAGGACAGCCGGGCAAGGATGCGCTTTCGAAGGGAATGAAGGGGGCGAGCTGGCTGTAACGATAGCCATTCTCCCCCATGTCGAGCACAATGCCTTCGCTCGAGAGAAAATCCCTTCCCAGAATTACTGGTATTGACAAGCCAGGCAGATAGACGAAGCGATGTCTCCGCTTTCTGCCGTCAAAACGCATCGTAAGACGCACTGCTCCCTTTGCCCTTGCCGCCCCAGCTGCTAAGCTTAACGGGGTTTCGGCCGGTCTGACACGGATGTTACCTATCCGGCAGGCCTCGTACACCTCGTCACCGACCAGTGACAGCGTTGAGCCCGTGTCTACGAGTGCAGAGTAGCATCGACCCGCTAACTGCACTAGCATAAAAGGGCTTGAGCGCGGAACGACTCCCTGAGTTCTACAGGCGAGCGGGACAAAGGCCTCCCCGTCGCCTGCGCGGGAGTTCTTTTCCTGACTAGCGCCTTGACAACCATGAAATTCTCCCGCTGACGGTGAAAGGTCGGTGCCACCAGACATCACCGCCAGCGCCTGGCGTTTCCCTGCATACGCCTAGCTTGGCATTCGCGTGCCACGTGGCCGGGCTGGTTGCAATTCCAGCAAAGCCGGTCATTCACCCGCCGCGTAGACGGAGGACCCCTCGTTCCACGAAGCGGTTGGGGACGGCTCTCCCCTTTCTCCGCGCATTCCTGACGCTCGCTCCGCGCGTGGCCTGTGAGACCGGCACGACGCCGCTGCTCGAATGCGTACGGGTCAAGCGCACGAGGGACAACAGGGGGTTCCGCCTGATTTTCCACGGCCATTACCTCGGCGCGCCGAGCCCTCATCGCGCATTCTCGGCCTCCATCCCATGCGCATCCCGGTTCTAGCGATTCGGCCGGCCTGGGGGGCGGCCGGTAGCGCAGTTCGGCGAGTAAATCCGCCTGCACGGTCTTGGCCTCCTGCGTTAGGGCCTCGAGGTTTGTAAAACTGCGGCCCCGCAGATACGGCTTGAAGCGTGGATGGCACTGCCTGATCACACGCGCAACCTGATCTCGGTCGGTTGCCATCGGATCTGCCCTCTTGTACAGCTCCTGCATTGCGCGTACGTATTCGAGGAGGCTTTCCTCTGGGTGTTGGGTGCGCAACGCGAGCTCATCCAGCATCCGGCGCTCATAATCAGGCGGCAAGAACTCGGCGCGGAAACGATCTTTGAAGTCCGCCATCGACTGGAAAGTCGGCTGGCAGCGCCTCCATCGCGCCGCGCTCTCGACGAGTGCTACAGGCAGGACCTGCCCTAGCACTACGTCATCTGGGGCGCCCAGAGCCGTCTGGTAGTCCTCGAGTTGTTGTAAAAACTCGTGGACTGATTTCGCGTCCGTGTACCCGGAAAAGGAGGGGACCTCCATATTTATCCGCGGGCGCGATGCTGTCGCCGATGCTACCGATGCTGCGGCCTGGTTGGCGCCAGCCACCGAACCGAGCTGACGGGCTAATGCGGCAAACATCTCAGTCACCTGCCCCATTACGGCCGCCGCGTCGGCCGTCTCACTACCGGCTGCCCCGCCATCCAAAGCCGTGGCTGAAACATCCTTTCTGGGAGGCATAGTTCGCGCTAACTGTCCGGCCGCACCGGCTAACTGCTCATGGCAACAAGAACATTCACATACACAACAATCTATCTACAAACACGCGGAAATACACAACACAAAACGCCCGAAAACTACATAAATAATACAAAACCCCTAACAAATTTACAAGACTACACAAGTCGCTACTCCGCGAACATTCCGCCTGACCCGCTCCTTAACCCTATCGGTCCGGCGTGGCCCTGAACAAAGAGGGCCTGCCACGAGTCTGGCTGCACATCCCAAAATCGGCAGAGAAATCGTCCACAAGGTGTTAATTAAGGCCCCACGTTGGGCGCCATTATTTGTGGGCAATTCCTCTGCGCGGGGACGCACAGGCAGTCACTCGAGGCAGGACTTTGTACAAAGGGTTTATTCTCACATCAGGGAGGCCGGTCGTCGTCGTGGCAGCTGGGTCAGGTGGTCCTTTCGGCAGGGCTGGTCCAAGAGCAAGAGACCGCGAGCCTGCCCGGTCTCGCCTTATAAAGGCTTTCTCCTCGCCTCTCTCCCCCCGCCCCACCACTCGGGAAGAAGGGTTCCAGACTACCCGCGGTGAGCGGCGCGGGATTTGACTTGCCCGCGAGCAGACCCTACACACTATGACGTCACTAGGCATGACAAGACATCATAGTTCATTCTAAATATCACGCGTGGCTACCGGCCGCCGCTGCGCGATGACTCGACTTGGTAGCCCATCTCTCACCCTGGTATGCCGTCACACTATGACGTCACTAGGCATGACAAGACATCATAGGTCATTCTAAATATCACGCGTGGCTACCGGCCGCCGCTGCGCGATGACTCGACTTGGTAGCCCATCTCTCACCCTGGTATGCCGTCACACTATGACGCCACTAGGCATGACAAGACATCATAGGTCATTCTAAATATCACGCGTGGCTACCGGCCGCCGCTGCGCGACGACTCGACTTGGTAGCCCATCTCTCACCCTGGTATGACGTCAGAACTCATTATAAAAGTCAAACGGGGCTACCGGCCGCCGCTACGCGAAAGGCCGTTCATGAGCGTAGAATTGCTTTCGCAATAAAAGTTACATGTTTATTTTGTTTGATTCCCAACACCGGTAAGAGCTGCCAATATGTGCTGGTCATAAATCACACCCATAGGTATAGATATATTGAGGCATTACTTAAGAAAATTAAGCGAGCTGATGGCATCAAACAACCCTGCAGGCCAACCACAAACGGCTATAATTCAAGAAAAGCACAACTCAGAAAGGGTCACACAAGCGTGACACATGCAACGAGGGTGAATACGTACATCTTGATCCGCTTCATATACTTCGAAAATTTGATTAGTCACAGGCTAGATGCTTTTAACCGTTGAGCTAAGATAACAGATTTCTTATGACGTTGTAGAATTATTTCTTTTTGCACTTGTAGTGGACTTTCTGTTCAAATTTTCTTGGTATAACTAAATTGAAACGACTCCATCCGATTATCTAAGAATGAGGGCATTCGTTTACGTTAATACTTTGTCAACAGCTTTCGAAAATAAATATGGTTTAGCATGCCAACTCTCACCATCTGCGCTACCTGCGTGCGGCGAGAATACAGTGCGCCAGAAGACGAGGAAGTTGCTGTCTCGCTTGGTTCTGGCTATGCCTGATTCTGCGTTGCAAGGTTCGTCACAGCTGCTTGGTCTGTGAGCACCCTCAAAATGCATCCCTACAATTGGTGGAGATGCGGCATGCTTCCCAAACCACCCTAGAATTCTGCAGCCGCATGCTGCCCCTGCGCCCACCACGCCTGAGGAGAATATATCGACATCGGCGCCGATCTCTACCACAGTCCTCTGTTCTGGAGTCCAACGGTAGCGCGATTCTTGCCTATTAAGTGGTACAGCCGGCCACGACTTCGACGACTTTCTGTCGTAATACGAAAGAGTCAGCAGCTACAAGTGGGACGATTCTTTCAAATTCAGTAACGACCTCTTCCATCTCACGAAGGTGGCGAATCTGTGGTTTCCCAACCATGAGGCTGACCTGCCCACTTTGTCAGTTAATAGGAGTTTTTCGAAAGTGTTCGGTCGGTATGCAGTGCGCAAGCTCCATGCCGAAAAACGGAACAGCGCTGTGTCATCCCGATCAGCCTGACGAAGAGGTCTTTACTAGCTATATCGAAGACATCGTTGATCTCTGCAAACGCCTCAACCCGGCCATGCCCGAAGGGGATCGGATCAATGACATTCTTAAAGACATTGCTGACGACACATTACAGATGCTCCTCCCGACAAATCCTATCATCGTCTGTGAGCTTCTACGCTGCGCTGCGCTGTCTGCGATGAAGTAGTCTCTCCATTGGCCCTGGCTGGTCTCACTTCCCAGGACTCCCACCTGCTCGAACAAATCAACGCCTTCGTTCGAGAAGATGTCGCCCGCCCTCGCTGTCCCTCGCCGCTCACTTCAATCACACCGCCCTTCTTGCTCCTGACTAGGCTCTATATTTGGCCCCAACCATACCTGTGTCATGCAGGACCCCATCGCTGATGTGCCACCATCCACCCCTGTGCTCCCTCTTGTGACAAGTGATGTACGCGCAAGCCATGGCCGCGTCACCCACCAAGTTCTGATTAATATCAGCCAGCCTCTTCCTTCTGGCAGGCGGCGCCACCGTCTGAGGCTCGGTACCACCAATCTTTCTCAAGGTTCCGCCCACACCTGGCGAAGACTTGGCGTGCTGCGGGCAACCGACCCTTTTGATACGCCCATGAGAGCCAGAATTGTCACCTGCCCAAGCGTTCTCGCGTCGCGATGCTGGGGGCATCATGCGTGCGCAGCGCCTCGGTGTGTACAGCCATCGAGAAGGGCTGAAGGATGGTGCAACGAGTACCGAGCAGCGGCAGACCCAAGTTCTCGCTCGGCTTGCGGCTTTAGTTGCCCGCAAGGCGTCTGACAGGCTGTCAGGTGATCAATTCTTATCGAGGATAGTCGTCTAAAAAATTCACGGGGGCGCTTTGTTGACCTAAAGTGCGGTGAGTCGGAAGCCTTAAGCGCGGTGGTGCTACTTGTGTCACTGATGAGTGGTTAAGATGTTAAGCTTCGCCTCTAAGAGTGGAACGCGACAGCGTCTTGCAGCGCTGCCAGGGAGTCCACAGAACGCCATCGCCAGTTCGGCTCTACGCCTTGCTCGTTGGTAAATTGGTGTTTGAGGAAAGGAAACGTACCTGTCTCGCATATCTCGGTGGACATCTGAACCACGCCGTAAGAGGAAGGGAGGAAGATGGGAGTGAACGAAGACACTGTATTTACTAGACGCGCCTTTGATCATCCCAAAACATCGAGCTGGCATGGCGGAGTGGTAGCGTGCTCGTCTCGCACTCCGGAGGCCCTGGTTCGATTCCCCAACTCGACCAAGTTCCTACTCAGTTTTTTTATTTATCTGGTCTGACTAGAAAGGATAATTAGGCTACTTGGTTAATTAAGTAATTAATTAACCTCAGTCCCACTTACTTGGAGCATCACTATACCATCCCTTTAATTGGTGGCATGGTTACTAGCCAAAGTACAATTCGCCCGCTTGAATTTCGCGCACTGTGACGTCACGACCAATTGAAAAGCATGACATTTCCGTCGCCAACTCCTGCTTACGACGATGAAGCATTAAAGGCTTCCGCCTTAATAGGCCACCAGGTTTATACTCATAGCGGCCGCCTATACAATGGCCACCAGCAACATGGAACTGTAGGTGCGAGAGGCTGCTTCTACCGTTGTAGGAAGCCGAGACTTGCTAGCGCCTGCAAGAAAGCGCCCACTGACACAAAGTATTCTCGTGGCACACGGAAGGCTCGCGCAGCGCCCCGGCAGTAGACCACGACCCCCACCAAAAGCATGGGCCTAAATGCAGCGGCAGCATAAGAACCAACGATGGGGCACTTAGGCGTTCTGTTCTTAAAGAATCCTTCGTGTGTCTGGAATTCGCCTGAAGGACACAGACGTCGCCAGCGATACTGATGCAAGGAAAGAAAACACGGACGGGGAGTAAAGAAACGAGTACTCACAGCTTTTCTTCGAGCACAGTTGTGGCCAACGATGATGACGATGATGATGTCCTCGGGCTGAATGGCACATACCCACGGCGGGGGATTGGCCGACGCCCGTGATAATTGCCTTCTTCTTCTTCTTCCTGTTGCCTGGGGGACTTAACTTCTTCTTCCTTGTTGATGACGATGTGCGTGGCTGGAATCTTTCTGCAGCCGTAATTCCACTAGCGCTAGAAAAAGACGAAGAGGGAGAACCTCAAAAGAATGATGGGAAGATATCGACAGGATATAAGCGGACACTTTCCCAGAAGTTGCGATATCGTCTAGGATTTTCGAAATCGCGCCTGCTCTCTCCATTAATTTTCCATTTTAATTTCATAACACCATAGCCTACTGACCGCTTTCAAACCCCTCTCTACTTCAGACACGAAACTTTCAGTTATTGCGAAAGCAATACTACGCTCATGAACGGCCTTTCGTATAGCGGCGGCCGGTAGCCACGTTTGACCTTCAGAATAACCTCTGACATCATACCAGGGTGAGAGATGGGCTACCAAGTCCAGTCGTCGCGTAGTGGCGGCCGGTAGCCACGCGTGGCAATTAGAATGACCTCCCACGTCATGTCATGCCTAGTGAACTCATCGTGACGTCATACCGTCATACCAGGGTGAGAGATGGGCTATCAAGTCGAGTCGTCGAGCAGCAGCGGCTGGTAGCCACGCGTGACGTGTAGACGTGGCGCACTGCGCTCCTTCTTTAGACGCGGCGCGCCGCGTTCCTCCCGTTAGAGGCGCTGCGCTCGCTTTCGCAACCTGCCAGGCTTGACCAAAGCTAAGCCCCGAGATTTTTTTATTGCGAAAGCAATACTACTTGCATTCAGCGGGGTGACCACCATCGTGCCGCGGCGGCGACCACCATTGACCTTCATTTGACCTTGATTGCATTAGATTGGATTAGATTGGATTACATTAGATTGGATTGGATTGGATAGGAGTGGATTAGATAGGAGTTGATTGGATTGGATTGGAATGAATTGGATTTGATTGGATTGGAGTGGAGTGGATTGGATTGGAGTGGAATGAATTGGATTGGATTGCATTGGAATGGATTGGATTGGATTATATTGGAATGGATAGGATTGGATTGGATTGGATGGGATTGGATTAGATTGGATTGGTTTCCATTGGATTAGATTGGATTAGAATGGATTACATTGGATTTAGATTGGACTGGATTGGACTGGATTGGATTAGATTGGATTCGATTGGACTGGATTGGACTGGACTGGATTGGAGTGGATTGGATTGGAGTGGATTGAATTGGATTGGATTAGATTACATTACATTACAGTAAATTGCATTGGATTGGATTGCATTAGATTGGATAGGAGTGGATTGGATTGCATTGGATTGGATTTGAGTGGATTGAATTTGATTGGATTGGCTTGGATAGAAATGGATTGGATTGGATGGGATTTGATTATATTGGTTTGGATTGGATTGGTTTGGATTGTATAACGGATGCATCACCACAAGTCTAACCACAAGCACCACCACCAGCTACACTACCAGCTGTACCATGGCAAGGTACGGATATTGCTTTCGCAATTAGCGGGCTAAACCAAGCTAAGCCACAGCGATTTTTTATTACTATTTATTGTTAACTAAGTTGGCGGGGGCTGCATGAGAGTGTGAGCCCGCTGCCCACTAGGCCTCGTTTGGTTCTAATGTGCTATCGCAGTATGCAAGGACTGCGACCAGCCAGGCCGCGGCACCTCGCTTGCTGCTAAGCCGGAAAGCTCCCGGACCGCACAAGCTTGTTTGCGCACCAAATTATTCGGCCTAGTTGGCGCTTCTTGAAAGCAGGAAACCTCGAACACGGCGAAGCCATAAACAGCGGCCCACGAGCGCCCTTCACGAGGATACTCTGCTACGAGGCTGGGCAGCGTGCGGAACGCAACCATTTTAGCTTTTTGTTTTGTTTTCACTTGATTTTTTGTAAAATTTAGGAGGGCTGTCTCAAAATAACAATGTACTGCTGGCAGCATTTTTTCATCGACGCACTAGACGCTACAAAATGGATGGGAGAAACAGAAATTACGATTAACTATTGATTGTAAAACATTTTATTCGCCGGGAAGAGCTTGGCAAGAGGTCGCGTTAAGTGGTCGAGAGTACATAGCCCTCGACGACTTTGTCAGCCCACTCCACCGCCAAAACTTGCGTTCTGGGGTCAGAGCTAGCCAGCACGGTCTCCCACCGCTCGAGAGAAGGAGCTGTAACTAGATCACCCGGAGGTGGCTCTATTTTGCAGTCCCACAGGATGTGATCGTAGGTAGCACGGTGGCCACAGTGTTTGCAGTTTGGGTTGTAAAGATCTGGATAAATGTGCGCGAGGAGTGATGGGGTGCGTATCGATCTCGTCTGTAGACGACGCCACGTAACCTCTTGTTCTTTAGTAAGTCTTTTGTCTGGAGGGGGGAAAATTCTCCTCTCTAGTTTAAAATGATTGGTGAGATCATGATATGTGATCATGGAGTCCTTCGTGAAATTCAGGGAGCCAGACTCATCCACTGCCCGGTCGACGAAACCTCGGGCTTTATTGTGGGCTGCCTCGTTCCCCGGATTCCCCGAATGGGCTGGGACCCATATCAATTCGGAATAATTTGTTGAGAATTTGGTTGCGTTAAGGATTCTAAGGGAGGTGTTTGTAATTCGCCCTTTAGCGAAATTATTGATACCCATTTTGGAATCGCTGAAGATGATGCTCCTTTGGGTATGCGCTAGGGCGAGGGCTATAGCCGCCTCTTCTGCCGTTTCAGAGGATTTCGTTTTGATTGTCGCCGAGACGATGTGGTCACCATTCTCGTTTACAACCACAATTGCAAAGGCATTGGTATTTTTGTATTCTGCCGCATCTACATAAAGTGTTCCAGCGCACTGTCTGTATTTGTTATGTAAGGCTTTGGCTCTTGCTTGTCTTCTACCCTCATGGTGTAAGGGGTGCATGTTTTTGGGGAGTGGTTTGATTAGTAGGGCCGTCCTATAGTCGCGGGGTAAATCTACTTTAGCATCGTTATTCGTAGGTTGAAAGTTAATTCCGAGCCTGGTAAGAATACTCCTGCCAGTTCTGGAATTGGCTAATCGCACTGTTTGAGCCATTAAGTGGGCTTCTTTCAGTTCATTGTAGGTGTTATGTATTCCTAACCTCATAAGCCTTTCAGTTGAGGCATTTAGTGGGAGTCCTAACGCAGCCTTATAGGCCTGCCGTATCATACTATCCAATTTGTCCTTTTCTGCTTTCGAAAATTTGAGATAAGGGGTGGCATAGAGTATCCTGCTTAGCGCAAAGGCCTGCACTAGTCGGCATAAATCTCTTTCCCTCACCCCTTGTCTGCGGTTAGCTATGCGGCGGATATATCGCGCCGTCGCTTCTACCGTGCGTTTTAGCTTAGTGAGTGTGTCAGTATTCTTTCCATTTGTTTGTAAATACAACCCCAGTATCCTCATGGTCTGTACCTCTTTGACAGATCGTCCATTAACATAGACGTTTATTTGCGGGGGGGATGCCGTGGTACGCCTACCTCTTTGTTTACGACGGATCACGAAGAGTTCAGATTTTTGCTCAGAACAAGTGAGGCCGGATTCCCATGCGCATGCCTCAATGATGTCCACTGCTGCTTGGAGTGTGTCTTCTATGTAGCCTTCGCATCCTTTGGTTACCCAAAGTGTGATGTCATCTGCATAGAACGTGTGATGTAGGTCTGGTATTTGTGCCAGTTTGGGGGGAATTTTGATGAGGGAGAGGTTAAAAAGGAAAGGGGACAGGACGGAGCCCTGTGGCGTTCCTTTACTTCCTAGTGTGATTGGGGCAGACTCTATTGTTCCGACCGTTATCACTGCTGTTCTGTTAGTGAGGAAGGATCGGATGTAGTTGTACGTCCTTTCTCCGGGGTTGATTTCTGACAAGTTTGTCAAAATGGCTTTGTGGGTGACGTTGTCGAAAGCTTTAACAAGATCTAAACCCAATATTGCTTTCGTTCCTGTTCCCTCGTCAGCTTCAATTATGTCCTTGTTAAGCTGCAAGAGTATGTCCTGGGTAGATAGTTGGGCCCTGAATCCTAACATTGTTTCAGGTAGGAGGTTCATGTCCTCCGCATAGTTTTGGAGCCTATTGAGGATGACATGCTCCATGAGTTTGCCTAGGCATGATAACAACTTATACCCAGTATATTTCAAATGAATCCGCCCACTAAGTTCTCATCATCATCAGCCTCACTACGCCCACTGAAGGGCAACAGCCTCTCCAATGTCTGTACAATTAAACTTGTCCTTTGCCAGCTGCGGTCACTGTATCCCCTCAAATTTCTTAATCTCGTCCGCCCGCCTAATGCCTGCGGGGCACATGACATATTTAATGTCCTTCTCAAGGAATTATATTTTTTCGTCCTAACGTCTTTTTTTTCGGCCCGTTGCTGCACGGCCAAAACTAATGACATTTGCAAATTATGGGGATTGCGAGGGAGAGAGAGTACAGCATACAAAAATTTCGATGTATGCTTCAAGACGTTTCCAACAGTATTGCTTTGAAAATGAAAACAGAGTTCAAAACATTAATGCTGATTTCAATGACATGTTGATCGCTGCTATCCACCACGAGTCCAAGCCAAGCCAAAGCTAAGCCAGCGGCGGCAGGCAAATAGGGGCCGTCGCTTTTTGAAATGCGGCAGTTTTAGCTGCGCGTCCGCAAAAGCTCTGCGTACGCTACGGGCTCACCTGCCGCACTGCCACCCGTCCTGGCAACTACAGTTTTAGTTGGGACTGGCTAGCGCAGCTCCCAAGAAGAATAACATAGTGTGGAGCCACCTAGTGACAAGAAGTCAATGCTCCTAAACTGTGTGCCTAAGAACATTTTTTCTGTTTTTTAATGGCAGTAAAGGACGCAGTCGAAGGATTTTTCATGTGTAAATCAATTGAATAGAATGAAAATGTAAATTCCAATGCAAAGTTGGAGAAGTAATTCACCGGGGAGAGGGGGGTCGTTCTAATGACGACAGCTATGACGAATCAAGTTAATGACGAAGCAAGCTATGACTCAGCACGAAAGGGACTGTCAGTATTGGCACGGTAGCCATTTGAAATGGAGCTCCCGTTTGTCCCTACCGCCAGGTGCGAAGTTCGCGCGGCCAATCGATTTTTGAACGCAAAATCGCTCAACAAATCCAAACTCATCGCCATTTGACGGAAGTGTACGGAGAGTCATGCATGGATGTTAAAAACATCCGGAAGTGGTGTAGGGAGTTCGCAGCTGATCGCACTGAAATTCTCGAAGAAGAAGCGGGAGACCGTCAATTTCTGATGAGACAGTCGCGAAGGTCGAAGAATGGATGCGGCAAGATCGGAGGACCACACTCTATGAACTCTGAATTTTAATTCCTGGCGTTTCTGCAAGCACTGTTCTTAGGATTTTGACAGCAAAGTTGAAATATCGGAAGGTATGTCTAAGATGGGTTCCCGAATGCTCACAGACGACCACGAACGGCAACGCGCTGACTTCCTCCTGCGAATTTCTTCGGCGTTATGGAGATGAAAAGGCTACCGTTTTGGATTTCACTGTTACGGGTGACGAAACCTGGGCATTCCACTTCACACCTGAGGCCAAACAAGAATCACGTGAGTGGCGGCACTCCTCTTCGCCCAGGCCGCGAAAATTCAAGCGAACAGAGTCTGCCGGCAAAGTCATTGCAACTGTGTTTTGGGATCGAAGAGGGGTTGTTGGTAGACTTCATGGCTCCTAGCACCACAGTAAACGCGGACAGATGTTGTGAGACCCTTAAGGAACACAGACGGGTGATTAAAAATCGAAGAAGCGGAATGCTGAACAAGGGCGCGAGCCTTCACGACAACGCTCGCCCCCGCATTGCCTGGCAAACAGTCACTCTCCTGCAACAGTTTGGATGGGACGTCATCAGCCTCCTACGCTATAGTCCAGACTTGGCGCTAAGTGTCTACCACTTGTTTCCAAGGCTAAAAGAACATCTCGCTGGAAGGTTCTTCAGCGATGATGACGGAGTGAAAGATGGGGTCAAACGCTTCCTCAACTGCATGGCGGCCAGGTGGTACGACATGGGCATACAAAAACTGCCCCAGTGCCTGCAAAAATTAATAGACCGCAACGGCGATTATGCGGAAAAGTAGACGAATGGCCCACCTTTTAAGTGATTTGTAAATCGCTGAAATTAAACATTTCTTTCGATTTATAAAAGAACTAGACCCCTTAGCTTTGTGATGAGCCTCGTACTTCGAAAATCTGGCTCAGTCACGGGCTAGTAGCTTTTAACCGTTGAGCTAAGATAACAGCCTTTGTTACGAAGTTGTAGAAATATTTCTTATAGCGCTTGTAGTGAACTTTCTGCTCAACATTTCTTTGTAAAACAAAACTGAAACGACTCCTACCATAATTATTCAAGAATGAGTGCATTCCTTTACGAATAACTTTGTCAACATCTTTCGAAAATATCGATGTTTTAGCACGCCAACTGTCACCATCTCCGCTACCTGCGTGCGGCGAGAATACATTGCGCCAGAAGACGAGGAAGTTCCTGTCTCGCTTGGTTCTGGCTATGCCTGATTCTCCGTTGTAAGGTCAGTCGCAGCTCCTTGGTCTATAAGCACCCTGAAAATACATCCCTACATTTGGTGGAGGTGCTGAACAGGGTGTCGAACCGGAACCGAACCCGAACCCGAAACCGGAACCGAACCCGAATTTTTGCACAGAACTGGAACCGAACCGAACCCAAATTTTTTTCGCCATCTTGGAACTGAACCCGAACCGGAACGATTCAAAGGAACCGTTCCGAACCGGTTCGGGACTCGGTTCAGCCGCCCATTTTGTGCAACACGGCATACTTTTTTTTTCATAACAAATGGCATATGCCAGGGCTTAGATTTACTCAGCGAAAGCTGTCGGCGCTATAGAGTGGGAAATTGTCATCCAGTCGAAATGGCATCCAGGTCAACAACAAAACTGAAAGAAGTCTCGTGTCTAGGAAGAAAGCTAATTGGCGTTTCCTCAATGTGCTTTTGGTAATTCTAAAGTATTTTAAATCAGATTACGTGAAATGTTGGATTTTATAGTATCCCCATTTCACGTGCTTACGTACAGCTTTACTCGTATTGTTAGCACTGCTTTAACTCGTAAAGCACTGAGTGAGAATGGCTTCCCTTTTCTTTGTGTCGAGTACCATAAATATGTGAATCACAGGTGCAATGACCCAATCACGTTGTTCAACGTTTACTTTCTGAGGTATTCCTTGCCTCAGATAGCAGACAATAAATAAGACCCCTCATGATGGCTCAGTGGCTGTGGTGCTCGGCTGCTGATGCCAAGGTCGCGGGTTTGATACCGGTGGCGAGGTCGCATTTTGATAGCGACGAAATGCAAAAATGCGTGTGTGCTGTGCGATGTGAGTGAATTCTGAAGAACCTTAGCTGGTCTACGCTAATCTAGAGTTCTCCACTACAGCGTTCCTGATATACTCCGCGCCGCTTCGACGCGTTAGAACACACATAATACTATTATTACAAAACAAAGAAATATACATATGTGTTTTCTTTTTAAAGAATCTGAACATTATTTGTTGCACGTGACGGAAATAAACAATGAAAGGCGGGCATGTAGCAGCGGTACGATACTTAGAAAAAAAATAGTGATTACACAAAGAGGCAATGCGGAAATACATGCGCTCGCTGAGATGTGAAAAACGCCTAGAAAGGTGCTACTGAAATGAAATGTAACTGCGATGAAGTGATTTTTGATAATGTCGATGCACTGAAATTGTTCTGCTTATATAAAAAAAATGCCAATCGCTAGCGGGCAGCTTCGTCACGCTGTTCTCTCTGCCGCACATGAGGGAAGCCAACAATAACCGAAATCAAGGAGCATAGGGGATGTACTTTTTTAAAAGTAATTGGTGGTGCTCATCAATAGGAGCTTAAAGAGTAATTACTTTTAACGATAATTGATTAAACTGAAAAAAAAACACTGCGAAAATAGGATCCGAACCCTTGTTCGAATTTTGCGTCCGGTGCTCTACCAACTGAGCTACAGCGACGATTTTCTTCTTTATTGCATGGAAATAGTGCCGAAAAAGAAAATCGGAGTAAGCCCATGCCATAAAACACCAGGCTGTGCAATACGAGCCCACCATACCAATGCAAATCCCCACCTCCCTAAACATCAGAAGTCTGTGAGGCCCACCCATGCATCTAGATAGGTGAGCCAACAAGGCGGCCCTTCCAGGGCAACGCATACTTCCCTCAGCAAAGCGCACTGCTCACGGAACAAAGATTTCGATGACCCCGGTGATTCGGCGGCGGTCCATCATACTACTCTTGACAGTAAAGAGTCACAGCAACATAAATAGATCACACGGCACAACACAGTTTTAAGGCGAAAGCCTTTAATGTCTCATCGTTGTAAGCAGCAGTTGTCGACAGAGAATGTCACGCTTTTCAGTTGGTCGAAACGGTCGTGACGTCACAGTGCGCCAATTTCAAACGGGGCCAATTGTACTTTGGCTAGTAACCATGCAACGAATTGAAGGGACCATATAGTGATGCTCCAAGTAAGTGGGACTGAGCTTAGTTAATTGTTTAATTACCAAATTAGCCTAATTAACTTCTCTGGTCAGGCCATATAAATAAATAAAACCTAGTAAGAAATTGGTCGAGCTCGGGAATCGAACCCCGGTCTTCGGAGTGCGAGACGAGCATGCTATCCACTCCGCCATGCCAGCTCGATGGTTTGGAATGAACAAAGGCACGTCTAGTGAATACGGTGTCTTCGCTCACTGCCATCCTCCTCCCTTCCCTTCCGGCGAGGTTTAGGTGTCCACCGAGATATGAGAGAGAAATACATTTCCTTTCCTCAAAAACCAATTTACCGACGAGCGAGGCATAGAACCGAATGGGCGATGGCGTTCTATGGACTCTCTGGCAGCGTTGCAAGACGCTCTCGCGCTCCACTCTTAGAGGCCAAGCTTAACATCTTAACCACACATCAGTGACCACACTTTAGGTCAAAAAAGTGCCCCCCCCCCCCCCCCGCTGAATTTTGACGGGTGTCCACCGAGATATGTGAGACAGTTACTGCGTAATTTTCTTTCCTCAAATACAATTTTCATTTTCTTCATTACGGGCTATCTTCGTCCTTCTTCTTTCACTCCCACTTCCTCCGTTCCTCTACGGTGCGGTTCAGGTGTCCACCGAGATGACAGAGATTTACTGCGCCATTTCCTTTCCTCAAAAACCGTTGCGTTGAAACGGCAAGGCATCGCGCCGAACGGGTGGTGGCGTTCGGTGGACTCCCTGGCAGCGCTACAACACGCTGTCGCGTTCCACTCCTAAAGGCGAAGCTTAAGGTTAAGCTTAATTAGCGGTTAATTAGTATTCAGGCATTAATCAGTAATTAACCATGAATTAGTGATTTGTCATCACTTAGTAATTAGTACTCAATTACATGTGACGCCACCAGTGCCACAGAAGCACTGAAAGTGGTGCGGAAAACGCTTTCGCCTCTACGCACTTTAGACAGTCAAAGTGCCCCCTGAATTTTTTTTCCACCGGAAAGAAACGGGTACAAATCCGTGTGATTTCAATGTCCTTCTCAAGTGCACGTTCGCCGAAATTATGTCCCAGAAGAACGTAGCATCATTGCAAAGAATAAAACAATGGTCAACGGTCTTTGGCGCATTGCATACGCGGCAATTTACCGTCCATGACACAAACATCTTCTCCGCATGAAGTAATGCCTTGACAGGCAGCGTCGGTGTGTGAATTTTAGAGAAGAACGCTTTTGCAGCAGAAGAAATAAATGTACATTTGCTTTACACGTTTTAAAGCACTGGTTTTAAGGAACTCCAGAAAAGGTTGCCGATACAACAGTACAGGATACAAATGCCCTGTAAGTACCTGAGTCGTCTGCCTTCTGGAGAGACTATATAATAGTCTAAAGAAAAGCGCACCGTGAGGAAATTTAAAATCTCCGCTACTTCCGCGCTGCGGTGACGGCTGTCTAATCTTTTTGGCTTTCGGGGGTGTAACCGGGGTGTAGTGTAACCGAACCATCAGAGTGTTCACCAGCGCCACCCTCGTAAATAGCAGCGAACGTAATGCGTCTTCTTTTACCGAGAGTGCCACATGAAAAACGTGGTCGAACGGTGAGGGCAGAAGCTGTGCGAGAACCCTCGCTTCGGGTTGTTTGTGTCTTAGGCGAGAGGCTTATGGTTGGTTCACATGCAAGCAAATGGGCGACTGAGCGGCGCCTCGCCGTTCACCACCGCGACGATTCAAATACAAGTTATTGCAAAGCGGCGTCAGGATTCGCTAGCGTTTTCGCGTTATTTTGTGGAACGCTTTGCAATGGCACACGTGCAGCATTCACAGCATTCCATCTCAGGTAAATCGGCTGCAGGTAGATGGGGCATTTTAGACCGAAGCTATTATGCGCCCGTTCCAGCGTTCCGCGTCGTAGTCGGCGTAACCGGTTGTCCAAGTAGCAGAGCGAATTAAACGCCACCTGGAAGGTGGCTGCCACGGTAAGACCCCAAGAGCGGCTAGCAGCATAATACGCCACATGCTGCAGGTAGCGTGTGATCAGTTGCGCTTAAACGTCGCATTACCGACAATTGCCACCATCTGTCAATTTTTTTGCCAGTCAGTGCCCGGATGTGCGCCCATCAGATTATGCACGCGTGTGCATACACATGCTTAAAGGTGCACTGAAGAGGAATCTGCACTTGTCTTTTTGCCGCGGGAACTCGATCTACACGTTCCGAGCTTTCTTAGAAACGACGATTTACTGCCCTGTGTGGCCGATTTCCCCAATTAAATCGAGTTAACGTCCGGCTCCCGCCTTTTTTTTTTTAAATTCTGCCTCGTACGGTGGGCGGAGTCGACCAACGTGTGGAGCGCCTTTCACCCAGTCCCGTGGCGGCTTGCCGCTCTGCCATCGGCGGAGTAATACGTAGTAGTCCGTAGTAGCAAATAGTCCGCGCGTATTTTTATTTCTTCGGGCTTATTTTGCGGCTATATTATCTGCGAATGAAACTATTTATTCATGGAAACCTAAAAAAACAAAATAAAGCGAAAGCAAAGCCTCGACGGGACTGGGTGAAAGGCGCTCCACGCGTTGGTCGACTCCGCCCACCGTACGAGGCAGAATTAAGAAAAAAAGGCGCGAGCCGGACGTTAATTCGTTTTAATTGGGGAAATCGGCCACACAGGGCAATAAGTCACTGTTTCTAAAAATGCTAGGAACGTGTGGATCGAGTTCCCGCGGCAAAAGGACATGTTCAGAATCCTCTTCAGTGCACCTTTAAGCGCACGCACGCATGCACGCACGCACGCGCGCACGCACATGCACACGCATACACCACGGAAATTTTTGAATTTTTGAGAAAGGGGACTAAACTGCTAACGCAGTAAAGAAACCTACTACAATACTCTAACCCTGAGTGGGAATCGAGCCAGTGGCGGCGGGCGCAACAGAGAAGCTTCGTTCACTGATGCCTTGGGCTACTCGGCCATCTTCGAAGATTCTTTTTATTGTTGCCGCATGCATGGAATATCAGGAACCTCCCTGACCTCGTCTTGCCTTACTTGACTGGGTCGAATTCCGCGACCTCGGCATACGGCCTCATGCCACTATCACTCCCTTGCTCTACCCGCACATAAAAATTCCTGAAGGCGCACACGTCAAGAAAGGGCGATCAGTCAGGAGGTTGAACTTTCGCAGCATATACGTTCTGAGCTAAAATGAACTGTTCTCTGAACAGTGACCTCGCCGAAAGTGGCGATTGTGCGTGTTTATAAAGCATACGGCTTCTTCACACGCTAAGCAGTCTTATTAACAGGAAAAGTTGACACGGAATTGCGGTGTCCTTCATTACTGGCACAAATCTTACAGTGTAAGCCATGACCTCAATATCCTTTTTAAGAGACTGCTGAAGTGAGCTATGTCTCAAGCGAACATAGCGTCACAAATAATTTCGTTGTTCAATAGTGCTTGCAGATGTTGCAACTCACTGATCATGGCACAAACGTCCGCTTGGCTCGATGGCATGTCCTAACACGTAAGGTCTACTTTTGAAGTCTAAGAAAGGTTTTTGGGGCCTATTGAATGTACATCCTCTGAACTTGCCTTAATATAAGGCCGTCAAGAAAGGCTAGGTAAGGCTACACGTAGAGGAAGTAATGACCGATCAGAACCTTTGTCAGCTGCCTTCTGGAGAAGCCGTACAGGTATTCTCAGGAAAAGCGAATACTTAGGAAATCAAGTGTATCAGCACAAAATTCCCTCACGACTATGAACATGAAATACAGATAGCATTTAGTCACTTATTAAGCGAAGCTGTCAGGAAACGGTGGTTTTCGGTTTCGAAAAATAAAAATCATGAAACAGGTTACTGGACAAAAACTGCACGAATGACTCAGCATACTGTATCAAGGTAGCATTAAATTCTGTCCACGCATGGGCTCCCTTTGAAAGCGACCCAGAAAAGTAACAAAGATTCTATTTAACGAATTTACGATCGTCCTCATGCAATGCACCAACTGCAACATATTCACAGCGCAACGTCGCATCGAAGACGTCGAAAGTTTGTGTCCGTACAGACACGAAGAGCCCCCAACCAATGCAAGCCTGCTTTTTTATCATATTGTTTTCATCAGAGCAAGAGACGGAGACCACATCAGCATAGGACAAAATTTTAATTTTACACTGTCCTAGCGACAAGCCACGATTAGCTGTGTTTTTCAAGAAACTGAGCTATAGATGATTGAGACATATAATGCGAGTTACAAAGGCGATGTAGAGCAGGAAATGAAAATAAAATATTTTTGGTAAACTTTCTAGATGTATGCTGCAGGTGTGCCAGAGGAGGGGGGGGGGTGACTGGCAAGCCGCTTTTGGGGTAACAGAAAGATGTCTTGGCTGTATATACCTGCAAATACAAGACAACTTCCGCTCATAGTGGGCGCATGAGGCGGTCCTGATGGCGCCCGCTTAAGCATTTTTCGCTGGAGAAATTCCCGATTGACACAGGCTTCAAGAGAGACCTATTATTCGCCTGACGGGGACTCCCAAACTGCTGAAGCTGAAAGGTTTTGTAGATGAAAAATCCATCAGCTTTTCTTTTTATGTATCTCATCAGATAGAGTCTAGTATATATGAATAGCCGGTGTACACTAATTCTGAGTTCATTTGATGTCGCGGCTATTGCGTAAATTTAAATTTTTTGCCACGGACAGTAAAACATCTCGCACTGAGCAAATTTTGCAGTGCTGTTTTACATGCTGATATCACAAAGAAAAGTAAACAGCAAAACAAGGTTGAACAAAAACCTACGTTCAGAATTTTTTTATAGCCTGAACCCGTTTGAACCCGTTTGAACCGGTTCGACGCTATCCGGAGCGGTTCGAACCGGAACGGAATGTCGCTCCGGAGCCGAACCTGGAACTGAACCCGAAAGGCGTGAACCCGAACCTGAACCGAACCCGAAAAAATTCCGGTTCGACACCCTGGTCTTTACCAACCCCCGCCGCATCTACGGCCTTCGCCGGTCAGGGTCCGCTGCCTTAATCCACTTAGGCAGGAGGGGAGCGCGAGCTGCTTTAATCCACCCAGGCAGGAAGTGGGGGGGGGGGGGACATCCCAAACACACCAGCACCCCCGCCACCAGACAATGCGTCCGGAAGATGAGCCGCTCCTACGCAGCTCGGCTGACAGGACGTGCGAGAAGGGGCTCTCGTTCCGCACTTCTCCAGGCCTCTCTTCATCGGCTGCCGATGTCCAGCTCTCGGAATTTCTCTGGAAGGCGAGCCAAACGGAACCACAAACGCCAAGCCACACACAGCAAAAGCAAGTGCCCTCTGTAGCCCACTCGCCCCGCCAGACCAAAACCAAAGCAAAACTGATTACTCAGACTTCCTTCTAAGTAAAATCTTAAAAGAAACAACATTTTCCTGAACGAACACGAAGTGCGTAGCCGATGCACGGTTCGGGTGTTGGGACCTCTTCAAAGTTTTGTCACAATGCATGACACGTTGAGGCAGAGAGAAAATTATAATTGGTCTAGAATCGGTCGAACAAATTGAAACGATTCTCGTTGTCACCCGGGCAGGGAAGAATCAGCCGAGAGGTCAGACAGAGGCTTTCAATTTTGCCCCTAAGCTATTCCCTATTCTCAAGTGCGAAAATTCTGAATGTCGTCTACCTTGCATTCTGCATCGCAGCAGACACGACGTAAATGTGCTAAACGTGCACAACAAACCTCGCAGAAGAAACGTACTGCGCAACTTCACAGCGCCAAACAAAGTAGCACCTCTAGGAGCTCATGCGAGCTTCCTAAGCTACAATGGCCAAGAGAGGCTTTGGTCGTGCTTCTGCGTACACTAGCGCCTAACATATACTGCAAGCAAGCCTACTTGCAAAACCACACAACAAACACTGTCGAAGTAATAACGTTGTGCAAAAGTCAATGCGGCAGAAAATTTGAGCATCTCTGGGAGCTCACGCCAGCTACCTAAGCTATGATGGCCAAAAGTGGCCTCGCTCGTCCTTGAGTGTCAGCGGACACTAGCACGCAACAGTCAGCGGAGGTAAAGTTTGCGTGTCAAGCCACAAAACAAACCTGACAAGGCTTAAACTCGAAGTAATCTCGTAGCGCCCACGCGAGGGACTACGCCACATTCGCCCATGAGTTACTTCGCTGTACATCCGCAGCTCAGCGGGCACTCTCACAATTCGCAGCGCAGCTAAACCTATATACAAGTGCCTGCTGCACGGCAATTTGCATCAAACCTCAATTAAGTGATGCCGTCAAAGAACAAACATGACAGGATAATCGCGGGTGCGATCAAACCTCACAAATGAAATCGTTCGCGCTACAAAGAACGGCGCATACAAAAGTTACTTAAAAGTAAGCGTCGTCAAGGCTACATTATAACAATGAAAGCTAACGAAAAGTACAAACTCAGGCAAAGCTAAAAGTTGATTGGCTTTCATTTTTCTTTCTACAGTTGATTAAATGAATAAAAGCAAACAGTAAATGCATGGAGCACTTAGCCCTGGAATACGCCTAAACACGGTCATCGGGCGGCCGGGCTACCAGCTAATGTTTCCAAGAACCTGCGGGGCTGATTAGTTCCGCCTGTGCTAGAGCGGCGCTTCCCCCTCGCTTGGTTCCCTGCATGCTGCGTCCCCCTTCGACTCGCGGGTCCTCTGTGACGCTCTTTTGTGCGGCGACCGTGCTCCCTTCTCCCTAGCACGCCGCCCGCGTCACATGCCTTGTAATCCCCTCTGCGGTCTCTCGATGGAGCAGGTGGTTTACATTCAGAGGGCGCATGATTAGCCGCCTGGGTTTTCCTGCAATGCTTGCGAACTTTTGAGCGCCGCGGTGGCAATTTCGAGGAATTACGCGGCGTCCTCAAATGCAGAAGCCTGACCCGCGCTTTTTGCTTTCTCGCCGAGATTTTCGGATCACCTGTCTTCACGCGTGGCTGTCTTCCGGAAACCTCGCCTGTTGACTTTCGCTGCCTGTCAAAAGTTCGCGCGTGGCCAACAGGTGCTAAACTGCCGGCCCTCGCCTTAGTCAACCCTTAAATTTTCAAAGGCTCATCGGTTTCGCCATTTTCCTCGCGCAGCAAAGCCACTGGCGCTTGACCCAGAGTGCCAGGCGACGGCTCACTTGCACAATCGCTCTCTCCCGTGACCTCTCCTGAACACGGTCGTTCGCTCTCCTGCAGTCCATATTTCGGCGCTGCGCCTTCACCTTTCTGGGTTGCAGCAACCACCCGGTGTGGCATCGCTTTTTAAAGCTAACGCTGCGCTCTTGCCTGGCGCTTCAACGTTGTTATCAGGTGACGCACACTTGCGCCCATTACCGCGAAGCTCTCCCTCTCCGCCCTGGAAGTTATCACTCACCCAGCGGCCGGCAGAAGGAGCTTTTCTTACTTCTGTGTGGTGGCATACGGGCTCACTGCTTTGCGCTCGAGCTGAAATGTCAGCTTCTTCTGCAACAACGGCATCTAACTTTGGGCTATAAGCGACCGTGTCACACATTTCCTTGTTGCTCGCGTTTCTGGCCAAACCATTCCTCGCGACTTTGTCATGGTTGGCAGTGCAACAATCGTTTTCCTCTATCTTTAAATCGACAGATCTTGCCGGAGTTTCTGCCGAACTGGCAGTTCTTTCTACACTTGTAGCTACCTTGTCGTTACTGTCCTGCGCAACTATTTTGTGCGTAGCGGACCAAGGGGAGTTCGTTGGCTGGTCGCTGCCTCACTGATGGGAGCGCTGCCCGCTGCCATCACTTCGACCTTTGGAGTCGACCTCTACATTTATTCCGAGGAAGCGAAAGAGGGCGCTTTTCGCTATTTCATAATTGTCGACCTCCTCGTCGGACAGGCGCTCTAATACGCCGCCGACGTCACCAGGGAGAATGGCCACCAGCATCATTGACCATTCGCCCTGTTCTAACTCCTCCTCCCTACAGATCCATTCAAAGTTTTCGAGGAAAGCTCTGAAGCTCTCGCCTCTACGGTAGCTCCTCAGACGTTCTCGGGCCTTTCGCCATCTGAGAAACTGAGTCTTACGCATGAGCTCCTGTTGCTCTCGCTCACGTAGTGCTTCGAGCTCAGCGCGTCTCTTACGACACTGCTCCTGCCAATCTCTTTCTTGTTCCCCTCGGAGCCTTCGCCGTTCCTGCTACTGAAGCAGTTCTCTCTTCTCGTTCTCCTCACGGAGATTTTGCCTGTCCTGCTCCTCTCGCTTCTCTTTCTCTTGGAGAAGCCTTCGCGTTTCTTCCTCCGCTTTCCGTTCCACAATCGTCTCCCATGTCTCGTCTGCTTCCTCGACTGCCACCTCCTCCGCCCGCATCACATCCAAAATCGCCTCTCTCGTTTTAGTGGCGTCTACTGATATCCCAGTTCTTCCAAAATTTCAAGGAGGTCCTTTACCTTGAACTTCTCCATCGCGGAACACACCTCGTGCCGCTAATCCCCTCTAAAACACAAGCCTCAGCTTGAAGCGAACAAAACACAAAATTGCCAAAATCTTCATTTCCCAGAAATACAAAACCCACTACTAACATCTGTCTGTGCTAGTGCGGTCTGGCGAAACGAATGGCAAACATCGGCCACTCACCCTGCCGAGATACAGCTGACGCCGTCAGTCCCGTAGCTGCCGGGGTCCCTTGGAGCCGGTGACCTGACGCGTCCGTTTCTCGGTCTTCGGAAGCGTAGCTGATGCCGTCAATCACGTAGCTGCTGGGGTCCGTTGGAGCCGGTGACTTGACTTGGACATCTCATCGAGCGATCGAGTTGTGCAGGTTCTATCTCACCGCTGGCAACCAGTTATTAGGATCGGGTGAGCGTGGTCGGGCCGGAGAAGGGACGAGGAAGGCGGGAGAAGCGGTTACGAAGAAAAACAAGGAAGGAGAACTTTATACAGGAATATTTACATTATCTACAGAAAGGGTAACTGAGAATGACTCTCAGTGGAAGAGAACTTCTTCGCTAACGGGAGTGCACTGCAGTCTCAAAACAACACCCCGTTAAATAGCGCACGGATGCCCCAGATCCCTGTCTGGGGAATAATGTTCGAAGAATGACGTCCAATCAGACGGATAGTTGTGGACACTGTTGATATCACCCACGGCAGGGGTGGTGCTGGCTGTCCCGCTCCCTCGCAGCTTGGTCGAGGGGAAAGGGTAGAGGCTGTGTAATCTGGAAATGAACCTCCCGCAGTCTACCCGCAGGTGAACGACCTTCCTCGTACACATGTTTGACGCTTCCCTGCCAGATGTCCAAAACACGAGACGCCGAGGACACAGCCGTCTTTCAATTAGCACATCACCACTCTGTCCGTCAACCCGAGAGTCGACTCGGCCACCTGACGCCGCCACGTCGCCACCACGTCGCCGCTGTTTCTGCCGCTGCTGCCGTCTTTGCCAATCCCCGCCGCATCTTCGGCCTTCGCCGGTCAGGGTCCGCTGCCTTAATCCACTTAGGCAGGAGGGGAGCGCGAGCTGCTTTAATCCACCCAGGCAGGAAGGGGGGGGGGGGGGCATCCCAAACACAACAGTATGGAGGACACCACTGAGTTGGCGGTAATCAAATTGGGTCGGACAGCAATTTTCATCATATTCGGTCGAAGTCAAATTTTGGTGGTGGCCCACCTAAATTTGGAGGTTACCACTGAGTTGGTCATACTCAGGCTGGAAAGCAATTTTTGTCAAATTTCGCCCAAGTCGAATTTCGGGGGTCAGTGGGCCAAATTTCGGGGGTGGCCCGCCTCAATTTTGAGATCACTAGTGAGTTCGCAATACGGAAATTACGTTGAACATCTAATTTTGTGAAATTCGGACGAAGTGACATTGTGAAGGCCCGGTGGGCCAAAATTTGGGGGTGGCCCACATAAATTTGGTGGTAACCATTGAGTCATCGCTGGTTTCGTCCGTGCATTTATCCTCAAGTGTTGCACTGAAGTTTTGATCGACAGCAGTGTAGTCGTCGCTATCCGATATTCCATTTTCCGACTTGTTGCCTTGTGCAATTCTTTGCAAAACTGCATCGCCAGTCTCATCAGAAACGCGAGGCCTGCCAACTAGAAAAAAATAACAGACATGATTTCATCCCGAGCCGTTAAATACCAGCAGTATTCGTCTACTGTTATCTCCAAAGCCATCTCAAAAGCGTGGTCTAAATAACCGGGTTGAGTCGCAGCGTCTCCAACATATTGAAGACGCGAAATCAAATTAAAAGCAGAGGAAAGTGAAGGCGTGTAGAGTTAAAATTCTGATATCTACTTGTTCCCTATTCTAGTTTCGTTCATATAAGACCAAAATTTTGCCCTTAGAATTTGCGAGAATTGCAGAAGGAATACTTAATTCCCGGCAGGTGGCGTAGAACGCCGCGCCACTAAACGCTGCCATTGTCCAGTTCAGTTCAGTTTATTTCCTTAAACACCCCTATTCAGGGGTATTACATAAGGGGTGGGGCTGCGGATATAACATGAGGTTTGCTTTAATCTAACATCAGCTGCGTTAACTCTTGGTGGAATCTTGATGGACAGGTAATGGATGCGACTTGGTGGGAAAGGCCGTTCCAGTCGGGTGCTGCTCGGGCAAAAAACGAGGCCGAGAATGCAGTGGTACGGGAGCGTGGACGTACAACTTGAAGTGGATGACCAGTGCGCTGGGGTATGTGCATGCGGCGTACGATGTAGGGTGCTTCGTGCAATGAACGGTTGAAGAATTTATGAAAAAGGCAGAGACTAGCAATGCGCCGGCGATGGGAAAGAACAAAGAAGTGACAAGTTAATTTCAGCTTTTAAAGACGATACACTGATGTCGTATGAGTATGCGGAATGAATGAATCTAACAGCGCGATTTTGAACTTGTTCGAGGTTAGCCTTCAGATAGCTTTGACGGGGATCCCAGATGGCTGATGCGTATTCAAGTTTAGGTCTTATCAGTGACTGATATCAATCAATCAATCAATTTTATTTCCTTAAAGACCCCTTTTCAGGGGCATTACATAAGGGGTGGGTACAACGTTTGGTGAGACAAAGTAATCATGCGTTATGATGATGACAAAAAGCTGTTAGCTCTGCGTGCGAAGTACGCGGGACAGGTTATTGTTGCAATGTCAGCGGGAAGGCCATTCCAGTCCGCGGCAGTGCGTGAAAAAAATGAAGCTGCGCACGTGGACGGCTGATCTGGAGTTGATGGAGAGTGCGGTGAGATATGCGTGCCGGAGGGACCATGTAGGGTGCAGTTCGTAGATGGCTGTAAAATAACTTGTGAAATAATAAAAGACTGGCTGTGCGGCGGCGCAGCTCGAGTGGCTGTATGCCTGAAAGCGATTTCAGATACGTAACAATCGTGCTGTAATGATATGAAGAATGAATAAATCTGACTGCGCGGTTTTGGAAAACTTCTAATGCGTTGGTTAGATAAGCTTGATGTGGATGCCAAATGGGTGATGCGTATTCTAATTTCGATTTCACAACTGCTTCGTAAGCTAATAACTTAACATGCATAGGCGCATCGTGGAGATGAAGTTTTAGAAAACCAAGGGATTTGTTAGCTGAAGAAATGATGTTAGTTATATGCGTTTTCCAGGAGAGGTCAGCGCACAAGGTTACGCCTAAATATTTGTATGATTCTACTGGCAGCACGGGAACGGAGTCTCTGTGATAGAAGGGCACGAGCGGGTTACGGCGGCGATGAAAAGAGAGTACATTGCATTTGTGAGTGTTAAGCTCCATTATCCAAATTTTGCACCAATCCTGAATCTTGTTAAGGTTGTTTTGGAGAGATAATTGATCAGAATTGTAATTAACTGTTTCATAAATAACACAATCGTCAGCAAACATGCGAATTTTACAGGACACATGCGAGGGCAAATAATTTATGTATATTAAATACAAAAGGGGACCTAGTACGGAACCTTGAGGGACGCCAGATGTTACAGGAAGGAAGCTGGAAGTGTGTTCATTTACAAAGACTGACTGAGTGCGGTTAGTTAGGAATTCTTTAATCCATGCAACAACATTAGGATCGATATTAAGGTTAGATAACTTGTACAACAGGCGTTTGTGGGGAACTTTATCGAAAGCTTTTTTAAAATCAAGAAATATAGCGTCAGTTTGCAGGTTAAGATCTAGGTTGGCATGCAAGTCATGAATAAAAAGGGCTAGTTGAGTGTCGCAAGAAAAGTTTTTCCGGAACCCGTGCTGCGCAGGATGAAAAAAAAATTGTTCGAATCCAAGAAGGCAATGACATGGGAGAATATGACGTGTTCCATTAGCTTGCAAGGCACGCTTGTCAAAGAAATGGGGCGATAATTTAATGGAGAATTTGTGTTACCGGATTTGAAGACTGGAATGACCTTCCCATTTTTCCAGTCACGAGGAAGTTGGCCAGAAGAGAGTGACTGCTGGAATAGCAAACACAAGTAACTGGTACTGGTGAGTTTCATATTCTTAAGAAATTTGGCGTTGACATTATCGAAACCCGCCTAAGATGAAAGTTTCATTTTATCGATTAGTGACAGAATTCCCGACGCGTTAAATTCAACAGGTGACATAACATTATAAAGAAAAGTGTTTGGCACAGAAAAGGGGGCATCGGATTCATTAGTGAACACTGATTGAAATGCAACATTGAACATGTGAGCACACTCTGCATGACTAAGCACGTCTCCCGCTTCATTTGTGACACTGATATCCCCTTTGTGTTTTGGGTTGATGGTGTCCCAGCATTTTCGAGGATTAGTGTGTAGTATACTGGGCAAGTCTTTGTTAAAAAAGGAACGTTTGGCGTTCCGAGCAGATGAATTATATGCCTTTTCGGCTGCGTAATACTTGTCCCAGGCCGCCTGGTTAGTTTTTGCTTTGGCTGCGCGAAAAAGTAATCTTAAGTCTTTTAAGTAATTTTAAGTCTTTTGGTGCATGGCGTATGTGGCGTTTGAGGAAACCTAGTTTTTTGTTGGCCGATGAAATGATGTTCACAATGTGCGCATTCCAGGATAGGTTAGTTGATAGTGTGATGTCCAGGTACTTAAATGTTTGCACAGATTCTATTGTTAGGTTGTCAGGCTGCCAGTTGTTAGGCTGCCAGTTGAAGCAATTTTTGCAACAATGCCACAACAGTTTGTCAAGAGTCAGCATACTGACAGTACTGTTATTGTACCCTGCACTGAAGTGTACAGTCGTTTTCAAAATATACGGCCCACGGCTTCAGCCGGCGGAGCGGCCGCGGGGCCGCACCGCGGCGACTGTAGCAACGAAGTGATCCGTTCGGCGTTTTAATCACTCGCCACCACACACATTCTTTTTCTACAACACAACTACCACCATTTATTTACATGGATGAGAAAAGGCGGCCCACCCCATCATCGACCACGGCAAGTCCACAACACCGCACAGACTCCCAACGCACACTCACACTGCTCGCCTGACCCACACGCCCTGCCAACCCGTCTCTCCGTCCCCACCGCCCGTCCCGACCCCTTTCCCAGAAAGGGCATATAATCCCTCCGAGGTCGTCGTGCGGGGAGGTTCGGCGCGTTCGGCGCCCACTGGCCTCAAGGTAAGGGGGTAATGCCCTGTGCGGCTACCACCGTCCGTTCTAACACTCCCCACCAGAGCGCATTCTACAATTCTGTCAACTGCCGCCAAAACGAACGAAGCATCTCAGGGGTCGAAGCGGGCGGCTCCCCATCCGCCGTCGGCAGAGTCGTTAGCCGTCTCCCAAGGAGAAAGCTTGATGGGGTTAGGGGGTCGCCCTCTCCGACCTCGTTGTACACATAAGTCAATGGCCGAGAATTTACAACGGCTTCTACTTCGCAAAAGATGGTGGCTAAGTTTTCAGCTTCTAGGCATTTCTTTCCGATCACTTCACTGAGCGCAACATCCTTTCGTAAAAACAACCCCAACATGACGCCCGTTCAACAATAAAGCGCCCCTCAACTTCTGCTCATGCAAAATGGTCCACGACATCTGGGTGGCGCAGCGTATTTCACAGTTCGGTCAGTTCGTTTGCTGCTCGCTTGAAGGTCTGCGCGTTTGGTAACGGTCCCGTCGGAATACTTTGCGGTGGAGAACTGAACCGTTGACAAGTGACACAAGCACGCAGCACCATTTTCACGAAATCTCTGCCGAGGGGGACCCAACACCTCTCGTGCAGTTGCACGAGTGTGTCCCTTGCTCCGGCGTGCAGCATTTTTCGGTGTGCGTCGATTGACAGGAGAGAGGAATGCCGATGGTCTTTCTGCAGGACGATGGGGCTCTTTTCGTAGGTTATCTTACCTTCGTCCTACTTCGTTCTCGCTTAGGTTTTCTGCCGGTGTGTCGTTTTCCTCTAATGTGGCTGGCAGAACGATCGCCTGGGCGCTACTCAGTACTGGGGAAGACGAACTGCTCTTTCCGTGCACCGCCCATCCGAACATCGTCTCCAACGCTGTCAGGCTGCCTTTTAGACAACGAATTTGGCCGGTCACCGCTCCCCAGTAATGGTCCGATCCGATCGTTCTAGGTCGTTCAGGTCATCGCCTAAACTGCAGCCAAGGTGGTCTAATTCTTCCATGATACTTTCGTCTGGGCTTGGGAGATCCTGTTGACAGATAGTCGGTGTTTCGAGAGCGTCGATCTCGTACCTTCTGTTATTCCGCCTGCTTCGCAAAGTCAGCTGAACCCTTCGAAAGGTGCGTTCATGTTTATCGCCTCCAAACACGCCGACTGTTAGAATTTCGGTACCGAGCAGCTTGCAGTTGAGCTCCTTTGATAGCTGTTCTGTAATAAACGAGCGCTGGCTACCAGTGTCTAACATAATTCTAGCCAGTTTTTTCTTCTTCTGGCTCTCGGCCCATGCTGTCACAGTTTGGAGCAGAACCGCTGGTGTCGCGCCGCACTGCGTTGCTTGTAGGCTAACTGGACTAGAGCTTTCGTTTACGCCCTTCTGAGTCTCATGCGATTGAGCGTCTCGCCGGTCGGGAATGAAGTTTGGGTCACACATCGTTGAGGCACGCCTGCCGCAACACTTGCTGCAAGATTGCAGGCATGGATCCGGCTAGCGTAACTTAAATTATGGCCGCCAGTTCAGTACCAATGTTGCCAGACTGCGTGCGTCCGAAAGTGCAGACGAGTTTGACGACCACAGTGTTGCTCTCAGCAACCGCGCGGCGTCCACCCCCCACTTCCTCCTCTCCACTTTCCTCCTCATATACCGTGTTGTTTGCTATGTAATGGGCGCGCCCGCTCTCTCTGTTCCCTTTCAGATACCCCGTCAGGCGCGCTCTTTCCCTCCGTCCCCTTTGAGGTACCGTGTTGTTCGCAACGTAATGGGAGCGCCCAACTCACGGCCCCCTCTCAGATGCCGCGTTAGGCGCCCTCCCTCTCTCCGTCCCCTTTGAGATATCGTGTTGTACGCTACGTAATGGGCGCGCCCGACTCACGGCCGTGTCCGGCTGGCGTTGCATAATTCTACAACGCTTCCGTCCGCCTTGGGAGCTCAGAATTTCGGCTCAACTGCTCTGCCACGACTGAAACATTGCCTTTTCGCGGCCAGTATAGTCGGCATGCATACGTGTCCGGCTGGCGTTGCATAACTCTAGAACGCTTCCGACCGCCTTGGGAGCCAGTATAATCGGCGTGCATACGTGTCCGGCTGGCGTTGCATAATTCTACAACGCTTCCGACCGCCTTGGGAGCTCAGAATTTCGGCTCAACTGCTCTGCCACGACTGAAACATTAGGGAGCTTTAGAATAGGGGCCCCAATCTTTGGGGGCCCCAAGAAGTTTGGTGCGTCGAAGTGCGCATGCGCAGAACGCAAGCCCCGCCCTGCGTCTTGGGTTAACGTTAGCGGCGAACGCTATTTCGCCAAAATAGCGTGCGCCCCAACACTGCTCTACGTTCACGCAACATGGCAGCGCCCGTCGAAGCGGAGCCTCTCACTACACCACCGATTCGTTGTTGTCGCTGCGCTGTGCGCCACGTTCACGGCAAACGAAAGGCACACGAAGCTATCGCTTTGTCTGATGATGCCCTCACCACAAAGTTTTAGCGATAAAACACCCCAGATTTTCAGATTGCTTCTGTGTTTACATTGCTGCTAGGCTTAGCGAGTATGCGTCGTTTGACGTCAGAGAGCGCGCGAGGTTCAAACAGGCGTGATCCCCAACGCCGCTCTAGTACAGGCAACATGGCTGCGCCCGTCGAAGCGGGGCCTCCCTCTTCACCACCGATTCGTTGTCGCCGCTACTCTGTGTATTAAGTTCACGGCAAAGAAAAGGCACACCATCGCTTTGTGTGATGATTTCCTCACCACAAAATTTTAGCGATCAAATGCCCTATATTTTCAGATTGCTTCTGTGTTTACAAAGCTGCTAGGCTAAGCGAGTACGCATCGTTTGGTTGCCGTAGAGATGACTTGGTGGGACGTTCGAATCGAGTTTCTCGACTCAGTAAAAACACACACTTATAACTTTTACTTTTCAATCGTACGTCTGCAATAATAACAGTTTCTGACGATGAAATGAACGCATATTTTAAAATCTTTTTTAAGAGTATCTTTTGTGTTTGCCGTAGTGGCGCTGCAGTCGATAAACGCAACCCTGGCTCCGCTGCGTAGGGGAAACCGCTATTCTAAAACTCACCGGCGCACTCGTACGTAGCGTTGGGGCCCGCTATTTCCTTGGGGCCACCAAGCGTTGGGGCCCCCTATTCTAAAACTCCCTATTGCCTTTTCGCGGCCAGTATAGCCGGCATCAAGGGCGTCCGCAGAATTTTTTGCAGGGGGGGGCCCCATTGGTTGTTGGCGCCGGAGGGGGGGGGGGGTATGTTCGTAGCAAAAAGGCACTATTTGCGGAGTAATTTTATTTATTTATATATAAATAAAAATAAGTTAAATACACACATGAAAGAAAAATTACAAACAGCAAATTAAAGCGTGGCTAGGAGAGATACATTGGAGTTTATCAACGAAGAAACAATCAAAATTAATAAAAAATGAAAAAATATACTGTCACTTCGTGGAGAAGAGTGCTCAGTCTTGCTGCATACGGGTTCTCGACTCACCCGGATTGATAACCAGCACACAGCACAATATGGTCACAAACACGCAACTACAGTCACTCAGTCAGTCTTCCTTGAACAGCAACTGTAGGCGCCTCGGATTTTTCTGGGCGAATTGCGTGATTACGCGGGTGATAAATTCATTTCTGTGCTCCATTACACGCTCTCGGTGCACACTCATCATACACATTGATTGGAAAAACTGTTGAACGCGTACGTTGAAAACAAAAGATGACTATATATACAACGAAAACTTATTTACAAGATAAATGCACGCTCGCAGCTTCATACACCTCGCTCCATCTTGCTTGCGCATCCGCACAGTCGAGCAACCGCACACACACTGCTCTCCGCTCGTCGTTTTCTCGTCCGCTGTCTTGGTTGTTCTCAGCTTCGCTGACAACCGGCCACTAAAAACACCCAAGCACAAACACAGAGGCGCGCACACGTGCAAGGGCTTACTTGCCGCAGTATCCCCGAATGCGCACTTTGGGGGTGAAAGGAACGCCGCGCAACTTCCGAGGGGAAGGGACACTCGCCACTCCAGTCGGAAAATTTGTTTTTGTGTTTTTATGGGGTTCAGAGCCCCAAAACGACTCAGGTAAATAGTGTACAAAGCTCTACCCTGTCCTTTCTCGCTGTCGCTCCCCTCTATACTTCTCCTCACTATCCTCTTTCTTTCCCTTTCGTTTCCGCCGGCTGCAGCTCGGGTGCTTAAGATATTAGATAGCAATTGCCGCGGCCGGCAACACTCTTTTGCTTCACTTTTTATTTTTTAAATAAACCACTACCACCTACCACCACCATGAGGGATGGAGTAGTACAGAGTTCCGGGTAATGTCGACCACCTGGGTCTCTTTACCATGCACTGACACGCACAGTACATGGGCGCTGTTGTGATTTGAGGCCCAGCCAGAGGTGACAGGCGAGCCAGGCAGGCGCCATCGGGCTGCGTTGACCAAAGGCGCTGGTTTTCGCAGAAGACGCAAAGAACGCTGGTGTGGGGGCGCCTCGGGAGACTGCGTCGCCGTGAACAAAAGCAGCTAATCCCCTTTGCCGGAGATTCTGAAAGCGGCGCTTCTACCGAACTGCGCTACCCGTGGATCGGAGGAGACAGCGAGCGGCGGCGGCGCCAACTCATCGCCCGCTTGCCCCTGAGCAGCCCGACAAAGCGGGGGTGGACACGGCTGATTTTACCTTCCCTCCTTAAGAATTCATCGGTGACCGGCGTAACGATAGGCGAAAACAAGATGCCCCGTGCACTGTCTGCCTCCGTGTCGCTATCTCTCTAGAGATCAAAGAAACAGACACCCATCTCAAGGCGGCTCGAAACACATGCTCGCCGGTGCCGCTGTATGTCTGGAACAGGTCGCCCTTCAGTAGAGCTAACGATGGCGTGGTTTGAAAACGGCGGAACGACGCACGCCCGGACGCGGCATTTCGCAGATGTGACCATGCGGGGCTGCTTTTACCCTTTTGACTGAGCGCACCACCGCCCCTGGCGTGCGGCCATCACTCACGGTTCGAGTGAGTGATTTTCCAGGGGGGTGCAGCCGCCCCCCCTTGCCCCCCCCCCCTCCGGACGCCCATGGCCGGCATGCATTCATGTCCGGCTGGCGTTGCATAATTCTAGAACGCTTCCGACCGCCTGGGAGCCAGTATAATCGGCATGCATACGTGTCCGGCTGGCGTTGCATACTTCTAGAACGCTTCAGACCGCCTTGGGAGCTCAGAATTTCGGCTCAGCTGCTCTGCCACGACTGAAACACTGCCTATTCGCGGCCAGTATAGTCGGCATGCATACGTGTCCGGCTGGCGTTGTATAATTCTAGAACGCTTCCGACCGCCTTGGGAGCTCAGAATTTCCGCTCAACTGCTCTGCTGTTTGTTCTCGCCCCCAGCACCTACGAAGCTCGGCTACCCTTTCGCCTTGCGAGCTTCCTGAAATACAGTGCCGAAAGTGAAGAACGCATTCTTTTTGTCAATGGCGCGCGCTGAACACGCCTGCATGCGTGGTCTGTGTTGCTCATTCCACATATGCATGCCAACTATACTGGCCGCGAATAGGCAATGTTTCAGTAGTGGTAGAGCAGTTCAGCCGAAATTCTGAGCTCCCAAGGCGGACGGAAGCGTTCTAGAATTATGCAACGCCAACCGGACAAGTATGCATGCCGACTGTACTGGCAGCGAATAGGCCGTGTTTCAGTCGTGGCAGAGCAGTTGAGCCGAAATTCTGAGCTCCCAAGGCGGACGGAAGCGTTCTAGAATTATGCAACGCCAGCCGGACAAGTATGCATGCCGACTGTACTGGCAGCGAATAGGCCGTGTTTCAGTCGTGGCAGAGCAGTTGAGCCGAAATTCTGAGCTCCCAAGGCGGTCGGAAGCGTTCTAGAATTATGCAACGCCAGCCGGACACGTATGCATGCCGACTGTACTGGCCGCGAATAGGCAATGTTTCAGTCGTGGCAAAGCAGTTGAGCCGAAATTCTGAGCTCCCAAGGCGGTCGGAAGCGTTCTAGAAGTATGCAACGCCAGCCGGACAAGTATGCATGCCGACTGTACTGGCCGCGAATAGGCAATGTTTCAGTCGTGGCAAAGCAGTTGAGCCGAAATTCTGAGCTCCCAAGGCGGTCGGAAGCGTTCTAGAAGTATGCAACGCCAGCCGGACAAGTATGCATGCCGACTGTACTGGCAGCGAATAGGCCGTCTTTCAGTCGTGGCAGAGCAGTTGAGCCGAAATTCTGAGCTCCCAAGGCGGTCGGAAGCGTTCTAGAAGTATGCAACGCCAGCCGGACAAGTATGCATGCCGACTGTACTGGCCGCGAATAGGCAATGTTTCAGTCGTGGCAAAGCAGTTGAGCCGAAATTCTGAGCTCCCAAGGCGGATGGAAGCGTTCTAGAATTATGCAACGCCAGCCGGACAAGTATGCATGCCGACTGTGCTGGCCGCGAATAGGCAATGTTTCAGTCGTGGCAAAGCAGTTGAGCCGAAATTCTGAGCTCCAATGCGGTCGGAAGCGTTCTAGAATTATGCAACGCCAGCCGGACACGTATGCATGCCGATTATACTGGCTCCCAAGGCGGTCGGAAGCGTTCTGGAATTATGCAACGCCAGCCGGACACGTATGCATGCCGACTATACTGGCCGCGAAAAGGCAATGTTTCAGTCGTGGCAGAGCAGTTGAGCCGAAATTCTGAGCTCCCAAGGCGGTCGGAAGCGTTGTAGAATTATGCAACGCCAGCCGGACACGGCCGTGAGTCGGGCGCGCCCATTACGTAGCGTACAACACGATATCTCAAAGGGGACGGAGAGAGGGAGGGCGCCTAACGCGGCATCTGAGAGGGGGCCGTGAGTTGGGCGCGCCGATTACGTTGCGAACAACACGGTACCTCAAAGGGGAAGGAGGGAGCGAGCGCGCCCGACGGGGTATCTGAAAGGGAACGGAGAGAGCGGGCGCGCCCATTATGTAGCGAACAACAAGGTATATGAGGAGGAAAGTGGAGAGGAGGAAGTGGGGGGTGGGCGCCGCGCGGTCGCTGAGCGCAAGAGAGAGAGAGAGAAACAACTTTATTGCCATAGATTGGAGGGATTTAGGGCAGGTGGGCTTGGTGTGGCCCCCAGGTGGGGGCGACTTCCTGGGCCCACGAAATGAGTGCCAGTTGGATGCTCTTGTCTGGCCTTTTGAGGAGTTGGTTCCATCCTTCTTCGGAGGGAGCTGGCAGTAAGGTTCGAGGGGGCGGATTTCCCGCGCAACCCCAGAGATGTGTGCCTGGGTGGCGATTTCTCCCTGGTAACAATTTTGGCAGACGGGGTCATATTCCCCGTCTGTGATGAGTGAAAGTCTAGAATGGCTAAGGATGGAGTGTGTCTGCAACCTGCGGAGCAAGGTGGCTTGCGCTCGATTCAAGTCGGGGTGTGGAGGCGGGAACTGGCGTCTCATCTCTCTGTAGAGGTTGGTAATTTCGGCAAAGGTCTGGGGAGCCTCGGCAAGAGCGTCTGGGTCCGTGGGGCCGGCCGCCCGGTTGGTTAGTCCTCGGGCTAGTCGGTCGACCCCTTCGTTTCCAGAGTTTCCCGCGTGGGCGGGTACCCAGACCAGATTGATCTTATGGTCGGGAGTGCAGCCGCGAAGGATGCGTGCAGCGGGATGGCAGATAAAACCTGCCGAGTAATTTTGTATCGCTCTTTTGGAGTCGCTGAGGACTGTGCGCGTACGTGGGTCAGCGATGGCCAGCGCGATGGCGGTTTCTTCTGCCGCTGTCGGAGAGTGAGCTACTACTGTGGCGGCGGTGACGAGAGTAGATTGTGGCGTGGTTGCACAAGCCACGTATGTGTTTGCACTTTGCCGTGCAGCATCTACGTATATTGCGTGTTCGTCGGCAAGGTATGTGGCATCTAGTGCTTGGGCTTTCAGCTGACGGCGCGTATCATGGCGGCCAGGTAGCATGTTTTTGGGGATTGGTTTTATAACTAGGCGGCTATAGACCCCTATCGGAATGGGCGTCGTGGGGTGGACGTCGCCTATGGGGTTGATGTTGAGACGGTCAAGTATGAGCCGCCCGTGTTTAGTGCGGGAGAGGCGGTGGATTTGGGCGGTCTTGTGTGCCTCTATGAGTTCTGTGAGCGTGTTGTAGATGCCGAGTTGGAGGAGGTGCTGTGTGCTGGCGTACTGAGGTAGCCCCAGTGCCGCTTTGTACGCTGAACGTATAATGCTGTTCACAGCTTCCTCGTCCTTCCGGCGGAGGTGATAGTAGGGGTAGGAGTAGACTATCCTGCTAATGAGGAAAGCTTGCGTGAGCCGACAGAGGTCATCCTCCTTCATACCTCTGCGGCGGGTGCTGATGCGGCGGATAAGGCCGTTGATCTGATTGGCTGTGGTGCGGAGGCGCTGAATGGCCTCCGAGTTTTGCGTGTTGTTCTGTATTAACATACCCAGAACGCGGATGGTGCGGACCGGCGGTATGGGATGTGTGTCGACTTCAAGCACAATAGGTTCTTGCGGGTCGGGGACTGGCAAGCGAACTCGTCTGTCCCTGATGACTAGTAATTCTGACTTCGTGGAGGAGCATGTGAGCCCGTTCGCCTGTACAAAGGAGTGTACTTTATCGATTGCTGTTTGGAGGGAGTTTTGGATTTCCCCGTCAGAGCCAGAGTTGGTCCACAGGGTAATGTCGTCGGCATATATTGAGTGTTTAATGTGAGGTATCTCTTCCAGGAGCGGAGGGAGGCCTCTCATTGTAGTGTTGAAAAGGAACGGAGATAGGACTGCTCCTTGTGGTGTTCCTCGGGTGCCTAGTGTGATCTTCTCGCTGTGGAGGTCTGCAATGTGAAGTTCTGCTGTACGGTTATGAAGAAAGTCGGCGATGTAGTTGTAAGTGCGAGTGCCTACATTCATTTGTGAGAGGTTTGCCAGGATGGAAGCATGTGACACGTTGTCGAAAGCCTTGCTGACATCTAGGCTTAGGATAGTTCGTGTAGCTCGGATGGGTCTCGGATCGAGGATGTCGTGTTGGATTTGCCACATAATGTCTTGAGTGGAGAGGCCGGTCCTGAAGCCGATCATAGTGGGGGGAAAAAGCCCCAGGCAGCACAAACCGTTGGCCCAATATTGGGAGTCTGTTGGCTATGTGTGGCCCTATACAGGACCAATGTTGCCTTCATTGTCCCCATATTGGCACTGCCACAATGTGCCATTTCCAACATTGGCCCTACTTGTCCGATGTCTTCCCCATATTGGCAATGCCGCTTAGTTACACCTCCAACGATGGCCCTACTTGTCCGATGTTTTCCCCATATTCGCAATGCCGCTTAGTTACACCTCCAACGATGGCCCTACTTGTCCGATGTTTTCCCCATATTGGCAATGCCACTTAGTTACACCTCCAACGATGGCCCTAAATGTCCGCTGTCGTCCCCATATTGGCAGTGCCGCCTCATTACACCCGCAACGATGACCCTACTTGTCCGCTGTTTTCCTAGTATTGGCAGGGCCGCTCCATGACACACCAAAGGATGTCCCTGTGATTATATGTGGTTATTTCTCTCAATCCGTTTTTTTTTTCAATATTCGGACTTGTTTATTTATTTATTTTTTATGACCAACAACAGCGCTAGCGTCGAACTCTGACGCGAAATTACAATAAAAAGCGCGACGTAATTGCTTGCGCGAAAGTGAGCAGAGGTCAGATTCATTCACGAAGGTATACGAATTTTGAAAAGCGGCGTCTTTTGTAATTATGGTATGCAAAGAAAAAAAGAAAGAGAGAAAGAGGTGCCACAATCAAGAAAATGAAATTTCGGTTCGAGGAATGGTATAATAACGCACTAATTAACGTGCTGCCTCGCATATCTCTCGCATACCACAGCTTCCGATTATAGGTTGCCGGTTCAAATTCGTGTCTCAAGATATAGGCTCAACTTAACTAATAAGTTTATGGTGCACGAAACGCTGAATCGTATTACACAATCCGGAACACAATGCCTCACCCACAGGATGCTCACCCTAGAAAAAAACAAACAAATCGCTTTTTCCACTAGGTCATAAATTATTGCGAGGCGCATTTGGAGAGAAGAAACGATGTGAGTAAAACGGGATTTTGGTTTTATCGCAAATAAACAGTTGACGTGAACAACTTGCTGCGCATTTACTGCGTGAAGAAGCAGCAGACGGGAAAGAAAATGTAGATGTATGTTAAATTAAAAAAAATAATAAGCGAACAAACGGCTCTGCTTCCTGAAGCCGCCAAGCTAAGGTGGCTAGGTTTTTTTAATGTCGCAAATTGTTTTGTTATTCTGCTGTGCTTTTTGAGTATTCTATAACGACGGCTCTAGCATACGTTTTTGCTTTAAATTATCACGTTTATCAAATTAAAGATCAGAACTTTTTCCCGGTCGCATTTCCACTAGTTTTTTTTTTGCCTTTTCTTTGCGCGTATCCTTAATACCAATGAGCCATAACAGGTGCATTGCTGAGTAGCGCGCCGCGTCATTTCGAGCTAGCGCAGACACGCACGGGTGGGCCGCATGACTAAAGCTTAGACCGACCTGCCTACACTGGTGTGTATAAAATGTAGGGTATTCGTCGCTCTAGAAGCGAATCATTGGATTATATTGATGAATGGTGTTGCTTGGACGTATGTCATCCTACTTTGTCCGCCACAAGTATCATATATGAAACACTCAAAGAACACGCATTGTTCCCGCTAATTTTATTTATTGTTTTATATTTCCGGTATTTTCATAGTAACACATTTATCTCAGCTTCAACCAAAGAGGCACACGACCGCAGAGATTACGGTAATGTTTGGAGCCGTTTTGACGAAATTCATGCCCAAGCTCCACGTTTCCACTTCCAACATCTCCGCATTGTCGTTTCCTTGCCGCTTTTTACGTGCTCAACTGCCTATGGCGCGCCCTCCGGACATTCCGGAATTCTTTCACTCATTTCACCCCCCCCTCTCCACCCCTTTTTTGAAGTCCCATACAGCCGCCTTTTGCCGGGCCGAGCCTCTTTGTTGGAAGAGCGCTGGCCCTCACCATGCTAGGAGTTATTTTTTTTTGTGATTTTAGGTACACTGACCTTCTCTAACCTGTTTTCCCCTCGCGCCCAACTAAGCGCCACGCCGCTCATCCACCCTCCCTAGATTTTCTTCTACCCCTTTTCCAGCTGCCGTTTCTCTTGCTGCAGCAAATTCTCCGAAAAATATAAGAAACCTGTCCCATCGTCGTCTCCTCCTTTCCCGAACACTCGCCCAACGAGTATCGCCTGTAGCTAGCAAGGCGGCGAAAAGCCACACAACCAGCGTGCCGACGAAGCATGCGCGCTCAAGCTGACGCCGTTCGCTGTCGAGAATCCGCACCCGATACGATTTGACAATTATGACGGAATTCAGTAGCCTGGCCTGCAAGATTCTATTTGTGAGTACCACCATACTTTTATATTGAAATGTGTTCGGAAATGAATATGGTTCTTGGCGTAATTGCCGCTTTGAATCAGCGCCGACCTTTTTTTTCTCCGGCAGGAAAAGAGAAAGCGACAAAGCACTGGCGCCAACTTCTGAATGCCACCTTTCACAGCGAAATGTCTAGCGCAAAGGCATGCACAGAATGGTGAGAACTTTATTTTTCAGCTTTGAAAAAATGAATTTACCGAACGTTGACTATCTCTTCAATCACCGTGGCGGAGTGTTGTGTGGCCCGACTCATGTTGCGTTCATTACGACATTGGTCGTCTATCGTTTGTGCAAGATGAGTACCAGAAGCGCTTATTCTTCCACTGCAGCAGTTTTCTGGCCGCGTGTAATATTCCCGTGCCGGGTGCCTTTGTCTTGGCCAGTTGCAGGCGTACGAGAAAAAGCGGAATTCCTGGTCCCAGCGAACTTTATCCATGTTGTCTCGGAATTAATCACCCATGGACTATCGGAAGAGTGATTTCGTGTGGTTTTCAAGTAAGATTTCCGTCTGTCCCGTTACATGCATGCCAAGCGGCATCGATAATCTGCTTGCTTTAAAAAAAGTGTATTCTGTCTCCTGCGTTCAGCGCATTTCGCAAAACTGTGCAAGCCGTCTTTGCATGGAATATTATATTTCATAGCGAAAAAAAAATTGCTCACAGCTGTTCAATGGGGAGGAGCTGCTACCACTTGTGCCATACTTTGCTGGAACAAAAAGGCAAACAACCAGCTCGCAATAGGCATATGATTTTGATAGGAAATACAAAAATAGATTGATTTGTATTAAACACTATATCTATCTCTTTTTGTGACTTTTAATATGCATTTGAGGGTGTGACACGGCAAATTGAGATTAGAAATTAGCAATACGGTGGGAAAAAATTGTTAAATTCAATTCAGCATTTTGCTATTAGTGTGGGGATTTATATTAGGAGTCATTTAGAAATTATACTTTCAACATATGTTGCGAGTACCTTCTCGCACACTGCGCGCCACTAATATCAATGTGTTATTTTATTTCTTGTCTTTTTTCTGCGATGGTTGTACTTACACTCATGATCACATCATGCACCTCTTTGCAGCTGCGATGTACAGCCAGGTCATCGTGCAAGAGCTTGGCGAGGAATTTGTTTCATGGCACTGCAAAAGTTCTCTTACAAGAGGAGTGCAGCGATTAGTGCCGATATGACTGATCGATTCAGCGGCTCCGGCAGTGTGCATTTCACGATGTACTGGCACCGTAGATGCAATAAATTTCGTTCTTTGAATCCGTTCTTTCTTTTTTGTATGTCTGCTGACTGCTTATATGTAAAATGTTACACATACAAGCTCCGGCTAGTGGAAAACAAGCGGTATATGTCTGCATTGTTGCTGGCCATCAAGAGGTGTGGTACAAAACTAGGTGGGACCCCCGATCGCATACAACTTCCCACTGGCCTTGCAATTGATATGCCACCTATAAAAGTTAGATCAAGGGTGGAAAACTGGGCACAAGTCAGAGCGAACCTGGGGCTATTATTGATACTGGCGGAATGTGGGCATACTATTGGCGCGAATTTCGGGCCATTATTGACAGATCTACTGAATGTGGGCATACTATTGGCGTGAGATTGGCTGAATATGGGCATAGTATTGGCACGAATGTCGGGCCATAATTAATAGATTGGCTGAACATGGGCATTGTCTTGGCACGAACGTTGGCCATTTGTGGATAGACTGGCTGAATGTTGGGTCAATGCTGGTAGCTAGACTGGCTGAGTATAGGCACAATCTTGGCATGAATGAAGGGCCATTGTTGGAAAAAGTCTCGGATTGCTCAAATGCCAGTGTAGGACCAATATTCATGCCAATTTCCGCCACTCTTTTGCCACTGTTGGACCAATCAATTTGTGCTGCTTGGGCTAGTCCTCTTGGTCTACGTGAGTGTGTAGTCTATTGAGTATGACGTGTTCCATGACCTTTCCCAGGCAGGACGTGAGCGAGATGGGCCTAAGGTTGCCCAGCTCGAGTCGTTTGCCTGGCTTAGGTATGAAAATCACTTTGGCATGCTTCCGAGTGTCTGGAAGGCGACCCTCATGCCAGTGTTGGTTGAAGAGGTCCGTGAGTGCCTCGACGGACTGATCTTCGAGGTTACGAAGCATCTTGTTGGTTATGTGGTCGTCGCCAGCGGCTGCGGTGGTTTTAATCTGGTTGAGGGCGGCGCGGACTTCTCCTGCCGTGATGTCGGCGTCCATGTTGGTGTTCTGAGCACCCGTGTACCCTGAAGGGATGGGAATTTCAGTGGAAGTATTGATGTATTTGTCTTTCAGGGTAGCGAGGAGTTCCTCATTTGTGCCCTGAAAAGCGTGTATGACACGGGTGAGGTTCTTGTGAGATGTGGATTTGGTGTGAGTTGGGTCCAGTAGATGTCTGAGCAAGAACCACGAGTTTTTGCATCCTAACTGGCCGTTAAGACGGTCGCAGGTTTGATGCCATTGCTCCTGACTCAGTTTGATGGAGTAAGCTTCGATCTCTCGCTCGAGGCGAACGAGACGGAGCTTGAGGGATCGATTGTGTTTTTGGCGCAGCCAGCGAGCGCTAAGACTGCGCTGGGCCTCCCACATGTGTATGAGTTTGGCGTCGGGTGAGGGGCCATCCTCGTCCTGGGTAGTCGTGGAGGTGGCATTGGCGGTATCTTCGAGCAGCGAGTTTGTCCATGTGTTCAGGTCGTCTATGGGGGCCGAAGTGCGTTTGGCGCGCACGTATCGGAAGGCGTCCCAGTTAGTGTGCCTGATTGTTCGGTTGGGGGCTTTGCTGTGTGTAGCCGTGAAGGTTGTGCTGAGAACATAGTGGTCGCTACCTATGTTCATGCCGAGGTTTTCCCAGCGTGCGTCTGGGATGTTGCGGGCGAAAGTGAGATCGGGGCAGCTGTCCTGTGTGACACTGTTTCCAATGCGAGTAGGCCTGTCGGGGTCTAGGAGTAGTGTCAGGCCCAGTGTTTGGGCTGTTTCCCACACTTTGGCTCCCTTACGACCGCATGCTTTGCGGGGGTAGCCCCACTCGGTATGCGGCGCGTTGAAGTCACCTAAGATGAGTAGCATCCCTGTTTGTGCAGCCGCGCAGGCCTTACGAACGAGGGTTGCCACTCTTGTACTTTTGTCGCTAGGGGGACTGTAGACGTTGAGGATGTGGAGTGGGGCTTGTGAGCGGCTGTTCGGTAGGACCTGTACGAAAGTGTGCGGAACCTCGGGGTAACTAAGGTCTATATGATTAGCTGCTAAATTTCGGTGGACCAGGATGGCGGTGTTGGGCCGTTGGTCTGGTGTTGTTTGTTGGTTATATGCGGCGTAGCTGGTAAGTTTCGTGTCCATGTAGGTTTCCTGAAGTGCGATGATGTGGGGGGTGTGCGGCTGGGCCTGCAGGGTGTGCTCCAAGGCTCGCCGCTTCGCCTTGAAGCCCCTGCAGTTCCATTGCCAAACTGTGAAGGGGGAGCTAGCCATCGCGTTTCCCGTAGGGTTCGGGGCGCTGTGTTAGCGCGACGGGTGATTTAAGAATGCCGCCTGCACGTGAGCGCGCGGTTGCACTCTCCGATGTGGCAACAATAATGGGTGCTGGGTAGTTAGGAGGGGTTGTCGTCTTCAAAGGGGTTGCGGATATCTGGGGATTCGTGAGAGTATCGAGCCTGGCATGAAGGGTTTGGATGTTGGCTGCCATTGTGGCGCAGCTTTCTACTAGACGGTCAATGGTGGGGGCTAGTCGAAGGAGGGCGCCCTCGAATTGGGCCATTCGCGTATCAGCTGCCTCGAATTTGGCATCTATGTCTGCTTGTGAGGAGGGGGGAGGTGCTTTGCGCTTGTTGCGTTTAGACTGTTCAGTGTCCATGCGTGGATCACCTACGGGGTCGGATGTGGGAGCGTGAGCCACCTGCTGCGGTTGCAATTTGGGGTTTGCCTGTGCTGATTCTAGGCTAAGAATTTTGGCATTTGCTTTGGCCAATTGTAGCTGTAGTTCCTTGACCATGTCTGCCAGCTCCCTTACCTGTGAATCTGGTGGAGAAGCGGTGACTTGTGCAGGAGTCTTCCATCCAACTTGTTTGACTGCTTTGGTCTCCGGCTGGCCTTGAGAGCTGGCCCGAGAGCTGCGTGAGGCGGATGTGGAACGGCTGCGAGTGCGGCTGGAAGGGCTGTCGCTGCCGAGCGGGGGGAAGGAGTCGTCCCGCAGTAGGTTGTGGTCGCCGCGGTTGCGGTCTCGGGACCGGGACTGCCGTCCGGGGTTCGTCGAGTTGGAGCCGGTATCGGCGTCAGTGGCCGATGGGGAAGACTTGGGCCGAGTGGAGGACGTGAAGCGGTATTTGCAGCTTCTGCTGCCTGTCGGGTGGCCACCTTTGCAGACAATACATGAAGCTTGGCACGTGGGCGGTTGGCCAGCTGGAGGAGCGTCATGTGCTGTGCCACAGCGTCGGCAGGTTGGTTTTCGTGGGTGGGGGCACACATCCGCCCTGTGCCCTAGCTTCCGGCAGTTGAAGCATGCCTCCGGCCGGCTTCTGTAGGGGAACACCTCAAAAGTGAAGCCGAGATACCTCACGTAGCGGGGTAGCTTGGCATTAGCGATAGTCACCACGAAATGTCGTGTGCGGCCCATGCGGCGTGCAGCGACTATGGGGAGTTCGGGGTTTCGAGCTTGGAGCTCAGCGAGGATCTCAGCGTCGGTCTCGTGACTGTAGGCTCTGTAGATTATTGCTCGCACGGAGTCATCGGGGGCTGGAGCATACGTGGCTACCAGGATGGCGTTGGAGTCAATGGTTAAACTTTGTATTTTAACATACAGGAACGCCCGTTCTTTGTCCGGTGTGCTGATGGTAACAGTGTTGTTTGTAGGATGGACGCGGACTTGGTCGGCGGTTATTGCAAGGCGGCCGTCGATCTTGGCGGCGTTGTAGATGGCCATCGCCAATTTGGCCGGGCCGACTGCGTTGAGGTCGACGGTACTTGAGGTCGGAAGACGATTTTGTAGTCCTCTGAAGGCAGGCGAGGAAGTGGTCGTCGTTTAGTCGGCGGAGGTGGACGGCCGCGGGGTCGTTGGTCTGACAGGACATTGGTGGCTGCGGGCGTTTGGGTGGTGGCCGGCGGCGTTGCCGGTGGTGGCGGGCGTCTGTAGCGGCGTTGCATTTCGAGCGCCGTCCAAGTGCCATCGGCCAGCTCCGCGGCGGTAACATCCGTGCCGGTGACTGTGTACTGCATGTTGAAATGCAGGGAAGCGCCGTCGAGGCGAAGCGGGCGTCGCCGCCGCAGCTGGGAGCAGAGCACGCACTAGGCGTGCTGAGCCGTTAGGCCTAGCTCCCGCGGTCGGGCGTGGCCGCAAATCGGCCGTAAAGTTGAAGGCACTCGCCTGAAAGTGGTTAAAAGTCCCACAGGTGACGCCGGATGGGTGGCGGGCCGTCCTGTGAAAAATTGGTGGCTGTAAATAGCCGGAAACTGATGAAATCGTCGGAAAATCGCGGACCGCATATAAGATGCGTCCACTCGCTCCGAGCGCAGTCGGCGTTCCCTCCGCTGAGCGCAACACTGTGGTCGTCAAACTTGTCTGCACTTTCGGACGCACGCAGTCTGGCAACATTGGTACCGAACTGGCAGCCATCTTTAAGTTACGCTAGCCGGATCCATGCCGGAGAAGATAGGCTGGCGCCTGGGAGGCCAAGCAGTAGCTTTTTATGCGAAGCATATTACTAGAGCTACACTACAGCCCGTCGAGCGCGGCGGTGGAGCTACCATTGACCTTCATTTGACCTTGATTGCATTACATTTGATTAGATTGGATTAGATTGGACTGGATTCGATTAGATTAGATTTGATTTGATTACATTAAATTAGAATAGATTGCATTGGATTGGAGTGGATTGGAATGGATTGGAGTGGAATGAATTGGATTGTATTGGAATGGATTGGATGGGATTGGATTGGTTTGGATGGGATTGCATTGGATTGGATTGCAGTGGATTGAATTGGAATGGATTGCATTGAATTCGATGGGATTGGATTGGATTGGATTGCATTGGAATGGATTGTATTGGATGAGATTGGATTGGAGTGGAATGAATTGGATTGCAATGGATTTGATGGGATTGGATTGGTTTGGATTCGAGTGCAGTGGAATGAATTGGATTGGATTGGTTTGGATTGCATTGAATTGCATTGGATTGCATTGATTGGATGGGATTGGAGTGGAATGAATTGGATTGCAATCGATTGGATGTGATTTGTTTGGATTGGATTGCATTGGATTGGAGTGGAATGAATTGGATTGGAATGGATTGGTTTGGTTTGGATTGCATTGGATTGGAGTCGATTGAATTGGATTGGAATGAATTGCATTGGATTGGATGGGATTGGTTTGGATTGGTTTGGATTGCATTGGATTGGATTGCATTGGATTGTATAGCCGATGCATCACCACAAGTCTAACCACAAGCACCACCACCAGCTACACTACGAGTTGTACCACGGCGTACGTACGGATATTGCTTTCGCAATTGCCGGGCTTAACCAAGCTAAGCCACAGATTTTTTTATGGGGTCCACGGTGGCTCAGGGCGTAAGGGTACGTAGAAGCGATGTAGTAAATGTAACAATGGCGGCTGAGCCCAACAAAATGGCCACTAGGAGGCCTAGAAAGAAAACTACGAAGAAGAAATTTAATGCCAGGATCAGTTACATAAACATGCAAGTGGGTAGAAAGAGAGCGAAATGGCTAGAAATAGAACAGCAGTTAAAGGACGAAGCAGTAAGCGTGTACGCTCTATGCGAGACACATCTGAGGGATCTAGAAGATCCACCTTTTTTCGATGGCTATGTCTGGGAAGGCTGCAGCCGAACAACAACGGCGAAGAATTGAGGAGGAGTAGGCATGCTGATACATCAGGAACAAATTGTCAAAGAAAAAAATCAACTTGCAAAGAACATGTCTGGATATCAGGTACAATTGCTGTCAAACGGACATGGCTAGGGGTACTTTAATTAGGGACCGGGGACAAATGCAGACAAGAAAACAAGGATCTAGTTCAGTGCCTCAATGACGATATAAAGCAGATTGGAGACGGTGTCGATATTATTTTTCTTGGAGACATGAACGGCCACATCGAGGATCTGGATGGATACACAGATTGTAACGGGAAGTTAATGCTAGACTTGTGTGAGCGGCACAACCTAGTTATTGTCAACAGAGAAACTAAATGTGAGGGACAAATCACGTGGGAATCCCGTAACAGGCAAACAACCATTGACTACTGTCTAATGTCGCAGGGCATCTATAGCAAGCTCGCAATAATCGAAATAGACGAAGAGGGAAAGTACAGCCTAGGAAGTGATCATAAGCGTATTAGTCTACAGTTGGGAGCCCTAGTCAAAAGAGAAATGCAGCGAAGTCAAAAAGACAACGCAAAATTAAACGATGAACAAATACCGCTAATATCAGCCGAAATAGAAGAAGTAATCAAGACATGCCCCATGGAAAAGTGGGATTATAATCAGTTAGAACTGCTCATCGCTACAAAAATGAAACAAGTGAAAGGAGTAAACCGCTGGAGAGGAAAGAGGAAGCCACGAAGTTGGTGGAATATGGAAATTAAGGAGGCCATCGAACAACGACGGGTGGCTTCAAGGGAACACAGAGAAGCAAAGAAGGCGCAGTTATTTGAAGAGGAAATAGGCGAAAAAAGGGAATCTTATCGACAAAAGAAACAGGAAGTTCAGGTCCTAGTCCAGGCTAAAATGAAGTAGTCCTCTGATAAATGGCTGGCTGAAGTTCGCGAGGCAAATAAAGGGGGGCCAAGAAAATCCTGCAACCATATAAGCTGGTTGGGAAAAATAAATTAAAGAACGCAGGAACAGATTATAGATGCTGAAGGAAAATGTCTAGAGGGAGACGATGCTGTGAACTACATTAGGTCATTTATAGCTGCGTCTTTTACCAACGACAATGGGGTAATCTCCCCAAGTGAGGCGGCAACACAGGACAGCACAATAGAGAACAGCTTAGAACTGACTATTCTTAACTGAGAAAAGGCGGAAGCGAATATTCCTAAAACCACATCTGCAGGGATACACGAAACTCCAATGAAGCTGATTAATGAACTTGGCCCAAGAAGCAAGGAAGCGCTGATAAAAGCATTGGAGACAGTCATAACAATTCAGCAAATTCCGCACAGCTGGAGACAGAGTAAAATGAATTTGATTTATAAAAGGAAAGGAGATAAGATGAACATCAAATCCTTCGGTCCGATTACGATAACGTCTGTGATGTACAGGCTCGCAATGCAGGCGGTGAAATTAAAAATGCAGTCATGGGTAGAAGGTAATCGGATACTCGGAGAACTTCAGAATGGTTTCAGAAGGGGCGTTTAGATGATAGCCTGTTCGTGCTTACTCAATGCATAGAAATAGCTAAGGCGGAAAACTGACCTCTGTTTTTAGCCTTTCTGGACATAAGCGGTGCATACGATAACGTGAACAGGGAACTGCTGTGGAGCATATTGAAATATTTAGGTATCGGTCATGAGGTAATTGATTTTCTACAGGAAATCTACCGAGATAATGAAGCTTAAATTACATGGGAAGGGAAAAAAAGTACCACAACTGTGGGGGTGCACAAAAGATTAAGGCAAGGTTGTCCTCTATCACCGCTGCTGTTGTTGCTTTACGTGACAAATATGGAAAGAAGGCTAGAAGAAAGTAATCTAGGCTATAATCTGTCGTACAGATTAGGCGAAAATGTAGTTGAGCAGCGACTCCCGGGTTTAATGTATGCCGACGATATTGTACTGTTAGCAGATAGCCAGGATGATTTACAAACTTTGGTTAATTGCTCTGGAGACGAAGGAGACGCTCTAGGATTCTGTTTTAGCGCAACTAAATCAGGTGTGATGATTTGTAACGATACAACTGACCAGGTGCTTACAATACAAGGCCACGAAATACCCAAAGTGGCCGAATACAAATACCTCGGGATATGGCTGAACGAAGGGCAAATATACTCGGAAAAGCACGAACAGGCGCTTAGGGCAAAAGGACGAAGAGACGCCGGGATAATGAAACATAGGGCATTATTGGGGTACAACAAATATGAAGTACTAAGAGGTATTTGGAAAGGAATAATGGTGCCGGGACTTGCTTTCGGCAATGCGGTTCTGTGCTTAAGGGCAGAATTTCAGTCGAGATTAGACGTAAATCAGAGAGCTGTTGGATGATCAGCCCTAGGTTCCCACGGCAAAACCACAAACGAGGCAGTACAAGGGGTTATGGGCTGGGCATCGTTCGAAGCACGGGAAGCTAAGAGTAAAATTCTATATGAAGAACGCCTGAGGAAATTGGACGACAACAGGTGGGCAGCTAAGGTACTTAAATACTTATACAGAAAGAGCGTTGACTCACAGTGGCGGAAACGAACTAGAAAACTAACCAGTAATTATGCCGGTCATGAGGACGGAGAAAGAAAGAGCATTAAACTACAGGTTAAAAACGCGGAAGTTAAAAATTGGATGAATTCAATGGAAAAAAAAAACATAGTGTAGAACTATATCGATACTGGAAAAGGCAGATCAGGAAAGAATTTTTCTATGATAACTCAAGAGGCAGTGCCCTACTTTTTGAAGCTAGGTCAGGCTGTCTTAGAACGCGCAGCTACAAAAAGAAATTTAACGAAGATGACACATGTGCAGTGTGTGGTAGATCTGTGGAAAAAATTTAACACCTCATAATCAAATGTGATGGTATCCATCCGGATGTCGATGCCGGCACAGTCACTCTTCGTGAGGCCCTAGGGTTTAAAGATAACAATGGTCATGTAAATAAATCTGCAGTGGAAGTTAGCAAAAAGCGATTGGAGGATTGGTGGCTGAAAAGCAGAGATTCGGCATAAGGTTAGAATTGTAGGAAACCGTAGGTAAAGAGGATGGCGATTCTTAATGAGAATTGGCAACACAGTAAACAAAAAAATAATAGAGAAAGAAAAGGTGAGCATGGTGGCAGTTGCCACCACCCCGTTTCAAAGGGGGCGCTCCCATCCATCCATCCATCCATCCATCCATCCATCCATCCATCCATCCATCCCTCCCTCCCTCCCTCCCTCCCTCCCTCCATCCATCCATCCCTCCCTCCCTCCCTCCCTCCCTCCCTCCATCCATCCATCCATCCATCGCTCCCTCCCTCCCTCCATCCATCCATCCATCCATCCATCCATCCATCCATCCATCCATCCATCCCTCCCTCCCTCCCTCCCTCCCTCCCTCCCTCCATCCATCCATCCATCCATCCATCCATCCCTCCCTCCCTCCCTCCCTCCCTCCCTCCCTCCATCCATCCATCCCTCCCTCCCTCCCTCCCTCCCTCCCTCCATCCATCCATCCATCCATCCATCCATCCCTCCCTCCCTCCCTCCCTCCCTCCCTCCCTCCATCCATCCATCCATCCATCCATCCCTCCCTCCCTCCCTCCCTCCCTCCATCCATCCATCCCTCCCTCCCTCCCTCCCTCCCTCCCTCCATCCATCCATCCATCCATCGCTCCCTCCCTCCCTCCATCCATCCATCCATCCATCCATCCATCCATCCATCCATCCATCCATCCATCCCTCCCTCCCTCCCTCCCTCCCTCCCTCCCTCCATCCATCCATCCATCCATCCATCCATCCATCCATCCATCCATCCATCCATCCATCCATCCGTCCATCCGTCCATCCATCGATCGATCGGCGCTTGCTGCGAGAGTGCCCCGCGTGACGGCAGCCTTCGCCCTCACTCTCGAGCTGTTACGTAACGCGCCTGATAAAGTCTGTGTGCGCCGTTCGCCTGTTTCGCCGCTGGGGCGCGCTTCGAAAGAGGGCGCCTGGATATTCGCGGGTGTCTGCGCGCGCCATGTGGGCGCGAAAATCGAGCGTCATGGCAAGGTGCTCCCACTTTGCCACGCTGACTTGCCGCTGCTTTTCAACTAGTATAGGCTCGCACAGCGCTGATATACGGCGGTTTGCGGCGGCGAGGCTTTGCTTCTGTGTTCTAATTGCACTTCGCACGTATAGTTGTGCCAAAAGGCTGTCGTCACGCGGGGCTCTCTCGCAGCAAGCGCCGGTGGGCGACAGCAGAGCCGCGGTGCGGCCCCGCGGCCGCTCCGCCGGCTGAAGCCGTGGGCCGTGTATTTTTGAAAACGACTGTACATGCAGCGGCCGAAGAAACTTTATCCCAGAGGGCAGACATATAGCTCCTGCAAGGGCTTCAGCACTGTGAAATTCCTCGGCGCTGTCGCAGCAAGTGGCTTCATAATGTTTGTATCAGGCACATACGGTGGACGAGCGTCAGATAAGTTCATAGTTGAAGACTCTGGATTTATTGACAACTTGTCTGACGGCCGCATTATCATGGCTTACAGAGACTTTATTCTGAACAATTCCACGAAAGAAAAGGGAGTGGAGCTCAACACGCCGGCTTTCTCAAAAGGCAGGCTTCAGTTTACTGGAGGAGAAGCAACGGCATCAAGACGGATCTTGCAACTGAGAATTCACGTTGAAAGTGCAATTAATCGTATTAAGGTGCACAAACTTCTCAAGAATTCGTTGCCTATTTATCAGAAGTTGATGAACAGCTTTGTTCTAGTTTGTGCGCGGTTGAGCAATCTGAAAGGACCACTAATAGCAGTTCCGAAAGGCGGAGAAGATAAGGAAAATGACAGCGAGAATGAAACGGGCCACATCCAAGGTACCATTACCCCGTGACAAGCAGGAGGGCCCACTTCACATTTTTGATGCTGTGAAAGGAGACTGGATGGAGCGTTTGCGTAACCATTTTGTTGCACTTCTTTACATCACGTTAAAGGAGTAGATACAAAGTTTTCGAGTGTCCGTTTTTTGCCTACAAAGACGCATATAGGGCTAGTAATCGTGAAAATGAGCTCAGAACTCTCGTGCACGGAGTGGATAATTATTTATAAATAATTTTGTACCTGCAGGTTCTGTCTCTTTCAGTGCCAGCACTGAACTTCACCCTCACGTAGAAGTCGACTGGAAAACCTGTGCTACTATATGCCTGATGCCGGTGTCGCCGGCAAGCACTGGTTGCTCCTGTGAGCTACTACGATGTTTGGTAACATCACAGTAATTGGGCAAGTGCACCTTGACGTCACTAGATGCGAGTGGAAAGGCGGAACGGCTCATGAGACACCGTTCAAAATAGTGTGTTTTATTGAACGCCTGCGAGTCAAACTTGCTACAAGGTATCTCCCTACACCCATGAAAGAAATCATTAGCTACTTTGTGTTAAAAATTTGGTGTCTGTAGCTCTTTAAGGGTTACACACTGTGTTGTTTGGTCTTTGAAGTGCTTGAGAAATTCTCTGGAACTTTGTTTTTTGCACCTCTAATACACACACATGAGTACTAGAGCTCATATTTGCAGGATTTTGTACACAGATATGCACCGCTTGCTGCAGTGATACCTGTGTTGCATCAACGACTCGAGCAGTCATAATAAAACTCAAAACACAAAACGTAAAACTCAGTATTGCAGCGTTTATTGTTGAGTCGGTTCTGCTGGTGTAGCGATAGTCCTGTATTGAGATATGTCTAAGCTGTTGCTGTGAACCGCATGAACAAGCCTTAGCAAATAGTGCCTGAAGTAGAATTCTGGCAGCCTTGAAATATAAAGGCAAACTAAATCTGCATCACAGGACACTTGAACTAAAATACAATTCATGGTTCATCACACATAGAATTAGCAGTGTATACGCTCTATGCAGAACATAATAGATGCACCTGGTAGTAGTAACCATTTTTTCCTTTCATATGAAGGAAGTACACTCCATTCGAGTGTTTGACATCATACCTGTTGAAGTCTGCAAGCTGCAGACGTTATCTACATGCGTGCATTTAATTTCTAATGTGTCATCTGTGCCAACTGAGCCATCAGTGGTTGCCGACTAAAATGAATGCGTGGCGCTAACAACTGTGCCACAGCGTTCAACATGGACACCGCGATGGTTCTCGAACATTCGCCTGGCAACAGGCTCAGACCTTTGTCCATGACTTGTTGCCTTGTTGCCCCGAAACTGGCTGAAAAGGCATGATGTGACAAACTTATCTGGTTGGGTTTCTTTTTTCTGTGGGAACTTTGACACACTAGAAGCTGTGAGACGCAGCGTACGCCTAGCTTCCCAAAGCTTCCCAGGCTGCTGGCACGTGAGCTCTATCAGACTTAACCTGGTTTGCTTTTTAATGCATACCCATTTACTATAAAAGTCTGAGCAGGTGCTGCACGCCAATAGCTTGGCATCATCATGTGGACCATGAGTTAGCTCAGGGGCTAACACATTTTTAGCATGCACAATGGGCGACACTTTTGCGGCAACAGTATGATGCAGGAGGCTCCCTTTTATGTCAAGCTATTAGACTGCTGCATCTCTCTCACATACTGCTCATGGGTCTCATAATGTTTTGTATTACCCTTGTGCCTGTTATGCTGCATGTCTTTGCATTCTTTTCCCATCTTAAAATCCATGGCATCTATTATTCACGGCTTAACATTTCTCTTTGTGCCTGGTTCCACAAGGCACTGTTGTCAGTGCAGCTCTGTCTGGTGAGGCCTCTTCGGTTGGCGAATTCCACTTTCCACAGGACCGCATTTTGTTATATGAAAAAAAAACAGACAGAAAAAACTGAAAGCAACCTGTGGCTATAATGAATATTGCTACTGCATGTGAAAGTGAGTCTATAGTGGTTGGACTCAGGACAGAGCCCGGACAACGAACACGAGGATGGCTGGTTGAGTGGCGGTGAAGAACCCTTTATTGGATGTGGACTTGGTTATCTATTTATTACATACTGCAAGCTTGGATGTGAGCCGTTCGCTAGGAAACACGGGCGGTACAGAACGAGACAGTACACGGCTATACAATTGCATTCAACCGAAGGACGACATGAAAATAAGTGTGCTGCACTTACAAAGAAAAGGGAAATATAAATAGTATCTTAAGACAATTTGATATACTGCTGTATATTTTAAAATGCCCTCACTCTAACTTCAAATACATTAAATTACGCTACTGTCAAAAGCGATTTATGAGGTATACATGCACTGAGAAGACGCAATACAAAGAAACTCGAACAGAAACCAAAACATGCAAAACAATAGGCTGATGATTAACCTCTCGTCTCTTCCTAGATCCCTTAATAATGCAATGGATTTCCTCTTTCTTCCCGGACAATACTCAGTTTACTCTTATTGGGAACCACGGCTCCAGAAGCTCCAATGTTATTTCAAGTGTACCACAAGGCTGCGCTTTTGGACCACTACTATTTTTAATTTACATCAGTGACCTCCCTACAAGCATTTCATCCACAATTCACCTCTTTGCTGATTATTCTGTACTTTGCCGTCCTATTATTACTCCCTCATACCAGTCGCTCCAGCAGAAAGACCTCAATATAATAGAAAACTGGAGTGCCACCTGGCTGAAGAAACTGAATGTGTCCAAATGCAAGTGTATGCAAGTGTCCCGAAAGCATTCCACCCTGATTATTCATGCTCATTAAACTCCATGACCATCTCACTTGTTGAATCATGCGCATATCTAGGTGGTGTCATCACGGACAACTGAACTGGTCTGAACATATCACAAAACTTGCCGCTGACACACGTCGAAAACTTGGCTTCATTAGACGTTCACCTTCCTTGTCTCCCAGTTACATCCCTAAACTCGCCTATGAGGTATACATTAGACCTAAACTTGAATTTGGCTGCGTAACATGGAGTTCTGCTCAGCATTATCTAATTGAATTACTTGCAAAGCATACAGAATCGGGTGGTTCGATTCATTTGCTCAACATGTGATGCATGACTTAGTCTTAGTGCAATAAAATCTTGCATTGACCTAGACTCATTAGCTCATCAAAGAAAGACATTACGGATGGGCTTATTTCACAATCGTTACTATAACTGCCCTCACCCTAGAGCCTCCCTCCTAGTTCTGCCCGTATGACATCGCCTCGGATTTTCAGTTCTCTGTGTGTGCAGCGTATATCTGGCTCCACAAATGCATTCGAAAAGTCATTTTTGCCCTCGGCTATAGATGGATGGAATTCTGAATTCCCGAAGCTATAGTCCATGAACGTGATTTCGCGTTGAGGCAGTTATTATAAAACAGTACATTTTGCTCAATTAAACCGGGGAAAAGCAATAAGTTTAGCCTTTTTTTCTCTTCGACTCCGGTCTGAAACTGAAATTTTCGTTGTTGCTGCTTTTTGGTGTAATTTATAAACTACCTTTTGCTCTGCGCGTATACACTATTTTGTGGATATTGTGCTTGTAAAAACTGTTTCTAAGCATATGCGGACATGAATCACATAAGTGTTCTTCGTTGGTTTGCTTTTCACATTGTACTTTCATTATGCATGGTTCCATAGTAAACTATAACATTTCCATGCCTTTTTGTTTGCTTTTAATTGTATGAAAACATGACGAACATCCTTCCTTGCTTCCCTCCGTATGTACTGCCCTACCCAGGGCCCTTAAGGGGCAATAAATAATGGTTGGTTGGTTTGTGGGCATGGGCATCCGGAGGGGGGGGGGGGGGGGGGGGGCAAGGGGGGGCGGCTGCACCCCCCTGGAAAATCACTCACTCGAACCGTGAGTGATGGCCGCACGTCAGGGGCGGCGGTGCGCTCAGCCAAAAGAGTAAAAGCGGCCCTGCTTCCACGCTTTGGGTCACATCTGCAAAGTGCCGCGTCCGGGGACGCGTCGTTGCAGACATACAGCGGCACCGGCGAGCATGTGTTTCGAGCCGTCTTGAGATGTGTGCCTGTTTCTTTGATCTCTAGAGAGATAGCGACACGGAGGCAGACAGTGCACACCCCGGCCACCGATGAATTCTTCAGGAGGGAGGGACAAATCAGCCGTGTCCATCCCCGCTTTGTCGGACTGCTCAGGGGCATGCGGGCGATGAGTTGGCGCCGCCGCCGCTCGCTGTCTCCTCCGATCCACGGGAGAGCGCAGTTCGGTACAAGCGCCGCTTTCAGAATTTTCGGCAAAGGGGATTAGCTGCTTTTGTTCACGGCGACGCAGTCTCCAGAGGCGCCCCCACACCAGCGTTCCTTGCGTCTTCTCCGGAAACCAGCGCCTTTGGTCAAGGCAGCCCGATGGCGCCTGCCTGGCTCGCCTGTCACCTCTGGCTGGGCCTCAAATCCCAACAGCGCCCATGTACTGTGCGATGTCAGTGCATGGTAAAGAGACCGTCCGTCCCTCATAGCCTGAGTCGTTTTGGGGCTCTGAACCTCATAAAAACACACAAAACAAATTTTCCGACCGGAGTGGCGAGTGTCCCTTCCCCTCGGAAGTCGCGCGGCGTTCCTTGCGTGTGCGCGCCTCTTTGTTTGTGCTTCGGTGTTTTTAGTGGCCGGTTGTCAACGAAGCTGAAAACAACCAAGACAGCGGACGAGAAAACGACGAGCGGCGAGTAGTGTGTGTGCAAATACTCGACTGTGCGGTTGCGCGAGCAAGATGGAGCGAGGTGTATGAAGCTGCGAGCGTGCATTTATCTTGTAAATAAGTTTTCGCTGCATACATAGTCATTTTTTGTTTTCAACGTACGCATTCAACCGTTTTTCCAATCAATGTGTATATATTTTTAACACTACCAACCCCGAGGAACTCCATAGCCAGCTTTGTCTCGCGCGGTCCCGAATGATGGATATTCGACGCTTCTTCAAGCGTCAGCGGTTGTCTGACGAAGCATTATCCAAATGCGCCCCTGCAGATTCTGGTGTGACATGTGACAACGGTGTAGCATTTGAACAGAGTGATGCAAGCTTTTATCACCGGACAGTAGCTGATGTCGTCGACTCCATGGAAGGGACTCTGTCAACAGTGAGTTCAGGTGATGCAGCAGGCCGAGATGATTCCATTTCTTCTTTCTTGGGATTCAAGTCCGGATTTGACCAGAGCGATGCAACCTTTCATCACCGGACAGTAGCCGGCGTCGTCGTCTCCATGGAAGGAACTCCACCAGCGAGCTCCGGTCACGCAGTAAGCCGAAACGATTCCCTTTCTCCTTGCTTGGGATCGAAGTCCGGAGACAACATCAAGAAAACAAATAACTTGCCTCAAGAATATGACTTAGGAGAGTTTCTAGGCAAAGCTAAACTCACTGGCATACCGGACTTTTTGAAGTTACGTCTTCTTACTAAGCCATGGTCGCCAAATGTCACATATGATTTTAAGAAGGATGTAACACCTGGAAAGAGGCCTTTTCGACATCAGTGGCTGGGAGATAACGCCCCCTGGCTTGCGTACTCAGCGACAGCGAAAGGCGCCTTTTGTCGTTTTTGCGTGATTTTTCCTCCGCGTGTTCACCGGGGTACTCAAGGTAGTTTTATCGTGCGCGCTTTCAGTAACTACAGAAAAATGCACGAGGCGTGCAGGGATCACGTAAAATCCCAATGGCACCAGGAGGCAATGACGGCCTCACAGAACTTTATGGATGTGATGAAAGGCAAGCAGCTATCCGTTGTACAGCAGCTGAACAGAGCACTGCACGCGCAAGTTGAAAGGAACCGTGAGAAACTATTTCCAATAGTTTCCACCATTGTCTTTTGCGCGACGCATGACTTGCCGATTCGCGGCAAGCAGTCCGATAGTGGAGTCTTCAATGATCTGCTTGACTTTCGTGTAGAAGCTGGAGATACTCTACTTCAGGAGCACTTCGCTTCTTCTGCTGGCAATGCCAAGTACACTTCTGTCCGCGTCCAGAACGAGATCATCACAATCTGTGGCGACATCCTGAGAGAGCAGATAGTTACCGAAACTAACAAAGCGTTTGCTTTTTCCGTTCTTACTGACGAAACTGCAGATATTTCAGGAAAAGAGCAGATGTCTATAGGCGTTCGCTTTATTGACAAGGCGGAAGTCGAAGTGTGCGTTCGAGAGCAGTTTTTGGGATTTGTAGAGCTGGAGCAATTAAACTCCGCTTGCATCGCCGCGGCAATCTTGAAGCTTTTGACGAATGTCGGACTGATTCTTTCGAACCTCGTTGGACAGGGGTACGATGGATGCTCTACAATGGCTGGAAAAGAAGCTGGAGTGAACAAAATTATACAAAAACAGTTCCCGAAGGCACTATTTTTCCACTGTGCAAGTCACAAACTAAATCTCGTCATCAACGATTTGAACGACGTCTCTGAAATTCGAAACACAATTGGGATAATCAAACAAACCATAAACTTCTTCCGCGAGAGCGTGCTCCGGAGAAAATTGGCGCCCAACATTCCGATGCTGTGTGAGACAAGATGGTCTGCAAAGTACAAGTCTATTAGGATCTTCTCTCAGCATTACGTGGCCATAGTCGAAGCACTCGAGCAGCTCGCGTCCACGGAATCATGCTCGAACGCTGCAACTAGACAACGAGCTCACATCCTCTACTGCGCAACAACAAGCTCATCTTTCATCGTCTGCTTGCATATTGTAGCGAAGTACAGCGCTCGGCTCGAACCAGCTACGAACATTCTGCAAGGTGTATCCATGGACTTCCATTCTGTGCATGGCCACATCACTGAGCTACAACGTATTTTTCGCGGCCACCGGACAAACGCTGTAGAGGAGTTCTCTAACATCATGAATGCAGCAAGGGAGGCAGCCAATCACTTAAATGTGGTGATATCTGTACCAAGACAAGTCTCTCGTCAGGCTCACCGAGACAACTACGGGATTCAGTCGCCAGAGGAATACTACCGTGTGGCAATATATGTGCCGTACTTGGACTCCCTCACTGCTTCTTTAGCTCGGCGCTTTTCTGAAAGCAATGAGAGGAGCTTCAAACTTCTCCAGCTGCATCCATCAAAAATGAAGCACTTGAGCCGTGTTGAGTTCGCTGTTCTCGCCGAAGAACTCCAGTGCTTTTACGGCATCGACAACTTCAAGGAAGAGGCCATCTCTTGGTACGAGATGTGGTGCAACAAAACTGGGGACCCATCAGAAATAACTTACTGCGAGCTTCTACATCAGGCCAAGACATTCTTCCCTGGTGTTGCAAAAGCCATTGAGGTGGCTCTGGCTTTGCCAGTTACTACCTGTACGGTCAACGCTCCTTCAGTACAATGAGGAGAGTGAAAACGTGGCTACGCTCAACGATGACAAACGACAGACTGGACGGCCTTTGTATGATGAGTGTGCACCGAGAGCGTGTAATGAAGCACAGAAATGAATTTATCACCAGTGTCATCACGCAATTCGCCCAGAAAAATCCGAGGCGTCTACAGTTTCTGTTCAAGGAAGACTGACTGAGTGACTGTCGTTGCGTGTTTGTGAACATATTGTGCTGTGTGCTGGTCATCAATCCGGGTGTGTCGAGAACCCGTATGCAGCAAGACTGAGCACTCTTCTCCACGAAGTGATAGTATCTTTTTGCATTTTTATTAATTTTAATTGTTTCTTCGTTGATAAACTCCAATGTATCTCTCCTAGCCTCGCTTTAATTTGCTGTTTGTAATTTTTCTTTCATGTGTGTATTTTACTTATTTATTTTATTTGTATATCAATAAATAAATTTACTCCGCAAATAGTGCCTTTTTGCTACGAACATACCCCCCCCCCCTCCGGCGCCAACAACCAATGGGCCCCCCCCCCCTGCAAAAAATTCTGCGGACGCCCTTGTTTGTGGGGGTTAACGTCCAAAAGCGACTCAGGCTATGAGAGACGCCGTAGTGACAGGCTCCAGAAATATTGACTACCTGGAGTTCTTTAACGTTCACTGACATCACCATCATCATAAATAATGATGATGAGTCCATAATAAGTGTCACTGACTTCTGCGCAACTTTCTTTCCTTTTTTTCACGTGATATGTGCAGATATACAGCCAGCATAGTTTTTCATGAAAGTGCAGGCCACACAGATTGTTTACACATGCACAAAGACATAAATGTGCATAGCTGTTACTCAGACAAATTTGTGTAGCTTGGAGCCATTTTTCAACAAAATAGCTTTATGAAGAACGTAGTGCTAATAATTGAAAATATAGCTGCAAAAAGAATGCATGACGATGGTTAAGTGTCGTTTGCTGAGGTAGCTGAGAGGTTGCATGCAATACATGCAGGTTATCAATGATTTACAATTCACCTAGATCACAACACTAGACCCAAGGGTGCCTAAGATACAATAAAAATTATGGTTGACACAACAAGCTGCAGCTATGAGGCAAGTAGTTCAAGCAATCTCCAGGGACAGAAGGCAGTGCGAAAATTAAGCGGACATTTAAGCTACATCTGAAAGCTATGTATAATGCAATAACTTTAATGGTTATTTGGTAGTTTCTTAATTGGTCCCTCTCATTGCACTCATTACCATACAGCAGTAGTCCTCCTAGGCACCACAAAACACACGATTTGCCCTTTAACCGCTGGACGACGGGCCGCAGCGGCATTGGAGTGGCGTGTCTGACTCAACCCATTGGTCATGGGCTCGATTCCGAATTGTTGCCCCAATTTTCGTTTCAGCGTGATTAATATTCTTTATATCATTACATATCATATTGACATTTCAGTCATGTGACGACCTTATAGTCACAATTTAAACAGACTTTTAGTCACTATCATTCCGCAGCTCAACTTGGGATGTGACAAGCCTCTTGACCAGTCGTGACCTGGTGACAACATATAAACCAACTACCTCAAATTTCCGTGTTTGTGACAACACGCACTGCTTATCCTCCGAACGTCTGCTGTAACGTTGACGCATTAATAATGCCAATAAATGCACTTACCAACGCGGCTGCACACGGCAGTCAATCCGACTTTGCCAGAGCAGGACCCGGATAGATTGCGGCAGTCACTTGTAACGCAAACTCATGTTTGATACGATTGATCAGAGTGAGCTTGCGAAGGTGAGACTATCCCTTTGATGAAGCAAGTCTCTTTGTGAGCTTGGTAAATGAGGGCTTACCCACTTTTCCACTCATTACTAAGTTATACGAGTCCAAACTCTTGACCGCTTGGACGACTTCTATATCTCAAGCTTTTGTTTTGAGCAGGTAATATGTGGTTTTTTTTTTTGTAGGGGAGGCCAGAGTTTCATATCTTCTTTCCATTCGTTGGCGGTGATGGAAAGGGGGTACGGCAGGACTTGGTCGCCTACGGTATGGAAGCAAAGCAAAAAAATACGCGCAAAGTTAAGTGCAATATTATCATGCATGGAAACACGCAGATAAGCCTAACAAAGCTTTGATGACAAACTGCTCACTGGCCGAGCACGTCCCCACAAACCGACATAACAGGATGGCGGCGCGATAGCAGCCAGTGCACTGCACGGTCATCGGGTGAAGAATTACTTTCGTCCTCGGCTGCCCTCGATTTAGCAGCCAAGTTTTGTGACAAGGTGCTTAAAATACTGAGCAGAACCGCGCCCCATTCAGTTCTGGCTCAGCCAACACAACGATAAGACAAGCTTACGAAGGCGGTAAACGAAAAACAAACACAAATGAACTTCACGGCAACATTCTTACCTCCTTAAACTTAGATCCTTAAACTTTAAGAGAAGTGCGCGCTGTTCACATCTCGTGCAGCCAACCAGGCGGTAAGACAAGCTTCCAAAGGTGATAAAAAAAACAACCTTCATAGCATTACCGGTTTGATCCTATCCTTAAGGGGTACCCAAGGAACATAAGAAAGGTATTCAAAAACCGGTACCTTTTAGCGATAAGCAGGTAGAGATTTATTTGAAGCAATAACAAAATAAGGTGCGTCGCTACACAGTGCCATGTCGCGTCAAAAGCTTTGGTAACAGCGCACATCGACGTTGTATGCAGCTGTATCATGCCCACTGAGAAATTGCCAGGACGCTTACTCCAATAAAACATTTCGCTTTATGATGGCCGGAAGCCAATGCGTACAAAATGCGCTGGCATCATTGCTGCCGCGATACCGCAAAACTTTACTGAAAGCCAAGCATTATATCGACCCGATGCCTGTTCTACTGCGTCTGTCATGCGTAGATAACGCAATAGTGAAAAAAAAAAAAACCGACTTACCCCTTTTAAAGGCCCCGTGCCCACCCCAGCGCAGCAGACACTCTCTACCTCTCTTTGAGCGAGCCTCCTCTCCTTCCATTCCCTCCTCGAAATTCTTCTCTCCCGCTCCTCGTCGAGTAGGCTCGGCAAGGCAAAATCACCCCTTCCTTCTCCGACGTAAGCCGAAGGCGTGGTGTCTGTGGAGTGCGTCACGGGGCTACGTCATGGCCCCGCCTTCAATAGAATTCTTTTCTTGGTTTTTGCTGCTGGGGCTGAAACAGCGTCGTCGCATTTTCTCCGCACACTGAACGATCGAGACGCGCGATCGGCTCGACCACCTAGACTTGTTAGCGAGCGCATCCTTTCATACATCTGTTTGTCATCCCCAGTTAACGAGCCACCTTTTCATTTTCTTTTAGGCCTCCCCACCGTTTCACGAGCGGAGGGGCGGAAGTCGGTTGTGTTCGAAACACACGGCGAAGCGCGGACCCGGCAACCGCCCGTTTGCTTTTCTCCATGCGTGTTTGTGTTCTGTGTGTTTGTGTCTTTTCTCCGCTCCAAAGCATATGTCATTCATTGGAGTCAAGGCGTACGCAAGATGCACGAAAGATAAGGGGTGTGTGTGCGGAGCGGTCATGTGGGCGAGCGAGGGAAAGGCTCTGCTGCACTACTAATTTTTTGGGGGGCTCGCATAGAAGAAAAAAAACTGAGAAGGGAGCGCGCACGCAGAGCGTCTCGTGACGTGATCACGGCGGGGGGGGGGCGAACCAACTCCCTCAGTTTTACTATTTTTTTACTTTTTATGGCTAGGGTTCAAGGCTGTCGCCGCACTCTCCCTCCGCAGTTTTTTTTTTTTTTTTTGTTCCTTCATGCGGGTTTGTAGGCATGAGCCAGAACAGAAGGCGCTGCGGAAAACCTTGTGCAGACGACGCGACGCCAAGGCTACGCCCAACCTTCTCCCGTCAGTCAGAACGATGCACCAATGGAGTGCCTTTAGCGAAAGTAGCCCCCCTTGACGTCAGCGGGGTGCAGAGTAGTGGGCCGGGCCCGTTTTTGAAGGAAGGAAAGAACGAACGGGCTTTGATTTGAATTTTCGCAGCTTTTCGGGGCGCGCATGGCTCTAATATTTTGCAGAGGTTATCTTCGATGCCTCATCTATGCAGTGGGCTTGTTTTTCAAAAATGTCCGGACCCTGGTCCGTGGCCCTTTAAGCGTCAACGAACCGCCTGGAGAACAAGCCATCGAAACCGCCCCTGCTTCCGCCGGTGCGGCGATTCTTGGTGCCCGCAGTCCACAGCCAATGCTCGCAACGCGGCGCCACCGTCACAAGAAAATAGCGGAACCCACGCAACGCTGAGGATTCTGGTCTTATAGACTCTGGCCATCAACCTTGTGTTCGCTAATTGCACCTAGGATGACGTCGTGAAAAGTTGCCCGGCCACTGCTGCCGATTTTTATCACCTCCTAATCACTATCCCATCACCTATTTTCCCTTTAAGCCGCCACAGTGGCTCAGTGGTCATGATGCTCGGCTGCTGACACGAAAGACGCGGGTTCGATCAAGGCCGCGTTGGCCCCATTTCGATAGAGGCGAAATGCTACGGGCCCGTGTACTGTGCCATGTCAATGCACGTTAAATAACACCTGGTCGTCAAAATTTCTCGAGCTCTTCACTCCAGTGTCCCTCATAGCCTGAATCGCTTTGGGACGTTAAGCACAATAAAAGAAAAAAGAAACCTTTACACTTTCAATCACCATCTGGCCACGCGTCTCATCACTTTCTATCCCCTTCATACCACGTGGTATCGCAGTTCACTCACTAGCACAGACTACGTTCACCCCTGTCCATCACGTAACAAGGAACTGTAACAAAGAACTCGGCACTTCTATTTAAATCCAGCGCGCTTTTTCGCGTGCAGCAGTGTCCACGACATGACGCTTTTCCGCTCGGATTAAGTATTATGTAATGTTTCGCGTATGCTTACGGCACTGTTTTCTCAGACGCCAAGAAGAGCTTTTAACTGGCAGTAAGGAAGCCCAGGTCAGCATTTTTTATATGGATTTGACTGCGTGAGTTCAGAAGGGAAAGTAGGGTTTAAATTGATTAGTATTTTTGGGGGGGAGGGGGGGAGGCAATGGCGCGGTAGCTGACTCGCCTTTCGGTGGCGACCTCAACCCCGCCGTGAGGGAAGAGAGGAAGGTGGGATTTAAAGAAGAAAGAGAAAAGGAGGGTCCATAAAGGAGGGCTCCGGAATAATTTCGACCACCTGAGGATGTTTAACGTGCACTGACATGGCGCAACACAACGGGTGCCTTTTTGGATTTGCCCCCATCGAAACATGGGTGCGCCGCGTTCGAGTTCGAACTCGGGTACAGTAGCCGAGCGCCCTAAGCACTGAGTCACCGGGGCGGGTTTAGATGGCGTTCCAAGATTACCACTCCGCTTCACTTGGTGTCCTTTTGGAGGTAACATTTCGAGCACTAATGAAGCATAACGATCAATGGGGTGTTTACATTGTTGTTGCAGGGCTTTTCAAGAAGGCACAGGTCATACGCATGACTCAAAATGTGGAGGAATCGTTTGGAAGGGCCCCTATTCCGCCCTTTATATCTTAGTGGTTGAGACATATTAACATCATTCCGTGAATTAAATCTACCCAAGCGCGAGCAAAGCAATAGCCCAACCTGTCTTGGAATCTTGGGAAACCTGTGGGTGTGATTTTGGGGCAACTTTGCTGCACCCTTGTATCCGATCTCCTTTGTACATTTCCCAGCAGGAGGCTCTTCAAGCGCCTAGTCCCCGTGGATTGGCCACAGTTACATTCGATGGGCTTGGGTCTGGCCCCTGGGGCAGTCAGTCGCCCAAGGCTTTCTCTTCTGGTCAGCTTGATTTTTTCGTGCACCCCTCAGGATGCAGCCCTCGTCCAACCCTTAGAAAAATTTGTGATGAGTTTCTGATAAAAAAATACAATGATTTCAGACATCGCAATCAATTATTTCTAATTACTTCTGAGTTGAGTTTCTGATGCAATGACGATTCCATGTTTGTAGCGTGCGCAATATGAACGTTGCATGGAGAAGCTCTCCACAGTGCCTCTAACAGTGGACTTTGTTTTAGAGAGAGAGAAAGAGAGGGTTTATTGACAGAAAAGGCAGAGAGGTTGGCCAGAAAAATGAATATCTGACCTTCTACTCGGTCCCTTAGCCTGTCCTAGGCAACAAAGAAATGCAATGCACCTTTTGTTTGCATATGCAAAGGAAATTGGATATGACAAGGTCTGATTTCACCTTGCATGTTACCACCGGGCATTCTTCACGCTGCGAACTTTGTTAACCCATTTTTCGGACTATGCACTTCATTATTTTATATATATTACATCATTTCTTGCCGATGTATTTCATGGCCGCATTATATTTTCTCTTCTTCTTTTATTTTACCTTTTCCGCACCGCTCTCCTTCTGTATGGGTTTATGGGGTTTAACGTTCCAAAGCGACTGAGGCTATGAGAGACGCCGTAGTGAAGGGCTCCGGAAATTTCGACCACCTGGGGTTCTTTAATGTGCACTGACATCGCACAGTACACGGGCCTCTAGAATTTCTCTCCTTCTGTCGTATCTTCCAAATTCCCTTCCCCATGCAGAAGGGCATGCCAGTGATTTTTAAATGCCTGCTAAATTCTCTCCTTCATTAAAGTATTTCTCATGCTCTTTCATTTGATGGATTAAACTGACTCCTCTAACAAAGTTTCCTTAAGTGAGCTATAGCTAAAACAGTGAAATCAGTGAGCCTTACATGCCACGACACCAGCGCAACCGCACTCATTCCTAATCTCTCACTGAGTGCACGTGTCGCCCCCATTACTGACAACACTACGGCTACCAGGTGACCATTCAGCGGGAAGCGGTCACAGAATCTTGTTGGAAAGATAACTTTGAACCAGTTCAGACCAAATGCGGGACAGTCGGTTTCGGTTAGTGCCGGCGTATGCGGCGCCATAGAACTGGTCTGTTGAATCGTTTGAGATCGACGAGAAGGGCGGCGGTGATGACGCAGACAGTACTGAAATGATTAAAGGTGCTCTTAACAAAATTTCGAGTTCGGCTTTGCATAGCGACAACTCGATCTGCACACTTCGAGCATTCTTGGAAACCTCGTACAATTATCCCGTGTGACCGATTTCTTTATTGAATCTAATTAAACGCCCCTGTGAAAGCCTTTTTTCCCCTTTTACTAACCGCGGACAGTAGAAGTAAGCCAACTTGGATGCCGCGGCGAAAAGCACGCGCGGAGCGCCTTTCAGGCAATTGCGTGGCGACTTGCCGCTCATCCTAAGCTGGCGATCATGGCTCTGCCGCCAAACTGGTGAAATCATACTTATGTACGCAGGGCTTGGGCTATGCCATGAAAGATCGGTAGCAGATGGAGCTTTTTTTCATTTTTAACTCCTTCAGACACTCTTTCAAAAGAATCTCCAAGCATTGCATTAACTCACAGTCCACCAAAAACTCCCAGAATTCGTTTAAATGGGCTCTAAGATACCTGGCTTAGATGCCACAATTTCTTAACTACAGAACTATAGTTTCCTCTGCGCTTTTACTCGTTCCGTAGCGTCCAAGGAGATACCGCGACACGACCGCAGCTGCAGCCGCAATGCCCGCAAAGGTTGTCCAAGCATTCGCAAACGTGCTACCACGCAAATTCACCTCCATCAACATTACGAAGTAGATGCTGCTTGTCGCGTGAACAAGTCATGGTGGCAAGCTGTGGCGCATTCGGTGTAACCTCACAGAGCTGAAAGTTGGCGGCAAGACGCGCCGCACTGGAGAGATCCGGATTAACATTGACCACGGAGACTTTTTAGCACGCGCTGACCTCCCACAGGAAACGGCCATTCATTTCACCTGCATCGAAATGCCGACACCGCGGACGGCATTTTATTCTCCGACCTTCTTCTCAACATGCTAACGCAACTGATTAGGGGCACAGAGTTCGCCGCAGTGCGGATATCAAAACTTTCCCCACGTGTTACACGAGCTGCCATTTTTCCTGAGCTGTGCCTCCTTTCATGCTTGCACCCAGCCGAAATCAGTTTATTACAACTTTCTTTACATAAACGCGGACTTCGTAACGAACCTTTAAGACAATGGATTGAATTATGAGGATCGAGGGTGGAAAGGGCTGCCCTCGGCCCGTGACTAGTAAGAGCATAAAGCAAAAGGGTTATATCATATTGTGCCTCGCAGCTTTCATATTTGAAGCAATAATGGGCAAAAAAAGGCATCGTGTCTTGAGTAGCCTTCACCTCGCAACCATGACTGCTGCTTCTCAAACGCAATGTTCAAGTTCTAACTGCCAGGTGATAGTTATAACTGAATAAGTTAAATAAGTATAAACACCCTCACCCACACATTCATGCGGTCCTTGTGGAAGCCGATGTGGAGGAAAGAAAAGGAATATGTAGAAGAAACAGTTCTTAGGCAGCTTCTGCAGCATCTGTGGGTCGCTGTGCAGGGTGGTTTTCTTCCCGCCAAGATATAAGGGGCACGTTGGGGCAGAAAGGGCGCGCAACGGGCGTCTACTGTGTGGGATGTTCTCCGGTGAATTGGGTGAGTCGATGCTGAAGCACATAAGGATGACGTCCGTGTACTGGTAGGACAGACGCCGGAACCTGTCTGAGCCATTTATCCCCGCTCTGTCCACCAGCCCAATCGGTTTAACGTCGACCTCGTGCGCGTACACACTTGGAAAGTGATCCTTCCTGAAAACTATCAGGTGGCACGTTTTTCCGTAGGGACCGTCTCAGAATATTAATATTTTGTGACGGATTGCAGCCATCTGTGGCCGTTTTTACTGCAAAAAGGAGCAGTTTGACGACTGGCGGGGCCTCGGGTCTCTGCTCTTCTTGCCACAAGGACGTGCGGCCAACAGCCAACCGTGGAGTCTGAGCATGACCATCCTTCATGGTGGCAGCGAAGGCGGCTGTGTCACAGGACAGATGACTGTGGGTGAGATTGGGAGCAGAGCCTCCGTCCGGGCGTTCCAGACATAATGCCAGGACGTTGTCGCGGCGCTCGCGTTTGAGGCTGATATTGTGCAGCAAGGGTCGCTGTGAAAGCACAGCGATAAGCTCTTCGCAGTAGTCTGGAATGGCGCTGTCTGTTCACCGCAACTGCCTGCAAGGTGTTTCTTTCCAGAGCGTGGACCACTGCGTTGATCTAAGGAGATTCTATGATGACTTCCAGAAAGAAACCCTACATCAAACGTAACTGAAGAAAGTAAAGGACAAAATTAATAAGCAGTATGCGCAATCAACCCTTCTGACAACCCTTGTTTTACAGGCCAGCTGAATAATGCTCACCCTAGTGATTTTTATCCTACCGAATTCGAAAGTTTCTGGCCTGTAGTGTTCCGGCTGTTTCGGCATATGACTTAAATCGGGAATTGTCCAGGTGCACTGTACCCATTTACCTCGCTTGTCGCATGTATGTAAGTGGATGCGAAGCATTCTGTTTTAGCTGGGCCCTCTTGCTAACAGTACACGTGCACGGCTAATCTTTAATGTGCAACGTCAACACCATTTCCTTCAGTCGATACTGAACTTACAACAGGGGCATCGTCAAGGTGTGCTCTCGTTATGCTTCACAGAAGTCTTGCTTTCATTAACTTTTTAGCTGCTTTGAAAATGGCTTAGAACGCCTGGAAACGGCAGGGTATTCTTCAAAGCTGTTAACTTCTGTAAAAAAAAATGTTAAAAAAGGTCCTGCTAGCGCTTGCCCGATATAAATACAGAAAGAGGAAAAAAACAACTTCAGGGCTGTAACGTATACATATATTTTCCTATAAATACACAAGAGTAGGACTACATGCTAGGTGGCCTCACACAGTGCGTTCTCTGCGCTCGGAAAGCCCTAAAAGCTTTGCAATATGGTCAACCCTTACAGCAAAATCCAGATAATCTTGGCTACTATTTCTAAATAACTTTTTCTTTATCGCATTTAGACGCTTGGTTATAACAAGGAAACTCTAAGAGGTCATCGGTGCGTCGGGTATGCATTGTTAGATCTGGGAGAATGTAATTGCCTGCGGCGGCGTAGGGTCGAATTACACCTTTCCAAACGCGCCCACCGGACATGCGGCGGCAGCAGAGGCACGCCCAAAGAATGACATCACTAGGAACTGCATCCGTCACATGCATCTCGCAGTTTTCCTCCGGCTCGAGGAATGGCAAGCGGCGTGCCGCGGCCACCGTCTGCTGCAATCTGCTCGCTTGCCAATTGTGACTTCCATCACCAGCACTTACTGCGGCCGCAAAGCGCCAAAAAATAAAGGTGAAGAATTTTTTGGTATGAAAGCCCGCGGAATGTCATTCTGTGGAGTCCAGTAGTATCGGATGCTTTGTTCTTTTCGCCAGTTACCATCAGTGCAGCTGCGTGTGGCCACTTTTCGACGGCTGAGAAAGTCGACACGGTTATTGCGTATTTGAACGCGAAACAAATCCTCAACTCCTCAACACGGCCAACCAGTCGGCGCGTACCATCGCTTCCTACTTTCAAAACGGTGTTTAACCGTCTTCGCAGTACCGAAGGTTTTCAGCTACAAAGGAGACGTGACCATGTCTTGGATGAAAGCTTCGAGAACGGCGTCTGGGCTTACATCAACTTGAAGCCATAGACGAGCGTAAGAGAAGTCGTTTACGCATCTCAAGCGAGTGTCGGTTCGATTAGGACAGTCCTCTATAAGCACGACTTTTACCCCTATGACGTATCACTGCACAAGGATCACCGACAGCGACGTCCAGCGGAGGCTAGACTTCTGCGAACGAGATGAAGAGTTCTTTAATAATGAACAGTCAGAGAGGAATGAACTGCGATCAGCGCCTGTGAAGAAAACAAAATATTTTTCATTTGCACTTTAAGCGGTAGAGTACAGCATACCTGATTCATGTATCTGAGTAAAGGGTCTTTCGAAGTACACATTGCTACCGCCCAAAACGACAAGGGACGAAGAGAGGAAAGCGCAGGACAAGACGCGGAACTTCAATTAAGGTTTACAACAGGAAAACCACATTTATACATGATTCGTAATCACACCTGATAAACAGCCGACACCATCACATTATACAGGCACGTGGGCGCGCGTGGCACAAGTTAGCATCTAGATAGTCGAATTCTTCTTGGATAACGATACTTTTTTTTATGTAGTAGGCTTCAAAAATTTCCCTGCTAAGCTGAGTCGTCAATTTTTTGAAGACAATTGTGTCGCGGAACTCGGGCGTGCAGTTACGACAATGTTTTGCCAGTTCCCCGCCCCCGCCAATGATTCAACGGCTGCGCGATGCTCCTGAAGTCTAAATCTAAATAAGTACAAATAAGCATAATAAGCAAGTAAATCAGACATGTTCAGGAAGGAACAGCTACGCACAGGTGGCAGCTAGGAAGTCTAGAGGCGATACAAGGAAGGGGCGAGCTAATCCCAGGAAATGAGGTCACAGTCGCTGATAAGAGGCAACAACATCCGGAAGTTAGAAGGGAGGGGCAGAGTACGCTAGTGCTTATCGCTGGTGACTCAAACATGAGGCGGTGCAAAAGAGCTATACTTGACCGTGTAAAGGGTGATAGGCGGGTAGCAGTCGGGGTGTTTCCAGGAAGGACAATGGACGATGTGCTGAGAGAGACAAAAAGTGAACTTTCTGAGAATGTTGCAAGGCGCAACTTGGTAGTGGTAGCGGCGGGGCTAAATGATGTCCTGAATGGTGACACCGCACAAGTAGTGAAAAGATTAGCTGAGGGATAATGAAATAAAACAGCGCAAGGGACGGGATGAAACACGAAGGAGCAAAACACGGACACGGGCGCTGACTAACAACTGAAATTTTATTTCGATGTAGGACACATATGTAAGGTACAAAGAGGGGGGTGTGTCCAAGGCGATCCTGCACGATCACCGAAACAGTGTAGTCACGTCCAAGGGTAAATCCGATAAAAAGGTGAAAGGTCGAAAAGGACAAAAAGCGATAAAAACCACGCTGTAAGAGGCCGGGACGGAAAGTGAAACCGGTGAAAACAGATGTAGACATAGCCAAAATGCAAAAAACGGCGTTAAACTAACGGTGAAAAAACGGGACTAAAATCGCTGCACAAGGTGATTAACAAAAATGACAGAGAGGGGCATTTAAGAAAAAGGATTAAACATTTACCCTGCCTCTAAGAAAATCCAATTCTTTTTGCGACAAGCACACAGACCACAAGGTGCCTATGCAGACCACAAAGTGTCTGCATAGGCTCTTGCGTAGCACCTATCCTAAGCGAACTCTTCCTTGCTAGATACGATAGGATCTTGAATGACAGGATCGCTGATACGTGCGTAGTAAAAATTTTTCGTTAGTGGATGACTATCTCGTCTTTTTGAATTGCAGCCACGAAGCATTTAACCCTATGGTATCCGAAATTCTTTCTATATTTGGCCAATGTATTCCTCTGGCTTTGACGCATGAAACGCCGCATGAATGCTCAATCAGATTTCGGGACTTGCGACTGCATTTCTCTAACCAGCATACCTGCTGGTCCTATCAGCCAAGGGGTAAGAAACCTCTTCTGCCTTGTATGTCTGCCCATACAAAACTCGTTAAGAGAGGGATTGTAAGACTTTGTTTTCAAAATGCGCTTCAGAAGTCCTGTGAACATCATTTCCAGGATAGCTTTAGCAACCAGGTCGAGCGCCTGTCAACCACAGGATATCCCCTGAACGTTGTGGTGTCCGTGGCGAGGTCCGTCGCCAAGAAACAAGGACGACATGACGCGTAGGAGGCGTCCAACAGGGAGAACAGAAGAGTGGTCGTAATGCCCTACATTCATGAGGTCGGCCACCGCCTCAAAAAAGTCGCGAAACGTTCAGGGGTTGACGTCGTCTTTTCAGCGCCAAACAAGCTTTCCGCCCTCTGCCCGAAGGTAAACAAACCTCTGATCGCCCGTGGGTGTGGGCAGACTCATTCGGAACAACTCGCCCCTGCAAAACCGGCGTCGTCTACTCTCTGCCCGTATCCTGTGAAAAGAGATACATTGGCCAAACAGGCAGGTGCCTCAATATTAGGCTTCAAGAGCACACGAACAATGTAGACAGTATTGCAATTTCTGGGCACCTTGCCAAGCACTGCGAAAAGTGCAAACGTAAGGATGTTGATCCGGGCGAAACCTGTTACCCAGATTTCGATCGCTGCACAATTCTTGCTAGAGGACGGGATAGGATATCCACGGAAATCGCAGAAGCGTTCGAAATCCACAACGCAAAGGAACAATGTGTGAGTACACCCTCCCTGTGCTTGTCGCAAAAAGAAATGGATTTTCTTAGAGGCAGGGTAAATGTTTAATCCTTTTCTTCGTCCCGTCCCTTCCGCTGTTTTATTTTATTTTGGAATACCAACTAGCCCGGCATCTTGCACTAGCTGAAAGAGTTGACGGTATAAGGGCGATAGCAGAGCAAGCGCAAATCGTGGTGTGCACAGTGCCGGATGTACAAGGAAGGAATGGAGAGGTTGCTAACGACGTTGTGAATCTTAATCGAGAGATAAGGCAGTTATGTCTCGAGAAAGGCTTTGAGGTGGTAGATATAAACAAGGAAGTGCACAGAGCAGGCTCGGGCGGAGGCTTTGGACTAGATGGCATCCATTTCAGTGGAAGGGTAGGAGAAGAGATAAATAAGCTGGCGCCTGGGAGGCCGAGCGGTGGTTTTTTTAGGGGGTCCACGGTGGCTCAGGGCGTAGGGGTAGGTAGAAGCGAAGTAGTAAATGTAACAATGGCGGCTGAGCGCAACAAAATGGTTACTATGAGGCCCAGAAAGAAAACTACGAAAAAGAAATTTAACGCCAGGATCAGTTGCATAAACATGCTAGAGGGTAGAAAGAGAGCGAAATGGCTAGAAATAGAACAGCAGTTAAAGGACGAAGCAGTAGGTGTGTACGCTATATGCGAGAAACATCTGAGAGATCTGGAAGATCCACCTTTAATCGATGGCTATGTCTGGGAAGTCTGCAACAGAACAACAACGGAGAAGAAGGGAAGAGGAGTAGGTATGCTGATACATCAAGGAACAAATTGGCAAAGAATAAAATTAACTTGCAAAGAACATGTCTGGGTATCAGGTACAATTGCTGGCAAAAGGACATGGCTAGGGTTAGTTTATTTAGGAACCGGAGACAAATGCAGGCAAGAAAACAAGGATCTAGTTAAGTGCCTCAATGGCGATATAAAGCGGTTTGGAGACGGTGTCGATATTATTCTGCTTGGAGACATGAATGGCCACATCGAGGATTTGGATGGATACACAGATTGTAACGGGAAGTTAATGCTAGACTTCTGTGTGCGGCACAGCCTAGTTATTGTCAATAGAGAAACTAAATGTGAGCGCCAAATCACGTTGGAATCCCGCAACAGGCAGACAACCATTGACTACTGTCTAATGTCGCAGGCCATCTATAGCAAGCTCGCAATAATGGAAATGGACGAAGAGGGGAAGTACAGCCTAGGAAGTGATCATAAACGTATTAGTCTACAGTTGGGAGCCCTAGTCAAAAGAGAAATGCAGCGAAGTCAAAAAGGCAACGCAAAATTAAACGATGAACAGATAGCGCTAATAGCAGCCGATATAGAAGAAGTAATCGAGAAACGCCCCATGGAAAAGTGGGATTACAATCTGTTAGAACTGCTCATCGCTACAAAAATGAAACAAGTGAAAGGAGTAAACCGCTGGAGAGGAAAGAGGAAGCCACGAAGCTGGTGGAATATGAAAATTAAAGAGGCCATCGAATAACGACAGGCGGTTTCAAGGGAACACAGAGAAGCAAAGAGGGCGCAGTCCTCTGAAGAGGAAATAGCCGAAAAATGGGAATCTCATCGACAAAAGAAACAGCAAGTTCAGGTCCTAGCCCAGGCTAAAATAAAGCAATCCTCTGATAAATGGCTGACTGAAGTTCGCGAGGCAAATAAAGGGGGGCCAAAAAATTCTGGAACCATATAAGCTCGTTGGGAAAAACAAATCAAAGAAAGCAGGAACAGATTAAAGATGCCGAGGAAAAATGTTTTTAGAGGGAGACGATGCTGCGAACTACATTACGTCATTTATAGCTGCGTCTTTTAGCAACGACAATGGGGTAATCTCCCCAGGTGAGGCGGCAACACAGGACAGCACAATAGAGAACAGCATTGAACTGACTAGTCTTAATTGGAAAAAGGCGGAAGCAAAAATTTCTAAAACCATATCCGCAGGGATAGACGAAATCCCAATTAAGCCGATTATTGAACTTGGCCCAAGAAGCAAGGAATCGCTGATAAAAGCATTGAAGATAGTCATAACAATTAAGCAAATTCCGCACAGCTGGAGACAGAGTAAAATGAATTTGATTTATAAAGGGAAAGGAGATAAGATGAACATAAAATCATTCCGTCTGATGACGATAACATCTGTTATGTACAGACTGACAATGCAGGCGGTGGAATTAAAAATGCAGTCATGAGTAGAAGGTAATCGGATACTCGGAGAACTTCAGAATGGGTTCTGAAGGGGTAGGCGCTTAGATGATAGATTGTTCCTGCTTACCGAAGGCATAGAAATAGATAAGGCGGAAAACAGACCTCTGTATTTAGCCTTTCTGAACATAAGCGGTGCATACGATAACGTGAACAGGGAACTCCTGTGGAGCATATTGAAAGATTTAGGTATCGCTCATGAGCTAATTGATTTTCTACAAGAAATCTACCGAGATAATACAGTTCAAATTACATGGTAAGGGAAAAAAAGTACCACAACTGTGGGGGTGCACAAAGGATTAAGGCAAGGTTGTCCTCTATCACCGCTGCTGTTCATTCTTTATGTGATAAATATGGAAAGAGGGCTACAAGAAAGTAATCTAGGTTATAATCTGTCGTACAGATTAGGCGGAAATGTAGTTGAGCAGCGACTTTCGGGTTTAATGAATGCAGACGAGATTTTACTGATAGCAAATAGCCAGGAAGTTTTAGTGACTTTGCTTGATTGTTGTGGAGACGAAGGAGACGCTCTAGGATTCAGTTTTAACGCAACTAAGTTAGGTGTGATGATTTTCAATGATACAACTGACCAGGTGCCTACAATACAAGGCCACGAAATACCCAATGTGGCCGAATACAAGTACCTCGGGATATGGCTAAACGAAGGGCAGATATACACGGAATAGCATGAACAGGCTCTTAGGGCAAAAGTACTAAGAGACGCCGGGATAATGAAACATAGGGCATTATGAGGGCACAACAAATATGAAGTACTGAGAGGTATTTGGAAAGGAATAATGGTGCCGGGGCTTACTTTTGGCAATGCGGTTCTGTGCATAAAGGGCCACGGACCACCCCAGCTCAGCAGACACTCTCTACCTCTCTTTCAGCGAGCCTCCTCTCCTTCCACTCCCTCCTCGAAATTTTTCTCTCCCGCTCCTCGTCGAGTAGGCTCGGCAAGGCAAAATCACCCCTTCCTTCTCCGGTGTAAGCCGGAGGCGTGGTGTCTGTGGAGTGCGTCACAGGGCGACGTCATGGCCCCGCCTTCAATAGAATTCTTTTCTTGGTTTTTGCATTTTCTCCGCACACTGAACGATCGAGAGGCGCGATCGGCTCGACCACCTAGACTTGTTAGCGAGCGCATCCTTTCATACATCTGTTTGTCATTCCCAGTTAACGAGCCACCTTTTCATTTTCTTTTAGGCCTCCCCACCGTTTCACGAGCGGAGGGGCGGAAGTCGGTTGTGTTCGAAACCCACGGCGAAGCGCGGACCCGGCAACCGCCCGTTTGCTTTTCTCCATGCGTGTTTGTGTTCTGTGTGTTTGTGTCTTTTCTCCGCTCCAAAGCATATGTCATTCATTGGAGTCAAGGCGTACGCAAGATGCACGAAAGATAAGCGGTATGTGTGCGGAGCGGTAAAGTGGGCGAGCGAGGGAAAGGCTCTGCTGCACTACTAATTAAAACCTTGTTTTGGGGGGCTCGCATAGAAGAAAAGAAACTGAGAAGGGAGCGCGCACGCAGAGCGTCTCGTGACGGGATCACGGCGGGGGGGGGGGGGGGGGGGCGAGCCAACTCCCTCAGTTTTACTGTTTTTTTACTTTTTATGGCTAGGGTTCAAGGCTGTCGCCGCACGCTCCCTCCGCAGTTTTTTTTTTTTTGTTCCTTCATGCGGGTTTGTAGGCATGAGCCAGAACAGAAGGCGCTGCGGAAAGCGTTGTGCAGACGACGCGACGCCAAGGCTACGCCCAACCTTCTCCCGTCAGTCAGAACGATGCACCAATGGAGTGCCTTTAGCGAAAGTAGCCCCCCCTGACGTCAGCGGGGTGCAGAGTAGTGGGCCGGGCCCGTTTTTGAAGGAAGGAAAGAACGAACGGGCTTTGATTTGAATTTTCGCAGCTTTTCGGGGCGCGCATGGCTCTAGTATTTTGCAGAGGTTATCTTCGATGCCTCATCTATGCAGTGGGCTTGTTTTTCAAAAATGTCCGGACCCTGGTCAGTGGCCCTAGTTCAATCGAGATTAGACGTAAATCAGAGAGCTTTTGGAAGATCAGCACTAGGTTCCCACGGCAAAACCACAAACGAGGCAGTATACAAGGGGATATGGGCTGGGCATCGTTCGATGCACGGGAAACTAAGAGTAAAATTCTATATGAAGAACGCCTGAGCAAATTGGACAATAACAGGTGGGCAGCTAAGGTACTTAAATACTTATACAGAAAGAGCGTTGACTCACAGTGGCGGAAACGAACTAGAAAACTAACCAGTAAGTATGCCGGTCATGAGGACGGAGAAAGAAAGAGCATTAAGCTACAGGTTAAAAACGTGGAAGTTAAAAATTGGATGAATTCAATGGAAAAAAAAACATAGTGTAGAACTATATCGATACTGGAAAAGGCAGATCAGGAAAGAATTTTTCTATGATAACTCAAGAGGCAGTGCCCTACTTTTTGAAGCTAGGTCAGGCTGTCTTAGAACGCGCAGCTACAAAAAGAAATTTAACGAAGATGACACATGTGCAGTGTGTGGTAGATCTGTGGAAACAATTGAACACCTCATACTCAAATGTGATGGTATCCATCCGGATGTCGATGCAGGCACAGTCACTCTTCCTGAGGCCCTAGGGTTTAAAGATAACAATGGTCACGTAAATAAATCTGCAGTGGAAGTTAGCAAAAAGCGATTGGAGGATTGGTGGCTGAAAAGCAGAGATGTGACATAAGGTTAGAAGTGTAGGAAACCGTAGGTAAAGAAGATGGCGAATCTTAATGAGAATTGACAACACAGTTGAACAAATATAAACAAAGAAAAACTGAGCATGGTGGCAAATGCCACCACCCCGTTTCAAAGGGGGCGCCCTTACCATCCATCCTTCTCCATGCTTCTCCGTCGGGATCGTCGTTGTCGTCGCGATGCGTGTTTTATGGAGTCGCTTATTTGAAGCCGATGCCAAGCCAACCAAGCACAGCGCTTCCGCATGTCCCAGAATGTACTGGCTAGTGTGCCGAGGGCGCCCGCTCGCGTGGTCACAGCGGCGATGTCTTCCCGGAGCCACCACTACGCGGCGCTGCCTACCGCGTAGGTGCCACCACGCCGCGTTCATGGCTGGTCCGGGTAGTGTGGCGTTGGTAACTATCGGTAACTAAACGTGGGCCGCGCTTTTCGTGGCGACGCCTGTCTTACTCTGTGAGAGTACTTTTGTCTAAAAACTTCCTTGGCAGGACAGAAATTTGCCGGCCTAGCACTGTTCAAAGAAATTTCTCAACTGAATTGGCTCCACAAGACCAAGAAAGCGTATACCACGCACCACCAGACCCGTCTGCCAATTTTATTATTGCGAAAGAAATACTACGCTCACTAACGGCCTTTCGCGTAGCGGCGGCCGGTAGCCACGTTTGACTTTTAGAATGACCTCAGACGTAGCAACCGTCGCGGTGGACACCCGAACCGCACCGTACAAGAAGGGAGGCAGTGGGAGTGAAAGAAAGACGAAAAGAAGCCGTAGTGAAGAAAATGAAAATTCTATTTGAGGAAAGGAAATTACGCAGTAACTGTCTCGCATCTCTCGGTGGACACCCGTCATCCGTTTCCAGAGTAAGGGAGGAAGTCGGAGTGAAAGAAGGAGCACAAAGAGGGCCCGTAGTGAAGAAAATGAATTAGAGGAAAGGAAATTACGCAGGAGGTTGCGCCGCTGCGCGGAGGAGAGGCCACAGTGGGCACGATTCCAGCGCAAGGACGGACACCGCGAGCATGAGCCATTAAAGGCTTTCGCCTTAAAATGAATTAGAGGAAAGGAAATTATGTACAGGCGCTAGTGACGTTATAGCGTGACTTCATACCAGGAGCGAGAGACGGGCTACCAACTTGGCTCGTCGGGTAACGACGGCCGCTTGCAACGGCTTGCCGCTCTCCTCCCGCTAGAGGCGCTAGTGACGTTATGGCATGACGTCATACCAGGGGCGAGAGACGGGCTACCAACTCGGCTCGTCGGGTAACGGCGGCCGCTTGCCACGGCGCGCTGCGCTCTTCCCACTAGAGGCGCTGCATATGCAGTATAAAAATCTCTGCCTCTCCCGTAACCGAGAGTAGAGTAAGCATGAAATGTTCACGGGCGCCGTGTCTCTCTGGCGTCTTTTCCTGCCTGTCGTGCCGCCGCCTTGAACCGCCTTTCTTCTCGCAGGTTTTTCTTGTTGCCTCGAAGCGATCGGCTGCAATAGTGCGGGCTTAGGTAAGCAGCCGCGAACCGTGGCGGCCTTGTCGCTTTCGGGAGCGGCCGCATAATCATGGCGTTGTCGGCAGGGGCGAGCAGTCTTCTGCTGTGGCGTATCGCTCGCAAAGCGATCGCTTTCCGCAAGACGCTTCCTACCTCTCCTTTCATCAAGCTCCATTGCTCGGCTTAAGCAGCTGTGACGGTGGAGGCATTGAAATGCAGGACGATGCAGAAGCGTACGCGGACACGACGAGAGGCAAGCCTGACAAGAATGTATATGCAGCGTGTTCGAATTCTCCGCGAGCGTGTATACATCCGTCTGTCAAAGGGGGAAACATCACGAGCTGAAGGCCCAGCGGCCGGTCTTTTACATGCGTGAGTATGGGACCGCAACGCCATCCTTGGGGACGGTGCGGAAGCAGTTTCCCTTCTCGCTCTGGAGCTCCCCTCTTGCTCTAAGCGGCCCTCTCTCTTAGAGAGTCTCGTTAAATCTCGTAAGTTGCCCGGATGCTCTCGTTTCAGCTCCCGGATGTGTGGAATTCAGTGCCCGGCCGGATGAGTGGAATTCAGTGCCCGGATGTTGGCTCTCGGTCTCGGCGTGACGTCACCACACTGCCGACAATGGGAGCTAAAAGCATTTCATGCTTAAAACACCTGCTTTCGCATCCTACCAGGATTAACCAAAGCTAAGCCGCCGCCAATTTTTGTTTTGTTCATTGTGCCAAAGAAGTGAAACAGATAAATTGGCTGTAGTTTAGCTCTGGTTAAACCTGGAGTGACGCGATAGCTGCACCTGGTCGAGTGGAACTCGCTGAGTCGCATTGCAAAGTCAGTCTTTCGCCGCTGCGTTTCGCTGGGCGTTCCTTCTTCATCTCCGTCCCTGGACGTGGATTCACAGTTACTGCGTAATTTCCTTTCCGCGTGTCATTTTCTTCATTACGGCCCCTCTTTCTCTTTCTTCTTTCACTACCACTGCCTCCCTTCCTCTACAAACAGATGACGAGTGCCCACTTCCTACCGGCCAATAGTGATGAACTCAATCCTCGGTAAACTTTTAGACCGCCTACTTCATGGCCGTCTTTGCTATTTCTTGCACGCCAGGGGCCATCTCCATCCCAACAAGTTTGAGTTTACCCATTCGCGCTGCGCAGTGCGTTTGATAGCGTGCGTTTGATCAGGGTGCGTTTGACAGCGTTTGGCACCCCCTCGTCCTTCGCTTCTTTCGCTGCCGTGGTCTTCCTTCCAACCTTTATCATCTCTTGCGCTCATTTCTTTCGCTCCGCACGGTAGTCTGTCGTACACGCACTGGTGAGGAGGTGTCTGCCAACCCCACTCTCGGAAGCCCTCAGGGATCCACCGTTTCACCCCTTTTGTGGAACATCATAATCGCAGATCTTCTCGAGTGTCCAATGCCTCCTGGTGTAACAATACAGGCCTATGCCGATGATACCATTGTGCTGATTCCGGCCCGCACGCGCCACGAGCTGGAGCAGTTGTGTGCCAACGTCCTTGCCAGAATAGCCTTTGGGCCTCTGATTCGCGGGTGACGATCTCGTGGACAAAAACATTTTGTATGCTGTTTTTTCATGGTGTGGGAGGAATGGAAAAGCGTAATCCCACCGTTTCCCTTTTCGAGTCGCCCCTTAAGTTTCAAACACGAGCTCAAAACTTTAGGCGTTGTCTTCGACCGCCACCTCACTTTTCTACCTCATGCTCACTTCCGCCGGGACAAGCCAGAGATCCTCACTTCGCGTCTTGTCTCGTTTCTCTCTTTACACCGTTCCCACCCTCCCTGTTCTCTACGTAGGCTTTATTTCCAAGTAAAAGAACCCGCTCTTACTTTCGCCACGTCCGCTTGGTGGTCTCGCAGCGCCAATTCACGCCTTCGGGAGAAGGTTGTTTCCGTGCAGCGGGTTCCTCTTCACGCTATCACAGGGGCATCCCGCACAACGCGCACGGCTGCGCTTCAGGTACTCCTCCGGGTACCCCCTCTTCCCTTGGAATTGGATCGCCTCTGTGCGGAGTACAACCTTCTAAACGGTGTAGATCCCGTCACCTTTGGAGGTCACACTTACCTACCGTCTGATATCTTGCCCCGCTTTGATCCCTGGTGCGACCATCCCTCCCTGGTTTCCTCATTTTCCTTCACCCGTCTTCTCCCTTCTCACTTTCCCTCTCAGTCCTCCCTTCCCGGCCTTCATATATTCACGGACGGCTCTTATACGTCCCACTATGCGGGTGCTGCTTACGTCGCATTCTCATCTTCTGGCGCGCTGCGGAACGTGCGCCGGTTTCGTCTAGAGACAGCCTCTAGTGCCTTCTGCGCAGAGGCTGTTGCGTTTCACGAGGCTTGTTATGCCCGGCGCGCCCCCTCTCCTTTACCCTTGCATGTCTACTCTGATTGCCTTTCTCTTCTTCAGGCTCTTCACTCTCTTTCCACGAACGACTTACGCGTCCGAGACATCAAGCGCACCCTTGCCGCCATTTCTCTTAAGCGTCCTGTCTTCCTCTATCGTGTCCCCGCCCATTTTGGTGTCAGGGGCAACGACCTCGCTGACTGGGTCGCCTCACTGGCGTCAGCGCGCAGCCTCCTGCGGCCGTCGGGGCTGTCACCCTTGTCAGTGCGCACCTGCATGCGTACAATCGTAATCAGGCTTTGGCAGACACCTGGACCGCGGAACATTCGGACCCTCCTGGCTGTTTTTGTCCCCTCTATTAACCGTCTCCCGCTCACTTTCCCTCCACCTCGATCTCTTGACCCTCTCTTAACTGGCCACGGTCGTTTCCCTTGTACTTCCATCGTTTTGCCCTCGTTCCTTCGCCTTCTTGTCCATGGGGGGAGCTGTGGGGGATGTTGTCCATTACCTGCGTGCCTGCCCTCTCCCCGCGGACATAGCAGCACGGCTTCCCGGCTATCCGCACTTTCTTTCCCCTCATGACTTCCCCTCTTTGTTAGGTTCCCCTCGGGCTCGTGCGTTGCTTATTCGGGTTGCTGTTCGCGTTTCTTCCCTTCTTTCACCTGTCTCTAGTCTTTATTCACGCCAGGATGGCTCGTAGACCTCTCTGCCATTTCTGCGCTTCCATGTCTCATGTGATCGGGGGCACCATATGGCCAATTTTGGTGGGCCATGGCCCTGCCCCTGCTTCACGGGCATGTGGATGACATGTGGACCTTGATATTGCTGGACTTGCGCGCACACGCAGACTTTGTTTTGTTTGTTTTTCGTTTTTTATTGCGAAGCAATACTACTTTCGCTACCACCTCAGCCCGTGCCGTGCCGCGGCCGCATAGCCACGCTTGACCTTTCGCGTGACCTCGCCGCGTGACGTCATATCATCTGTGTAAAAAGGGGGCCCCATCTCACGCCGTCGCCTTGCGCGGCGCATAGCCATGGCCTGACTCCCGCTCCTCTCCCCAGGGGCGCTGCGCGCTATGTGACGTCATACCATCTGTGCAAAAAGGGGCCCCATCTCACACCGTCGCCTTGCCAACACCACCTTGACTTGACCACGGCCGGTCTCGATGCGCGCGCTCTCTCGAGAGGAGAGAGCGCGCGCGTCGAGACCGGCCGTGACTTGACAAGGCCTGTTCACGTCCTCCTTTCCAGACTGCCTACGTCACGCTAGTTGTCCGAGTCTCCTGTTGCCGGCGGGCGCCCTCGCGACGGGGGGACGGGGCGAGTCAAAAATTTTTGACAAGTCGGTACGTGTTTTCCACCCGCCTGTCCTTGCTTCCTCTGGTTAAGTTCAGTGCTGTGTCGCACTGCGCTGACATTCTTTTTGCGCTCTTTTCGTTTTTGGTGAAGTGTCTTATTTCACTTTCTTTGCGTTTGTGTGCGATCGTGCGTGTGTGTCTGTGTGCAGAATAGTGGCGGAAGTGTTGCGTGCAACAGTTCTGTGGCTCTTGAGCAAAAGCAAACGCCTCACTTTGTGCGACATGGGACGATGTTGTGTTCCGGGATTCCGCGGGAATTACGACAATGGGCCCAAAGTGCGGGTTTTCTCTTTCCCCAAGAATGAAGTTCGGAGGCAATCCTGGATTAGAGCCATTCCGCGCAAGGATTTCACACCCAGCATACACTCCAAGGTGAGCAGGCGATATTTACTTCATTACATTGTGCATCGCATGACTCGCGTTCTCGCTTAGTAACTCTTGAAGCAATTAAGTATGGTTTGTGGTATGTAGTATGGTTTGTGGCAGTTTTATTGCGCTTCCGGAAGGAAAATGCGCTGTAAACGAGCAGAAATATTCAGGACAGTGTCAAACTGCATCATAACACATGTTTCATAAAATAGTGTGTCCAAGTATCGATGATAATTCAGTCGTTTTCACGTGTGGCGCAGGTTTGCGAACTTCACTTCAAAGGGAGTGAACTCATCACGAAGCTGTCACATTTCGATGCAGCGTCGGGAAAAACTGTGACAATTGACAGCGAGAGGGTGCACCTAGTGCCAGATGCCGTACCCTCGATTTTCCCTAACTGTCCAGCGTACCTGAGCACAAGCAGTACTCGTCGCGAATCTCCAGCCTCTAAGAGAGCACGAATGGAAGACGAGGCCTTGAGCAAAGCAATCAAGAGCTCCATAGACACAAAAGGAGAAGAAGACGAGAGAAATGCAGTGTCATCACTTGAAGACTTGAAGGGCAAACTTTCTGCGGTCTGCAATAGTGAGTTCTGGACCGTCTGCGTGAATGACCGCTGTGTAATGTTTCTCCGCATCGAGGATAATCCTGCACCGTATGTTAGGTTTTCCGTCACAGTGTTCGCTGATCTCTCAGTTTCAGTGTCAGCAGGTATGATTAAGCTTATTTCATTACCCTGTGGACGCTCAGTGCCAGATGCAGTGCGTGACACCCGTACGTTGTCCTTAACGCTCGATCAGCTAGAAAACCACATGACGGAGACGCCAGAAGCTACAAGTGCGTCAGAAACAACGAGAGTGCTGCAGCAGATCGGCTCCTTGCTCAATGAACTGTCTGAAGACAACGATACAAACAAAGAACAAAGTGCCCTGTTTCGTCTTCTAAACGAGCAGATTGCTCTCACACTCGCTGCCCCCATTCGTCGATACTGTGCTGAAACTTTAGTGTTTTCTAGCATCCTGCACTCCATTTCCCCGCACGCTTATAACTTTGCGAGGTCGGCGTCGATGTTGACGTTACCCCGTCCTTCAACACTGCGCCGCGTTTGCTCCAAGTATGGAGGCGATCCAATGCAGGAGCAAAACCAAGCCCACTTTCTTTCCTACATCAAAGAAAGGGTGAAGTGCATGGAGCCGCACGAAAAGACTGTGGTGCTAATGCTTGATGAAATTCACATCAAGCCGTACTTCGATTACAAGGGAGGCAGCATAGTAGGATCATCAGCCAATTCTCAAGAAGCAGCCACAACGGCCGATGTTTTCATGGTTCAGTCGCTCCTGTCAGCCAACAAAGATGTGATACACATTCTGCCCGTTTCTAAAATGAGCTCTGAAATCCTACATGACTACTGCAAGAAGATAATTTTGGAGGTGGAATCTATGGGCCTTAACGTCATAGCTGTAGTTACTGATAACAACTTGCTCAATCGGAAAATGATGTCGCTTTTCTCAAGGAACCATGAAGTGAACATTGTTTATCCCCACCCAGCCGATAAAAGCCGTCCTCTTTTTTGTCATCGACCCTGTGCACATACTCAAATGAGTCAGGAATAATTGGATCAACCAGAAAAACGAAGGAACATGTTTCTATTTTCCTGAAATGAGCCTGTCTGGAGAACTGCCCGTAGGGCCTCCCAGAATGAAAGCTGCATCGTTTGAAGCGTGCGACAGCTTTATTCATCGGAGAAGACATCGCTCTTGAAGTTCGGCTACAAGCTAAATGCCAAAGCAGTCAATCCAACACCTATGGAAACACAAAATGTAAAGTTGGTATTAAATGTCATGAACCCGTTTATCGCAAACGCACTTGAAATGCGTGGCGAAGCCTTCCAACTCATGAGCGCCAATTCAACAGCCCTCTTCATCAACATTATAACGAACTGGTGGAAGGTCGTCAACGTAAAGAGCCCTTCCAAAGGTCGCCGACTGAACGACTCCCTGCAGAATCCTGTGACTACGGTGATGGATCAACAGCTGACTTTCCTGAACGGCATGGTAGACTGGCTGGACGCTTGGCGCAGTGTCAAGATGACCAGTGGCTGCATGACGAAGGAAACACATACTGCTTTGAGGCTAACTTGCTACTCTCTTGTTGAGTTGTTGCGTTACTTCCTAGAAGACCTGAAATTCAGGTATGTTCTCCTAGGCAAATTTCAAACGGACACACTTGAGGATCGCTTCGGTCGATACCGTCAGCTTGCTGGTGCACAGTATCACATTTCTGTGCGACAGCTTCTCGAATCAGAAAAGAAAATCCGTCTACAAAAGCTGCTGATGCTTCCGCAGCCAGAGAACAACAGCGTGAGCGGCACGGAAGAAATTCCGCAACACAATAACTTCTCCGTGCTGGTCTCTGATGAAGAAATTTCCAGCCCGAAGCACGACATGGAAGTCGTCGCCTACATCGCTGGATACTGTGCCCATTCAGCTCTCAAGAAGGTGTCCTGCACATTTTGCCGCAGCATTCTCATTCTGGAGAATAGGGATATAGAAGTTGAATCCACGAAAATGATTGCCAACCTATCAAGGGGAGGATTAAAGTTCCCGCAACCATGCACTGTGCATATGGTGCTAGTTACGACCCTTGTTGTCGAAAAACTCACCACGGGAGAAAATGCAAATTCTTTCCTCGCATCGGACAAACAACGTGCCATTGTCAGCTCCATTTCCGCCTCTATTATTGGAGATGTTGATCCAGAAACGTGCGAAAATGGACACACTACAGAGACTCTCGTGCGACAGGTAGTGCGTGCTGCAACGAACGTAGCTTTGAATAACTTTTGTAGACTACAAAATGATACGATTCACAGCTCTGCACAAAAGAAGGCTGCAGAGAGAAAGATGAAAACATTAAGCAAGAAATGAAAAGGGTCAGTTCTAGCCTTGCTTTCCAATAAAGCAATTTGTACAAACACATTTGTGGCACTGTTTCAGTATGCTGTCGTAAAGACTACAAGCAGCCTCACATATTCGCGGTGCATGCCTTGGAGTCGCAAACACTATATTCTACTACAAAAAAAAATCGCACCCCGGTTTTCATCCTAACAAGCACACAAGACATATCTAACGCGAATACGTGGCGACCGAAAGGAGCGGCCGAGGGGTGCTGCCGGGCCACTGGAGTGACGTCACGGCCTTGCGCGGCGCATAGCCATGGCCTGACTCCCGCTCCTCTCACCAGGGGCGCTGCGCGCTATGTGACGTCATACCATCTGTGTAAAAACGGGGCCCCATCTCACACCGTCGCCTTGCGCGGCCCATAGCCACGGCCGTGGTCTGACTCCCGCTCCTCTCACCAGGGGCGCTGCGCGCTATGTGACTTTAGAGTTATACCCCTTTCACACGGGCACTGTAAAGGTACTTTGAACTAAAGCTCCATTACGCTACCGAAGGAGCACTACTTCAAGGGAGTTCGTCCGTGCTACACGGTCGCAGAACGAGCTTCGGAAAAAGTGTTTAGCGCCCTCATCGATGAAAAACTGGATTAAAATTGCAGACTTCAGTGCACATGATAATACAGCAGTGTCACATATTTTCATTAAAAAAAACTTGTTTTATACCAGTATTATGCTGAAGCAACGCAATTTCAACTGCAATAATGACATGATATGCAAAGCACAGAGCATAACATCTCAGAGCTGGCCACACTAAGCCCAACACGCTCAGCTTGGTTCTTTTCCTTTGTTTTTTCTTGCCTTGCGATCGTTGCGATTCTGATCACGTTTTTCTGTGTGTCTTGTGTTCGGCGATCTCCATCAAGATGAGTGACGATCCAGGGATCGTCACTCATGATGCATTCAGGGATCGGGTCCACCGCGGGTTCACCGCCACTCATTTTGTCAGAAAAAAAACAAGCACGTAACTGTACAAAAAAAAACAGCACCGCAGATATATCACTAGCTGCTTTCCGTCACTGTGCCTACTTGCTGCGAACAACAAACATGGCCGACAAGGCATCGTAGTTACCATGGCGCTTGTAAATCCGTGACGAGAGTATGGCGTGGTGAGACCGCCACAAAACAAATAATCTTCAATTTTAAAAGACCAATAATTTTACGAAGCAAATTTAAGAAAAGAGTATCGATCGTTTCTTGTCCCCATTTATTTTTGCTGTTAACTTGCTGGGAGAGAGAGTACTCCCTTGCAGCCTCAAAGGACAAACTCGAGCTTCCTTGATTCGAAGTGCCTTTGGACTAGGTATCCTTAGGCGCGTCCGTGTGGCAGCGCGCGTGCTTCCTTGGATTAATGGAGCTTTAGTTCAAAGTACCTTTACAGTGCCCGTGTGGCTGGGGTATTACTGTATATGCTACCAAAGGTAGCAGAGTTGCGCGTCTGTTTGATAAACGCCGCTCGCGACTCCATTGGTAGAGCGCCCTCACGTGGTGTCCAAGCAACCGTGTACTGCGGAGAAGACGACGCTCGATGGGCAAAATCGTTCACTTTCGGTTCTGAACCGGTTTTACCGGTGTCGAGTGCTCCCCCGCCGCCTCTGTCCCCGATTCGATACGCCCTGCAGCCTTTCTTCTCCCTATGAGAGCCTCCTCGGCACGGTGCATGTTTTGCCCATCAGACCAGAAACACGTGCGCTGATGACGTAGGCCGGCCGCCGCTGTAGCGAACTGGATTGACAGCCGGCCAAGTTCGAAGCGGATCCACTCTCCAACGGCTGTTTACGTCCGCTGCTGTGGGGTGTCTAGCGTGCGTAGCTCACGCCTTTCGTTTTTTTTTTTTGCTAAAAGTTGCTTTGAGGTTTCTTTCCCGAAAAGAGGCTGGACTTGCGGCTCTGCGCTTTTTCGTGTACACTGTTTAAACGCTAAAATAGAGCTCTGCGTTGCGTATTGGCATAAAACCCTGTTGGCATAAAACCTGAATGGCAAACCATTTTTAATCGAGGGAAACATGTTTAGGCATCTGATTGTTTACTTCAGATGGTAACGTTCATCCAGTTTCGAGTAAACTGTATTTTGGATTTTTATACTGTCCTTTCTATAGTTCCGGCTCATAACTTTTTGCAGGGTTTCGTATTTAGTAAAGGAGACTATAAACAGGTTTTTTAACGCAGGTCCGGTGAATAAATGTTACCGCAAAGATGAATGAATGCTGCATTTGCACGGCGTATTTAGAATACTGAGTCTGCCCTTAGGTTATCAGGTACAGTTGAGCCCACTTATAACGAACTTGATCGTCACGCGGCATTTGTTCGTTGTATCCAAAGTTCGTAGTAAGTGGACCACCTATAATACGGGCAAAGAGAGCAAGCGAGACGAAAGTTAACTTTATTTTTGAAAAAAGTCAGTGATGCATGTCTGCTTCTTCAAAGCTGATCGCATCACTGCCGTTTCTAATTTTTCCAGCGCGGTAATATGTTCATCGCCAAGGCCTCTGCTGCACACGAGTTCCTTAAGCGACGCGATGTAACCGATCGCGGTTGCAGCGTTCACAGCAACCACCGGTAGAGCAGCATCCTCGTCATCGTCCTCGTCGGTCTCTAGGCAGTCACGAAGGGTTCGCACTTCACGCACAATAGCTTCTTCAGTGCATGGCTCCGCAATGTCGGCGTCGTCATCAGCAGAAACGAAATCGTCCAAGGAAAGGTCAGGTCCGGCCAGCTGCGTGTCAACGACGCGTTGCCACAAGTCCTCGTGCGACCGGCCTTCCGGTGGGTCATCTATGGCGTCCTCAGTGCCTGGGCCCATAAAACCCGCCTTGCGGAAGCAATTTGCTATGCACTCCGCGGTGAGTTCCATCCACGCCGCTTTCAACATCTCCACGACGCCAAGCAAGCTGATGCGAACTGGCATGGCAGCATCAATCGCGATCAACAAGCGTTGGATGACGCGCCGCCGATAGCACACCTTGAACGCATGAATGATGCCCATATCCAGCGGCTGAATTTTGCAGGTTGCATTGGGAAGCAAGAAGAGCACTGTCACCGCACTCAAGGAAGGCTGCACATGGTGCGCCGCACAGTTATCCAGCACGAGCAGGACCTTCCTGTTTTTTCGTGCCATGTCGCGGTCGAACTCGACAAGCCACTCGACAAATAAGTCACGACTCATCCAAGCTTTTGGATTGTTCCTGTAGCGTACGGGCACGTAGCTTCCAAAGCATCGCGGCTTACGTGACTTGCCGATGACAAAAGGCAGCCGCCGGTCACTGCCGTCCATGCCACTGCCGCGTCGTGTCAGGGGAACACAAAGTGCGCGAAATTCGCCTGCCGCGGGTTCGCAGTCGAGCGAAACCGCCCCAAACACCGCCGGCTCGGTCAACTACGGGGGCCCGACAGCTTCGCGTTCGCTCTAACCGAGTGTTGAGGCCACAACAGTTCGTTCTATGTGAGACACTGTGCCATTGCCCCAATATATATTTTGACGGTAGCACCGCCCTCGTTCGTACTAAGCGAGCGTTCGTTATATCTGCGGCTGTTATAAGTGGGCTCGACTGTAAATAGTTCGGGGAAGGTGACTGTGGGAATCGCCTGCTGCCGCCGCTCACGGCCCGTGCTAGAGCACCGTTTTTTCTTGGCTACATTTGTTTACTGGGCTACGCAGTCAGCTTTTTAGAGGCTTTTTGTTTGCGATCAATCGAAAAAGTGCTTTAAAAACCTCGGAAAAGCGCCCACGGTCGATCAGTGATGCGCTAGGCATGTCGCCTGCAGAAACGGAGCGCGGCTTCGCCGCATAACTTCGGTTGCTTGGCAGGCAAGATGGCTGACCTACGCGCAACTCTGCTACCTTTGGTAGCATATACAGTAACTCTATGTGACTTCATACCATCTGCTTAAAAACGGGGCCCCATCTCACGCCGTTGCCTTGCGCGGCGCATAGCCACGGCCGCGGCCTGACTGCGCTCTTCTCGTCAAGCCCATGAGATGCCGCCTCCAGCCTATAGACGCTTTACAGCGGCGTATCATGGGGGCTGCCATCTTTGATCACGTGATCACGTCGCCATTACTCGCCTCCTGACCGCTCGGCGCGCGCCTCGTCGCGACGGCTGCTGCGTCTGATGTTTCGTTTCCGACAGGCAGTGTTTCGGCTGATACGGTTGTAAAGGAGTGGGAAGACGACACTGTGGTTGGTCCGAAGTTTCGAAGGACATGTGAAAACCCTAATTTGATCACTTCAGGCATGAAAACGTGATCGGGCTTCATGTCGCGAAGAGCGGCTGAGCTCTCGCCTGTTCGAGGCAACGGGTGGATCGCCTGAATGCCGCTGAAGGCTTTGCTTAATATTTTTTTATTGTTATTATCTAAAACAGCAAGGTTTAATGACCCTGCGGCTGCGCAGGTCGTTGTCGTATTGTCTACATGCATGCGGCGACTGCTCTAAAACGCTCACATGCACATCCTACTCATTTGTTTACAACCTGTTAAAGGTGCGTAGGAAGCCTAAAATATTTTGTTGGTTTGCTAAACAAAGGAAGGCGACAAAAATAACCAAACAAATGTTACCTGATCATGTATGCAGTACCATGCATCAAGCAGCCTTCAAAGCTTGCATGCAATCGTTTCCAAGGATTCCGCGATATAATTGTTATAACGCGCGCATGGCAGAGCGTTCACTACAAGAAGTTTACAATTATATCAGCCTCACATAGTATAAAATTGTGGTACGCTCCGTGCTCGATATGCGGACATGAAAATGCTCGAGGTCTCGTTGGTTGTAAGTAATCAGCCGGAGTCACTTCTAGTGACTGTCTCGCATGTATCGCGAGGAAGTGACAACCGCAGAGCACAGCAGCCGTTACACAAATGCTTTATTCCGATTGCGGTCCACGAAAACCGCGCTACTTGGAGCGAAGTTCAACAGTAGCGCTCGCACAGTTATGCACTGCACAATATGCAGAAGCGGTATAGGAGCGTAAGTCGTTTTTTTTTTTTGTGACGTTTCGGTGGCGGGACAGCTTGTTCATGCGGCTATGTTGTGCACTTACCCTCGGAGATTTTCCAAGGTCGAGACATTTCCTTCTTTATTCGCTGTCTAGCGCTTGCGAACATTTGTGTTGCGTTCGCCCGTTCGGAAAGGGTGGATGTCCAACGGGCGCAGTCAGGGGCAGTACGTCCTTGCGCAGTTCGGTTCCGTAAAGCTCGCAAACGATCGCATCCCGCCCCTTTACCTGTTTGTCGCAATTCTTGCAATCCACAACAGAGCATGTATTTTCTCTTTCTACATTTCCACTGCTGCGTCGAGGCATACACGCCGGCGACTTACGAGGCAAGTAATGACGCCGTGTTCCGAGCGTACCTGTGGGGCCATCTAATCTCAAACGGAAGAACAGCACCCTGTAAACGGTCTATACGCTTCGGCAGGTTGCAAAGAGAAAGCATCAGCGAGCTACGGAGACAGAAGAAGAACGAGAAGAACGGCAGCAGAACCACGTATTGCTTCGCAATTACCAGGCTTAACCAAGCTAAGCCACAGCCAATTTTTTTCATGTTTATTTTTATTCTTTTTTTTGTTTTCCATTCCTTCTATTTTCTTTCTTTCTTTTCTTTCCTCTATCTGCTATATTTTTCATGTTTTAATTGTATGGTTACTTTTAATTTCGCTCGTTCTAATTATGTTTTTTACCTGCCTTTTTTCATTTACTTGATTCTCTTTTTTATTTCTCCATTTTTTATGTAACCCTTCTACTTTCTTAAGCCCATTATCTCCTGTTTGTACTTTTTTTTCTCCTTGCTTTCTTTTCCTGTTTCTTCTTCCTTCCTACAGATCCCCGCACCTTCTCTCCTCCTGGCCCCGCCGTGGTGGCTCAGGGGTTATGGCGCTCGGCTGCTGACCCGAAAGACGCGGGTTCGATCCCGGCCGCGGGCCAAATTCTAGAGGCCTGCGTGCTCTGCGATGTCAGTGCACGTTAAAGAACCCCAGATGGTCGAAATTTCCGGAGCCCTTCACTACGGCGTCCCTCATAGCCTGAGTTGCTTTGGGACGTTAAACCCGAATAAACCAAACCAATAAACCAAACCTCCTCCTGGCCGCCTGCGAGACTGCCTGAAGAATCTGGGCACGCTGGACGCATCCCTGTTTCATGTTCATTTCGTCCATCTTAATCCTTCAGGGGCGTCTTGCCTTAAAAATCACTTTTGCCCGCCCATCATTTGTGCCTCTTTTTTTTCCTCTCTTGTAATTGGTTTGTATTAAATTTTCTTTTGGGCGTTGGCCCTTTTTCTTATATTTTTAATTGGTTCGCCTACGATAGCCTTTGGTTGGGTGCGGGCTTCCTCTCCAGTTGTTGTTTATTTTATTTCATTTCTTGCGAGAGTATACAATAAAAGGTGGTATTAGGCATTCACTTGTTCCGATCCCAACGAAAGTGTCATGTAAGTACACCCATTTTGTACACGGGATCGCCGTGCAGCAGCGGTGCCGCCGGGACCTTTTTTGCTGGGAGGCGCAGCGTGCTTGCAACGCCGACTTTCTCGAGGCACATGTGCGCGCATAGCTCCAATTTTCGGCCCCCTGTAGTGGGCAGCGGGCGGGGAAACAAGTTTTAGGTCCGGCCACTCACCCTCGTGCGTCCCTGGCCCCATTTCTGTCTCATTGCATGAGCAATGTCCAAAAACGCAGCGTTGCCAAGTCCTGAACTGTGAAGTCTTCGTAGGCTTGTATGCGCATCGGTGGGGAGGGGGGGGGGGGGAGCTTAGCGGGCGCATTGGGACACTTTATACAAGTCGTGCCGCGAGCGTGCAGCGCCAGTTCCTGCAGTTCAAGTGCAGCTTGGCACTGGCTGCTTCCAAAACGAATGCTCGAGTGCAGGCCTGCTGGTCGTGTGCTGGCCTTGGCGTCGCCACCAAATCGCAGCCAGCAGTGGGGCGCCCATATCAACGGCCACCAATGTCAGTCCCTCCTTTATTCGTTCCCTTACGGCGCGGTTCAGGTGTCCATTGGTCTGTGTGTGTGTGTGTGTGTGTGAGAGAGCCAGAGAGAGAGAGGGAGACAGATACTGAGCCATTTCCTTTCCTAAAAAAATCAATTATTATTATTATTACATCGCAGCGAACTGTTGCCATGAACCAGCCTCGAAGTAACGGTACCTCGCGGCAGCTATAAGCGCAACGCATGTGTGTTCTTTTACTGAACACGACCGAGGTGTGCCCGCGCCGACTTGCATGTTAAGCGGTTGTTGCACACCGTGACTCATGCTACATACACGTTTTCTTTTTACTTATCATAACCGGCTTCTATATCGCTGTTATAACTTTATTAGTCCAAAGGAAAGACGCCGGTGACGGGTCCGTCGAGAGGTGCTAGGTGCCGGCGAGGGCCGCCGTCACCACCTCCGTCGCCGCCTTCTCGGGTGGCCAGTCACTTTCCAGGAGAGTCGGGCCCGTGTGAGGCACCGTCCTCATCGATGAGTGGAATAAATTGAGTATATCCGCCGTTTATCGCGCAAGCAGTCGTCTGCTTCCATGGCGGCTGCAGCTGCACCATTTCGGCATCGACCACAGAGGAGGTGCAGGTCGCCCTTAATTAGCGCAGGTGTCCTACGGAGCTGTTACTTCAGACACCTAACGTTATTGCCTGTTTTCTTCTTTAAATGATCCGTTAGGCATTATATTATTTTTACGCCCAGGGGTTTATTACGACCGGGACGGAGGATTGAAAACAGCTGGGTCCGCTTGTCGAGCACGAGACGCCACCAGCCTCGTTCTCCTCATCTTCGGCTTAGTCAGCAACGCCGACCATGCAGAATAGGTATCGCGAAGGACTATGGTATCGTCTTTTCATGGGCGTCACACTTCCCCCTACACCGCCGAAGCCCGCTGGGCGAGTTAAGAAGCGCCGCGCGAATGGTAGGGCTTCAGCCGGGCAACGTGAGTGGCTTCAGTTCGCGCTGAACGACGGCCGCTTGCCGTGAGACGGGCTATGCGGTAATTAAGCTAGCTAAATTGCTCAATAATGACATAGGGTCAATCGTAGTGGCACAGCAGCTTCTGAGACAGTCCTCGCTTTCTGATAGGCCGCCACAACAAGACCAAATCAGGGCTGTAAGTGACGTGACGGCGGCGGGCATCGTAGCGCGCTTTCGACCGATCTTGGGAGGCGAGAACACGAAGGCGAGCAAGGCTCCGGGCTTCTTCGGCGAGACAGTGTCTCAGCGATGGAGGGATCTTCAGGAAGCTCGTCAGAAAATGGTAGTATGGTGCCCAGGGTGTAGCGTGGGGGGGCGAGCATAGAGTAAAAAGTATGGGCTGTAACCAGTAGTCTCATGGCGCGCGGTATTGAACGCGTACATAATGAACGGCAGGACACTGTCCCAATTCTTGTGCCTTGAATCAACATACATTGACAGCATGTTAGTGATTGTGCGGTTCGTGTGCTCAGGGGGCCCATTCGTTTGGGGATGGTAAGGCGAGGAATGGCGAAAATGCGATCCGCAGAAACGGAGAAGCTGCTCCACGTACGACGTCAGCGGTGAACTGCCGACCATGGTCACTGATGATAACTTTTGGATGTCCATGACGAAGATCGTAGCAGAAAATAGGACGCATGATACGCTGTAGCCGAGGGTAGGGCTGCCGTTTCACAATACCGAGTAAGGTAATCGACACAAACCACTATCCAGCGGTTCCCATGATAGGATTTCGGAAACGGGCCCAGGAGATCTATGCCCACTTGCTCAAACGGTGCTGCAGACGGTGTCACAGGTGTAACCAGCCGGAGGGACGACGCTTGCCGGCGTTCTGGGCCAGCCGAGTGGGACGCGCGCCGGCGTTCTGGGCGAGCCGAGCGGGACGCGCGCCGGCGTTCTGGGCGAGCCGAGCGGGACGCTGTAACCAGCCGGAGGGACGACGCTTACAGCAGCATGGTCAGTGCAAGAATGAACCACTGTTTATTGAAGGCACAGCTTTTATAGGCACGAGCAAGAGCGCTGTACCTACTGCGCATTACTGTTGCGCATCGGCGCGATGCAATCACTGATGCGCGGCACTGATACGAACACGACACGTGTCCGTTACATCCTCCCTCGGGAAAGAACAAAATGAGACACTTCAATATAACAGTCACAGTTAGGGCACTTGATTAAAGTGTTCGTCATAGCGTAGCCTCTGTGGGGGCCGGGAGGTCCGAGTTGATCTTCTCACGGTGGGCGACGATGGGATGCTCGACGGAGAATTGTATCCACTTGCTGGTCGAGAAGATTCCTCACCGTTTGTAGCAGAGGCCACTCTAGAGGATTGTGCACCTGATTCAGCTGGTGTCGTAGGTTGCTGTGTACGGGGCTGAGAACCCGAACAAGTGTCGTCGTCGCTTTCACTGGTGTACTGCTCCGCCGTCCTAAGCAGATGCCGGCGGTTCCGCCGCAGCATACGTTGATGTTTGGTTTGTACCAAGTAGGATCTTGGAGCGCTTTCAGCAACGACCTTCGCTTTACGCGACCAACCAGCAGCATCCTGAAGTCGCACCGTTGAGCCTCTGTGTAGTGCTGCCAAAGGCTGTCCAGCCCTGGCTTGGTGGCGTTTCCTTACTGTAGTACGAGTCACCCTGCCGAAGTCGGGAAGGTTAGAACGAAGTCGCCTTCGCTGAAGAAGCTCACCCGGAGAATGCCCATCTTCCAGCGGTGTAGAGCGATATGCAAGAAGACCAAGCCAGAAGTCCTCCCGGGCGTCGAGGGTCTTTTTCAGGATCCTCTTCACGATCTGCACTCCTTTTTCCGCCAAGCCGTTCGACTGCGGATAACGGGGGCTCGATGTTATATGATGAAAGTCATATGCTCTGGCAAACGTGGCAAATTCATGGCTCGAGAACTGGGGTCCGTTATCCGTGCATACTTCCACTGGTATACCATACCGGGCGAACATGGCGCTAAGGGCTGCGATCGTGGTTTCCGCAGTTGTGTTGTCGAGCGTGGCGACCTCGGGAAAATTTGAAAATGCATCATACGCAACCACGTACGACTTGCCCGCATAGGAAAAGATATCTACTCCAACCCTGTACCAAGCACATTTTGGAACGGGTCGCATTAGCAAGGGTTCTTCTGGCTGCCTGTACGCGTATTTTCTGCACGTTGCACAGCTTTCCACACGGGCAGTGATGTCGCCATTCAGACCAGGCCAAAAAATAAGGTTCCGAGCCCTCTCCTTACATTTTTGCATCCCAAGGTGGCCCGCATGAATTCTTTCCAACATGATTCGTCGCATACTTTTCGGTATGACGACTTTAGTGCCTTTCAGCACTACTCCATTAACGACAGAGAGTTCGTGCGAAAATGGCTTGAGTTCACCTGTCACTGGCTGCCCGTCCACCAAGCATGCTATCACAGTCTGGAGGTAGCAGTCCCGTGCAGTTTCCAGCTGTAGCGACCGCAGCGTTTCGGAGGTGACCATGTAGCCCAAGGACTGGACGGCGTGAACCTCAACGTCGTGTGTTGTGCCACCTTTTTCTTCGACCTGATCCTTTGTTGACCGTGACAACATGTCAGCGAGAACGAGATGTTTTCCTGGAATGTACTGCAAGACAAAGTCGTACTTTAGCAAACGCAAAAAGAATCGTTGCACTCGTGGTGGCATGTCAGCAATTTCTTTCCGTGCTATCGCTACCAGCGGTTTGTGGTCCGTTTCGATAAGCACGTTTCTACCGTACACGAACTCGTGAAACCTTTCGCAGCCAAAACATATCCCAAGTGCTTCCTTCTCAATTTGGGCATAATTCTTCTCGGCTTGCGTTAAAACACGAGATGCGTATGCTACGGGCCTCCACTCACCACTGTAGTCTTGCAGTAATGCTGCACCAACGCCGTCTTTTGATGCGTCACAGGTAATCTTGGATTTTCGTTGCGGATCAAAGATTGCAAGAAGGGGGGCGGTGGTCAGGATTTGTGTTAGTTTTTTCCACTCCTGCGCATGGTTATCTGTCCATTGGAATTCTGAGCGCGTCTTGATAAGCTCACGTAGAAGCGTTGTTCGCTCGGACAGTCGTGGGACAAATTTACCAAAGTAATTAAGTACACCCAGCATTCGCTGAACGTCACTCTTGGACGTTGGTGTTGGTATATTCACCAAGTTTTTGATCAGCTTGGGGTCAGGCGATATGCCCGTTCGGCCTATGATATCGCCAAGGAATCTGACTTCTTTCACCCTAAACTTGCACTTCTGAATGTTGAAAGTCAAGCCGGCTTCCTCGGCGGCTTTTAGCGCTGCTGTCAACCGCTCATCGTGTTCTTGTCTACTGGAACCCCATACTAAAATATCGTCAATATATACCAGTACGCCGGGTAGGCCATCAAAGACTTGGCTCATACTCTGTTGAAATACCTCTGGTGCGGAAGAAATGCCAAAGGGCAGCCGGAGAAAACGGTATCTCCCGAACGGCGAAGAAAAAGTGCAGATCCTCGAAGTCCGCTCATCAAGCGGTATCTGATGATAGCCCGAATTTGCATCAAGGCAGCTGAAGTACTGGGCATTTGTTAAACGGGCTTCCAAATCTTCTCGCCTAGGAAGCGGGAAATGCTGCCTCTTTATGTACTTGCTTATAGCCCTGGGATCCATACACACCCTTAGCGTGCCATCTTTCTTCTTTGCCAAAACTAGGGGGCTGACCCAGTCGGTAGGTTCGTTCACCCTCACAATGATGCCAGCACGTACCATTCGGTCAAGTTCTTTTTTAAGGGGTTCTTCTAGCGCCACCGGAACTCGTCGCGCTGGTTGCACTACTGGTATCGCTTCAGGTGACAAGACCATACTGTACGCCTGCTGCAAACACCCGAGGCCCTGGAATATGTGCCCGAAATTTTTTCAGAAGGTCATCAGTTGCGGTCTTGTCTACGGCACATACCCTACGCTGGACTAGCCCCAGAGCTTCACTCGCTTCTAGCCCAAGTATGGCTTGACGCCCATTTTTCACCACAAAGAACTTCACTGTGGCAGAAGTGTTCCCAAGACGGACTTCAAGCGTACACGTTCCAAAACACGTTATGATACCTCCGTTATACGCCCGCAGGATCGAATTAGTCGGCTTCAGTTCTTCTGCTCCCCGCAGTTTTTGGTAAATCGACATAGGAAACAAGCTTGCTTGCGATCCGGTGTCCACTTTAAAACGGATCGCACAGTTACGAACTTGAGCCTTGACCATCCAATCCCTCTCGCGCTTTGCCGTGGTGACTTCTAGGATGTCAAAGTCCGCGTCTTGCTGTTCTCGCACTTCACTGACCCCGGCTGACGCGCAGCAATTTGCGAAATGGTTCAGCTTGTGACACAAACGACACTTCTTTCCAAAAGCTGGGCATTGCTTAGGTTTGTGCCAGCGGTTGCACTTACGACAACGAAACTGTTTTTTTGCTTCTTTCCCCTCTTTCGAGGGAGCCGCGCGCCTCGAAATCGCGTCGACACTGTCGTCCCCTCTGTGCCAAACTTCATTCCGCTGTGCTAGCGTCTCTGCTGCTCTGCACATTTCCTCTGCTTTTTTCAACGTCAGCTGGTTGTCCCGCAGCATCTTCTCACGTAGTCGAGGATTACACGTGCCAAATACAATCTGGTCCCTTATCATCGATTCTTGCAGCGTGCCAAAGTTGCACTGTGCCGCTTGCTTTTTCAAGTCACGAACAAATTTTTCAAAAGGTTCTCCCTCCGCTTGCTTTCTTGAACGGAATACGTATCTTTCATGTACTTCATTGCTAACTTCGGCACAATAAGCATCAAACTTGCTCACCAAGGTGCTGTAGTTCGTCTTGTCTTCATTGTCGCCAAACTGGAAGTTGTTGAAGACGTCCAAAGCGTCGTCGCCAGCGATGCTCAACAGGAGTGCCGCCTTGGATGCATCCGATCTGGGCTGGTCCTTAGTCTCCGTCGCCTGCAGAAATAACTCGAATTTCTGCTTAAAACGCTTCCAGTTTTCTGTTACGTTACCAGTCAGCCGCAATGGCTCTGGTGTCTTCAGCAGGTCCATAGCACGCCGGACGCAGGGTCGATTTCCATAGGCCTCAAAGGGCCACTTCTGACACCATGTAGCCAGCCGGAGGGACGACGCTTGCCGGCGTTCTGGGCCAGCCGAGTGGGACGCGCGCCGGCGTTCTGGGCGAGCCGAGCGGGACGCGTGCCGGCGTTCTGGGCAAGCCGAGCGGGACGCGCGCCGGCGTTCTGGGCGAGCCGAGCGGGACGCTGTAACCAGCCGGAGGGACGACGCTTACAGCAGCATGGTCAGTGCAAGAATGAACCACTGTTTATTGAAGGCACAGCTTTTATAGGCAGGAGCAAGAGCGCTGTACCTACTGCGCATTACTGTTGCGCATCGGCGCGATGCAATCACTGATGCGCGGCACTGATACGAACACGAAACGTGTCCGTTACAACAGGGTGAAGCTGACGAGATGCAAGGCTAGTAGGTCGCTTGTATCGTTGACACTGAGAGCAGCTGGGGACGTACCGCACAGTCGTGGCCCGCATTTTCGGCCAATAGAAGCGTGCCTGGGTACGGTGGAGCGTCTGTGCTGAACCAAGATGGCCAGATGTAGGGTCAACGTGCATGGCCTGCAAGACAGAGTTGTACAGGCTCTTCGGGACTACCAGCAGGAAGGGGTGGCCCGTAGAAGAATAGTTTTTCTTCCACAGAAGACCATCTCGCACACAAAAGTGGCTGACATTGGAAGGGTCTTCAGCCTCCGCAAGGAGAGACCGTAGGGTTGCAGGGGTGGAGACGCCAAATTTGTGGTTCGCGCGTTCTTAGTTTCAAACGTTTCTTATGGCTCCAGGAAGCATTATACACACTCAAAGATTCATATATTCACAGTGAATAATTTATTATCACATTTTTAGGTGAACGACTTTCGGTTTCGGAACGCCGAGTTGGAGTGACGTCACAAAGTAGGAAGATCAACTACTTCGCTTGGTCACGTGGGCCCACAAAAGTTGTGATGCACCAACTGCTGCATAGTCTGCTTTCTCACACACGTGCTGACCAGCGCTGTATAACAAACAACGGCATGGCTGGTCCCAGCAGCTCGGATTCTGACGGATCTGATTCCAATGAGTGAGGACATCGATTTTTTATGGCGAAAGCAATACTACTCGCACTTTCAAGCCTTCGCGTGACCCGGCCGCAGTTATGTTTGACCTTTAGCGGAGTTAATATGGGCGACCAACTCGCTCCTTCAGGTAGCCCGGCTGCAGTTACGCCGCGCCGCGCCCCTGTGGCGCTACTGCCACTGTGACGTCATACCAGCTGTAGATTATGGGCGACCAACTCGCTCCTTCAGACAGCCCGGCTGCAGTTACGGTGTGTGTTTGCCGCGCTGCACACCTGTGGCGCTACTGCCGCTGAGACGTCATACCAGCTGTAGATTATGTTCTCTTTCTCTCAGTCACAACAACAAAAAAAAACAAAATATAAAAAAATTACCGAAGACGCTTTGAGTCGTCGCGCAGCGGCGGCTGGTAGACCTGTAGACGCGGCGCACTGCGTTTCTTCAGTTGGAGGCGCTTTTGCTTTCGCAACCTATTAGGCTTAACCAAAGCTAGGCCCCGCCATTTTTTTTTATCGCACGCTAATATCGCCTTCGCGGGTTCGCGTGAGGATGCGAAGCACTTTGCAAAATGCCAGTAAGCATCGCTGCGCCGCTCTACCCAAGCTGCGCCCACAACCGCTGTCACACTTCGCCGCCGTGCAGCATACCTGAGCGCTGCTTGGGATGGTGTACAAATATCACAAGAAAAGACAAGATCGCCTTGTTATCAGAAGGAGTGCCAGCTATACTCGAGCAGCGACAAAGCATGCCTGCTTACGTTGGGAGCTTGCGGCAACGGCACCGCTCGCGGGCGCTCCGGGCGACGAGCTCTGCTGCTGCCTGGCTGCCGTGGTCGTCGCTAGGCCTATAGCCTGTTTCGCAAGCGGCCGGCGCATCGGAAGTCGCCTCCGCTATAATAAAAGGCCTACTTTTCACATATAGCTTTAGTGTCAACAGCATCACCTCACAATAAAATAATAGTATGGTCAATCTCCACGACGCCTTCGGCAGCTGAGCTAGCGGGCGCCAGGCGAGCTGGACCCCAACGTCGGGCCAGCGGCAGCTGCGAGGCGGTTGTGCCAAGAAATATTTGCTCATATCACAGTTGTTACCTCTACAAGCAGCTCAGTATTGGTCAGCTATCCTCAAAAATGACACTTTTTCACATTTCTTGTCCCATGGTTTATTATTTACGTCAAGAACACTCTTTAGCTCGTTTTTATGACGTTGGCAGACGGGATCCAGGCTGGCCGACCGACCGGCAGGCTCGGCGTACCTCACGTCCGCACAAGAAAATCATGCTACCAGAAAGGATGCTTCCTAGATTCGAGCTACGACAGCATGACGGTGTGAAAAGTGGATCTTTCGGCAACGACACTGCCTGCGGCAACGCCGGGCGAAGACCTGCGCGCTGGTCCTAGACTGCCCTAGTCGTCGCTAGGCCTAGCTGGTTTCGCATCAACGCCGCAGCTGAGGGCGCTTCGGTATTGGCCAGCGCTCCGAAACGTGATCCGCTCGGCACCCCTTTACTGTGAACTCGTCCCATAATAAAAGATATGTTCGATTTCCACGACGCCTTCAGCAACGGAGGTAGCAGACGGCAGGCGAACCGCTCCAGGTAGCAGCAGTGCAAAAGCGACTATGGTATGAAATTTGCTTGCATCGCAGTCATCACTTGTACCAGGAACTCGGTATTTGCCAACGATCGACAGAAACGACGCGTTTTAGATATTCATATATCACATGGCTTGCTACGAACGCGAACAAACAGTATCGCGCTCTTCAGGTGCCGGTGGTCGGCACGAAGACTGGCGCAGGCCGCCCGGCTCCAAGGAGTGCGCCCTATGTCATCATGACGCTGCCGCTCTCTGTGCTCGCCTTGGCTGCCGCTTCCCGTCGTTGCGTTTGCCGCGAGCGGCCCGCCGTTGACATTTAGCAGGCCGGACGCAGGCGGCGAGCTGCGATCGGACGTTGCGACGCTGTTCGCAACGGCGCGCCGCAGATCGCGCTCACTTTTCGCACATGTGTCCCCGCCTTTAAGCATAGTTCGGCAATACGTTGACAAAAACTAACCGAGCGAGTGACGGTTAGCAGCAAATGCGGCTTGCTGGTGCGTCGACTGCGCTCAGGCGGCTGTGGCTGTGCCCTGCTCATCGTACAGTCGTTTTCAAAAATGCACGGCCCACGGTTACAGACGGCGGAGCGGCCGCGGGGCCGCGCCGCGAAGCTGCTGTCTTACTTTCGGCTTACTTGGCTTACTTTCGGCAATGCGGTTCTGTGCTTAAGGGCAGAAGTTCATTCGAGATTAGACGTAAATCAGAGAGCTGTTGGAAGATTAGCACTAGGTGCCCACGGCAAAACCACTAACGAGGCAGTACAAGGGGATATGGGCTGGGCATCGTTCGAAGCACGGGAAGCTAAGAGTAAAATACTATATGAAGAACGCCTGAGGAAATTGGACGATAACAGGTGGGCAGCTAAGGTATTTAATTACTTATACAAAAAGAGCGTTGACTCACAGTGGCGCAAAAGAACTAGAAAACTAACCAGTAAGTATGCCGGTCATGAGGACGGAGAAAGAATGAGCATTAAACGACAGGTTAAAAACGCGGAAGTTAAAAATTGGATTAATTCAATGAAAAAGAAACATAGTGTAGAACGATATCGATACTGGAAAAGGCACATCAGGAAAGAATTTTTGTATGATAACTCAAGAGGCAGTGCCCTACTTTTTGAAGCTAGGTCAGGGTGTCTTAGAACGCGCAGCTACGAAAAGAAATTTAGTGAAGATGACACATGTGCAGTATGTGGTAGATCTGTGAAAAGAATTGAACACCTCATACTCAAATGTGGTGGTATCCATCCAGATGTCGATGCAGGCACAGTCACTCTTCCGGAGGCCCTAGGGTTTAAAGATAACAATGGTCATGTAAATAAATCTGCAGTGGAAGTTATTAAAAAGCGATTGGAGGATTGGTGGCTGAAAAGCAGAGATGTGACATTAGGTTAGAAGTGTAGGAAACCGTAGGTAAAGAAGATGGCGGATCTTAATGAGAACTGGCAACACAGTTAAAAAAAATAAAGAAAAGCTGAGCATGGTGGCAATAGGTGGTGTCCAACTGACGGCGGACATTGCGTAACGGCCCACCTTTGTCACGTGAATTTCAACTTCCTGGTCGTTTTTGTCGTTTGGTTTGTGTAGGCATTGCTTGCAGACGTGCGGTTTCGGTCTTTCTTTCCTTAATACTGGCGCTCATATTGCTGGAAAAAGGATGTTGTGCGCTGCCTCAACCTGCAGAAACTTCACTGCAACGGGATGCAACATGTTCCGAGTGCCATAAAGTATAGGGAACGGGAAAAACAGTGCGCCGTTGCGATCCGCTGGCAGACTGCCTGCGACGGTCAACCCTAGGCTATGCTTCGAGCATTTTGTTGGCGGCAGGGTTTGAGAGCGTTGTGGAAGTTGAAGAATTCGGTTAAGTAGGTTGTTTATCTCCTTGAGGAGCACCAATTTCTCGCTGGGAAGACTTCGGATATGTGCCACAACCGTTCTCACATGACGGCGGCAGCACCGCGCGGGCTATGTTTGCAAATATATGCTGTTCGGCCTCCGCAGTACAGCGTGACAACTTAAGATGTTAAAGGACAGGGCGATTATTCCTTAGACATTTGCGCTGAATGCGAGTAGCTCGAATCCATAGCTAATACTTATAAGGCGTGTGTGGTCACTGCCGCCAGCTGTGGAAACGGCGACACCGCGGCCACGTACGGCGGCGTCTCGTTCGCTGGCACTGCTCTGGTCGCAGTGTTAAGGCATGTTTACGAGCACTTGCAAGAGTTATAAATTGTTCTATGAGGCCATTTTCACTAATTTCATGCTCAAACTGAAACACATCTTCACCAGAACACTAGTTGCCATGAGCACGAAGCAAGTGTGGAAAATTATAATTAAGCAACCTGTTACACATAAGTTCCCTGTTTGTGTGGACTCGCATGTTGCAGTAATGTTTCTTCGTTTCCTGTGTGCGGACAAGGAGACTGGCAGACAAGGGGATCGCATTAGAAAGGGATAAGAATTATTAACCGCCTTTCTTTTCATACTCTGAGTCAGTAAGTTGGGAAAAGCTTGACTTTAGAATAACACAATTAAAAAAAATGGTCGCCAACATAGCCTAGCTGTTTTTCACCTTTCATTGTACAGAACTTAGTAGAATTGACATCTGAGACAAATGTTGTAATACTGAACTGTCGCTGTGCAGCAAAGTGTCATTCGCACATCATTCGCACACTGTTTATGTGCTGAACATGCATATGAAGTAAATAAATGTCTATGTCTATAGCTTGTACATGTGATGCATTGCATGCTTGCATGTAGTAATATTGCACTTAATGATTGACTAATTGAGAGGGACATTGGTGATTTCAAGAACTTCAAGATGCTACAAGGAAGGCAGAGGCTGGTCTAATGGTCGTTGGGTCCATAATGATCAAGAGCAATAATCATACTATAAAATTACGTTTTTTTTATTAAAAAGCCAAGGAAAGCATTGTGTACACAGACATTCCAGACTTTTTGGTATCACTAGTGTCTTAGGGATGGTTTATCAAAGTGCAAGCTGCGCCGCATTGTTAACGCCAAAGCTAAAACTGGATGCGAATGCCTTTTGTTCAACATTGCACAAGACTTTGTAGCAGGAACCTATAGAAGATGCTCAAAACAACTCGTATCAAGCTCCTGTGGGCGCTGTAAAAGCCGAATCATGATATTTTTTTTTTACATTCGACCATACTATTTGCTATAATTTACTATTTGTCACAAATATCTCCTGCATTAAACTCATTTATTATATGCTGTAGAAAATGCGCTGCAAAAGGTTTTGCAAGACAAAGATATAATGCTATTACCCACAGGACAAGAAGAGTTTCCCATTAATAGCTGAGAAACTTGCTCCTCTTGCAGTTCAACAGTAAAGCTGCCCGTGTCAAGAGCTTGTTCTGCTTTTGGCTGGTGTTTGCTTACTGTTTTGTCTTTGTACCTGTCTTTGTTTACGTTGTGGTGCCTGTGGTGAAGCTCTGCAGCAGGCTTTGATGCCTTGCTTTGGCTTTAGGTTTTCATTATGAAAAACACAAGGCAAGTTCATCTTTTGCCTACCTGCTAGTGTTGTTACTTACCGCCCTTACCTTGAACACTGTGCATACAGTGCGTAAGTTATACATTTCCACACGGTTATGGTGCTCGGCTGCTGACCCGAAAGACGCGGGTTCGATCCCGGCCGCGGCGGCTGGAATTTCTTTGGAGGAGAAATTCTAGAGGCCCGTGTACTGTGCGATGTCAGTGCACGTTAAAGAACCCCAGGTGGTCGAAATTTCCGGAGCCCTTCACTACGGCGTCTCTCATAGCCTCAGTTGCTTTGGGACGTTAAACCCCATAAACTAAACTAAACTATACATTTCCACATTTCTGTACATAGCTATAGGCATCAACAGCTGAGGTACCAACCATTGGCGACATCTGTCTGTACACAGGTTGGTGGTTCTGCTTCAACTAGGCTCAGAGTACAAAGTACACGACAGCAAAATGGCTACAGGCTCTCCTCTGCTTTGATGGGAAGCAACATTGATTTTACATCCTTGAAGCTAGTGAACATTCAAGAGATGACACAAAACAAAGCATTTATTTTTGTACATTTTTTTCATCTACCTAATGCAGCAACCAGCATCGGGAAATCGAGTACATAAATTCTTAACATTCTGAGGTGCAAGTTAAATGCAAATGGCATGTAATGTCCCACACCACCATGCAGGATGTGAAATGCATTGCTGTACAGTTGCACTGCATAACTATGCATAGTTAATTTTGTTTGTGAGAAAAGTTCTTATGCATCCACCAAAGCTGCAGTAAGCGGACGCCTCTCACTGCTGGAATAGCGGCCATGTAACTTGCCCATCTGGGCTCTTGACGCACATAAGTAGAGCTTTTCAGCCACAAGGTCTCGGTGCATGCTTGTCGGGGCATAATTCGTACATGCAGAAAGACTGCAGTAGTGCTGCAAATTCAACACATTTGTAATGCAGTTGCATTTTTGCATTACACCTAAACTAAAATTAAATCACTTGACAGAGTTGTTAAGCATGCCAGCTTCTGCAGTAATTATTCCACAAAGCATAGCAAATCTCCAACGAAAGTAATTAAGCTGACAAGTACAGGAACCGACTATAAATCAGACTGTGCCCCTTGCTAAGGTTGTAAACCATTGATAAGTTCACAGACTTTCGAGAGGAGGAGCGACACGTGGACAATGAGGGACACCGTAGTAGAGGCCTCCATATTAATTGAGACCACCGGGAGTTCTTTAAAGTGCGCTGACATCGCGCAGCACACGGGCGCCTTTCGCGCTTCGCGTCCGTCGAAACGCGGCCGCCGCACCCCGGATCGGGTCCCCCGACTCAGTAGCCGAGCGCCCTAACCGCGAAAAAGTACCGAAAGTCCTCTGAGGATTTGCACGGTTCAAGCTCCTTACCGTCGTAGCCACCCTGCTACAATGTGCGCACCAGTGTGCTCGTACGTAATGCTAGGCTGCGGTTGCTGGTAGTCCATATATTCAGCGCCTGGAAGCGCGAAACCTGTACGAAATATGTACTCTAATATATATTAGAGAACTAGATATGTAGCAGCGATATGATAACCGTAAGAAGAGGCGGACTTTTTAGCGAGTGAATGAAGCGTCCTAAACATCAGCGCGAACAGACGACGCATGCCGAAACGTTCGCACTTACAACGCTTTTCCGCCCTTAATTCCAATATAGAACGTTCAGCCTGGGCATAATAATGCACGTAGAGCATGCTGACCTTTTTTACGACTTCATTCCCGCGTATTAACAAATTAAGAGTGAATTTAAGCTCGGCAAATCAGCATTTCAAGCAGAGCGCCGTACACGCGCATCTCGCCGAAAGACCCGGAAGTCGGAGTACCCAGCATGCCTTGCGGCTTGTTCAGATTGAACACCACTAATAGACGATATGCGAAATTGCTTGGTGGTCTGGCAACACCGCACCCACAACTTCCGGTTTCCATCTTGGTTCGGGCGAGCTCGTCGAGCTGGTGCATCGTTTGCTATGCGTACATTCTTGTTATCGGTATAGCTGTCATGAATCTTGCGTATGAAATTTCAACAGGCAAGCTTCATCTGCTGCGTTGTTTACACTGCTGATCTTTTACCAAATGTAGGTGCTTTCAGTAAGCGCCAACTTCATCCTACCGCGTCCTGAGCTTCGCTTGAAGTCTGGCGTTGATGATGGCAAGAATCGGCACTGGGAAGTGTGTTGGCAAGTCGAACTCTGCGCCACTGTCATTTTAATTCGCGCATTAAAGCACCGGTTCAAGCATCACGAATTATCACCGCTATTTTATTTCCAGGTGGACGCGATTTCATCTGGTGGGGTAGCGAGCGGTTATTTTGCGCTGAGTGCACAGATGTCTTGACAAACTTCTGTGACAGTGTGAACTTTCGTTCGCGCCGACGCCAGGAGCTTCATGCATTGTAGTATATTCACACAGGACCCTCGACCAGCTGCGTAATGTGATTCCTTTAGTGCAATGTAGTACAATGCACATCCACGGTTTTCAACGTCACCGTTTCAGAGCCCTGCGCCGGCTGGTTTTCGCCGCAATTCGTTGAAACCGCGTCTTCCTTGAGACGCAGTTGAAGCGAGTATTGCGATGTTGTCAGTCAACATTAACAAGAGTAAAGTGGGCACATATAATTCAAAATATTGTAAGCAAAGACGCAGTTTTTTTTTCAGGTAAGCACTGAGCTACCGCGGCGGCTTGATTAGAGAAAGAGCGTACAGCTGTAGGTGCCTGCACGGACTCGATACGCTGGTCAAGCTGTGCATGCGGGGGGGGGGGGGGGGATTCGAATGTTCGGTTGCCTCCGACACTTAATTTGCTTCCTCCCAAACCTACACAAATTTCTTTGTTGCGAAGCAAGCTGTTGCAGCTTGCCACAACGATAAAATCTGATGGCCTGAAGAGCTTTCAATGCAATGTTGCACGTACTTTCTAGCTGGGAAATGCGTCCCGCCTTCACAATAAAGTAGCTATTCTTTTTTTTCAGACTTTCGCCGCCGGAGATATCGAATATATAGGAATCCTCAAAAAATAAAGCATTAGCACCTCAGTTTCTGTACGTAGGATGTATTGCTTCACAAAGACGCCCTAACGCGCATAACATATGCGGGCGTGATCCGGTACGACATTATAAGAAAACAATGTGTGGGATCTTGAAACAACACCATGGTCCAGAGAGATTGCTAGCCTTTCCAAAACTAACCGAACACGGGAAAAATTAATTGAACACGTAACAAAAGCAGTAATGTGCGTGTGGTTCTTCGAGCGCGCTTAGTACGCCACGGCATGAGCAATCGAGGTATTTAGATGGAGCGCACTGAGTGCCCATGGCCGCGATTTACCTGCACATTAATGAACGTGCTTCTTCGCGACTGGAATACACGCTTGAGGAACACAGGCGTAAGCTCGCTCAAAAAATTTACCTTCTCTATTACGTTGCTCAAGTATGCGTCTACATATATTCACGCCCAACCGGACAGTTAATAAATGCACTAAATCGTCTTCTAATTTTGATCAGAGGCAACAAAGGATGTGGTCCGTATTTTAATGTAAACGCAAATCACCTAGAAAGCTTTGTGAAAAATCAGCGCAAAAAGCGCAAGCTGTGCACTGAATGGCTTGCTGACACACGATACCTCCCATGGCATTTGCTGTTACTAAAACGTGGGGACAGAGTAAAGAAAAAATAGAAAAGCGAAAATCTGGAACGCACCTAGTTCTGCTAGACATTGTAGTTTCTTTGCATAGTGGACAGCATAGCGTAAGAGCGCATCGTCATTCCACTTTTCAAACGAAGCGCAGCCGTTTTAACCCAACGCAGGGCCGCGGTTTCGTTTTCTGTACCGTACCAACATGGAGGACATAGTTCTCGGAGCGCCGAGAGATGGCGCTGCGCATTTCGCATATCTAGAGTTACTGTATATGCAACATATCTAGGGTGTCTCGATGCCAGCGCCTCTTCTTGCATCGAGGCACCCTACGCATATCGTCTATTGCCACCACCCCGCTTCAAAGGGGGCGCTCCTATCCGTCCGTCCGTCAATCCATCATTCCATCCATCCATCCATCCATCCATCCATCCATCCATCCATCCATCCATCCATCCACCCATCCATCCATCATTCCATCCATCCATCATTCCATCCGTCCATCCATCATTCCGTCCGTCCGTCCGTCCGTCCGCCCGCCCGCCCGCCCGCCCGCCCGCCCGCCCGTCTGTCCGTCCGTCCGTCCGTCCGTCCGTCCGTCCGTCCGTCCGTCCGTCCGTCCGTCCGTCCATCCATCCGTCCATCCATCCATCCGTCCATCCGTCCATCCGTCCGTCCCTCCCTCCCTCCCTCCCTCCCTCCCTCTCTCCCTCCGTCCGTCCGTCCGTCCGTCCATCCATCCATGGACAACCGCTCGGCCGCTCGAGCCTCCGCGACGACTCAAACAAAGGTCTTGCTCCGCGGCGACAGGATTCGCTGGCGTTTCTGCTTGCATGTGAAACAGCCTTGATCGCTGCGCTTTAAAATAACAATTTGTACAGAAGCCAGAAGCGATGTTGATATCTGTTGCCGCGTAACTCCTGGTCGCTCTCTCGACGGTGCTTGGCTGTCATCACGGCTACGGCTACCGCACCTCAAAGCAACAGACGCAGTTGTAAAGGCAAGCCGCGCAGATTGCACACCTTCCACATTCGCGTACAGCCCGCCTGAATAGCCTGGTAAGCGCAAACCAGACTGCCAATGGTGCCTGTATAGTTTCGGATTCCGGCGTGCTACCTACCGCTTGGCTAGGAAATCGACAGCAAGCCGGATAAATAACACGCGATTTGAATTTTCGTCAGCGAAACCGATTTGCATACGAATCTGCGGTTTTTAATTGTTTTTTTTTTTCACAGATGGAGCACCATGCATCCCAGCAGGAGTGGGGCACAAGATGGCGGATCCGCGACTCGGTCCCGCAATTTCTGACGGTCGTTACTGCAAAAAAAAGCTCACAGGACGGTTAGCAGAGAAAAACGCGAGATTCGGTGATAGCTGTTGAGGTATTTTCATTTCGCAATATATTGAGGTAAATAACTGGACAGCGACTTGTATACGTGCTATTAACCAATATTTTTATTTTCAGGCATACTCGCCTCTCAAGTAGCACTTCTTTCCCACCCATTCCTCGATACTCATGAAGAGAACGTTTTAATCTGAGAAGTTGCAAGATACGTGTTCCAGGCGTTGGACCAATCCTTGATTCTGAAAGGCAACGTCTATGCATGTGCTTCTGGAGGTCGTCACAGCAGTGGCAGGAGTTGCGATGGAGAGAAACTACGCTGCCACACGTGACGTCACAGGTTGGGAGCACGCAACATATGGCGAGTTGCCATGGCCGCGTTCCAGTGGCGTCAACCTCCGCTTACGCCGACTATTGCGACGACGCTCGACGCAGGCACGGATATTCAACAGCTGTCGCTGTAGAAATCTAGTTCAGCCTAACGCCTCCAAGGTGCCCTCAATGCCAGTGCAGAAAGGTTTAACTGGGATGTTTTGATGGCAGTGACGCTGGGGCTGTTTGTAACGTAGTTTCAGTTGTTGCAGCAGATTGTAGCACGCATGCTGTTTCGGGGCTCGATTTTCGTAAATTTTTATCCAATAGAATCAGGAAAATAGAATATACAGTACGGGCATGCACGGTCACTGTGTTAGGTTAATTAGGTTAAAGGGGTTTTAACGTCCCAAAGCGGCTCAGGCTGTTAGGGGCGTCGTAGTGAAGGGCTCCGCAAATTTCGACCAGCCAGGAATCTTTAACCTGCACTGACCTCGCACAGTACATAGCCTCTAGAATTTCGCCTCCATTGGAATTCGACCGCCGCGGCCGGGTTGGAACCCGCGTCTCTTGGATCAGCAGCTGAGCACAATGACCACTGGGCCACCGCAGCGGTGTGGTTTATATACAGGGCGTCCCAGCTTCTTTGGACGAAGATCTTGAATAAACTTAAACGTTATTCAGAAATGATTAGTTTGGTTTATTAGGGTTTAACGTCCCAAAGCAACTCAGGCTATGAGGGACGCCGTAGTGGAGGGCTCCAGAAATTTCGACCACCTGGGGGTCTTTAACGTGCGCTGACATCTCACAGTACACGGGCCTCTAGAATTTCGCCTTCATCGAAATTCAGCCTCCGCAGCCGGGATCGAACCCGCGTCTTTCGCGTCAGCAGCCCAGCGCCGTAACCACTGAGCCACCGCGGCGGGGCTCGTCAGAAATGAAATCGCGCGAATGTTGTTAGGGTTTATCTACGATTCCAGTACCGTTTTTTCCGGGCTTTCGTTTTTCTCCGAATAAAAACGGCCACGCTAAGTATATCTCGTTGGAAGTGCCTGGGTTGGACAATATTTGTGGAGCTCCACAGCTTCCCTATGGACGCCTGAATGTTACAAGCTATATTAAAAGTTAATTTATTTATCTCGACTAATTCTTGAAATAGGACGAGCAAAAAAATAGTACTGTAACTTTAGATAAACCCTAAAAACATCCACGCAATTTCAGTTCTGAAGAACGCTTAGGTTTTTTTTTTAATCTCGGTCCAAGTTAGCTTGGACACCCTGTATATATGGTGTTCCGTATTTATCTGTCTGGGCTGTAAAAATGTCTCCTGCGCGAACTATTGGCTTATTTGGTCTCAAGCACAGGACAGCTTATGATAGTCTTTGTTTTCCGATTAATAATTATCATCGGAATTTACCTGGATTGATTGAAATCGGCGAGAAACTGCAGTTGTCTGCTTGGAAAATATTTGTCAAGGCGAGCGGAATAGAATATTTAGAGCTACATTTAGTAGCATATACAGAATATAGAGTCAGGTTGTTGAGGGCAACCTCATGGTAACTCTAAGCAGATTTAAGAGGCTACGCCATCTTGCGAACTGAGAGGCAACCAATAAGACTGCTTGGAGCTGGGGCAGGTCTCGCCAGTTCCAAGCAGGCTTATTGCTTGCCCCAGATGGCGCATCCTCTCAAATCTGCGGCTCCCATCGCCTCCACGAAAATTCTGCGCGCAGACGTCTACAGTTATTCGCCGATTCCGAACAGTCCATAGAAGTTCAATGTTAAATTACTTATAAAACAACACACTATTAAAAGGCACCTTGTGGTCTGTGGTTGAGCCCAAATAGTCCAGTAGTTTGTGCAAGATAATTTTTTACAACCCGGACAGATAAATACCAAATACCCTGCGATAGATTATATTATCATACGACTTTCCATCTTGAGTCTTATATGCGTCGTAGTCTACTTCGATAGATATAGACAAACCGCTCGATAGACAAGCCACTCGCGTACGAATGGCTTAAATATTGCTTGCACTGATGTCATGGCGTCCGCCGAGTAGGAGACTACGCAGAAAGTACGTGAAATATCTCTTGCATTTTTCTGTTCCCATACCCAGTAATTCTAGACAAAAGCATTTTACAACGGGAAACCGTTTATGAACGCAATTTTTTCATATTATGTAAGATTTTATATATCCGCAGATAACCCCACGGCAGTCACGATTTTTTTCTATTAACGAATTTGCTATTGTGAAAAGCCTTCCCCATTGGTTTTCTATGGCCGTCCCAACTATTTGATACAATCGTTAGAAACATCCTGAACATGCAGCGCTGGCAGACGAGGGACGAAGGAAAGCCGACACACACAGGGCTCTGAACCAACAACTTTAGTTTCGAAGGAGGGCGATCCGCACGTTTTATACTGCACCCAAAACCCGCGATTGTAAGGCACTTGCGCAAGTCAAGACAACTAACAATAAAACCAAAGAAAACAGGGTAAGCGCGCAGGCGCGTATTGACCCACACAGCACAAAGGAAAAAAAACCGAAGAAGGATTCAGTCATTCTGGTCGGCCAGGTGCCAGGTACACCGCTGAGGACACAAACAGCAAAGATCGGCAGTGAAGGGGGCAGGGGTAAAGACATAATGACAACACTTGGTGAAAAAGGGAGATTACACGCGCCGGGAGTCCTGTGCAGCTTAGTGATGACAGAGATAAAAAGATAAAAAACGATAAGATGCAAAAGGCAGCGACACGAAAGACCTTAAAAACTCATAAGACGGTGTGAAGACGCACATAAAGGGAATGAAGTGAAAGGGTGGTTGAAATGAAATGGGGGAAGAATTGATAGTCTAAAAGCATGCGATGAAAACCAACCGAACAAACACGGCCTAAAAAGATGCGATGCAAGCTAACAAGGAACTCGGCTAAAAAGTGGGGATGACGGTAAACCATAAAATCGGCCTAAAAGAACAAAGATGGCTAAGGCGAAGAGAGGAATGAAAGCTACGATAAAAGAATAGAAGTGGTGTCCCCAAAATATTAAAAGAGAAGTGGCGAAAGAGCTGTGGGGTGACAATGAGCCGCGTAAGGAACCAAATCGCTAAATTAATGTCCTGTTTCGCAGTAACCCATCCAGGAAAAGGCCTCCCCTTGACATGGCTGTGGCCTACTTCAGAAGCAATAATCTATCCCTTCTAACCGCCGACAAGGAGGGTGGCTTCGTAATTTTGCCTAAAGATGTGTACTTAGCGAAGGCTTTTAGTGCGACAGAATCTGGCTTTGTAAAATGTCAAGGTGTATCATTACCGAAGGTTAAATGCGCCGAAAAAAGTTTATGCAAACTATTAAACCTTGATAAACTCTCCCGCCTGATAAATGATAGCAGCAAGTTGTCCCTTACTATGTTTTTCAGCGCAAAAAAGCATAAACCTGAATGCCCACTTCGCGTAATTGTTTCAAAAGCCGACACTTGGCAAAAATGTGTTGCAAGGTTTCTGCAAACAAAACTTGACTTGCTCTCGGTTAATGATCCTTTTCTTGTAAAAAATTCGAACGACACCATTCAATTTCTGCAGCAAAACCGAGACAAAGCCTTCCTCGGGTTCTCCATAGTTGTGAAAGACCTGTACTACTCGATTCCTCATAACGACCTCATCCAGTCTGTAAATGATTCTATTGAACATCATAGTGATATTGCCTTTCAAAATGCATGCGGTTTTTCTGTCGGTGGCTTTTTAGAACTGCTTTCTACCTACCTGAAATCCACCTACACCTACTGGAATGGGTCTCTGTTCATCCAAAAACAAGGCATTTGCATAGGGTCTTGTATCGCACCCATCCTGAGTGATCTGTACCTAGCTATGCATTACAGAGCATTAAATGAGAAGCTTACGGCAGAGTTTCGTGAGACGTACCCGCCGTCTGCTATCCCAGTGTTGCCATACTGTAGTGTTGCCAGACTTGCGCGACTCCCAGTGTTGCCAGGCTATAAGGTTGCCAGATTGTGAACTAAAACCCAGTGTGGCCAGACTATTTGTTCCCTCTCCCTTTTACAATCTCCTCCGCCTACAGCTACGCTGTCGTGCCGGAACAGCCCAGCTCGTAAGAGCAGCCTTGCCCGGAGTGGCCGCCGCCTGTTCGCCAAGCGAAAGAGCACGTCCGCGGCGGTTACGAAATTGTTTTTTAGAGCGCAGCTCTTTGGCGTCCGTTCCTGGGTTTCGCGTCGTCGTCGGCGTTGTCGTCGGCGTCGGCCTCGTAACCAGCTCCGCCCCCCTTTCATCCGCAGCTGGGGTTGACTCACTATCGGCGTCAGCGGCATTAGTCAGTCGCTGCTATCTCTTCCCTCCTCCCTTTATCGTGTTGTCCGCTTGCTGCGCGCGCTTCTGCCCCCATCGTTTGCCGCTGGGTGTACACGCCGCCCCCCTCCCCCCTCTTCCTGCGAGTCTCCGGTTGTCAAAGCGCCGGCTCGAACTTAATTCCTTTCTTCGCTCCTCCTCCAATGCAACCCCTGTGCGGTGGCAATCAGAGAGCCAGATCGGTGGCGGCGGATCTGTATATGTGCACCGCCCGAGCCGAAATTGCCGCTGCCGTTCGCCCTGTGCGGTGGCAATCAGAGAGCCAGATCGGTGGCGGCGGATCTGTATATGTGCACCGCCCGAGCCGAAATTGCCGCTGCCGTTCGCCACTGCGAAATTATCTGCCAGTTCTTTCTGAGCCATGAGCGAGACGACCGATGGAAGTCCTCCGTCTGCTAAAAAAAAAATTCTGTGATAGCGCATACATGTGTTGCTCGATTTCTTTGCCTCAATCTATCGAAAAGGTGAAACAGCTTATTTGCTGCGCTCAAATTTCGCATTAGGAAGTAACGTAATCGTCGGTAATTTTTTTAGTGACTTGTCGAGCAGACGGGTACCACAGACGAAATCTGCCGATGCGTGGCCCCAGTGATCGTATTAAGACGAGAAAAACGCGCGATTTTCTTGAAATAAGCGTGCTATGCTCAAATTCACTTGTCGAGCAGACGGGTACGACAGACGAAATCTGCCGATGCGTGGCCCCAGTGAGCGTATTAAGACGAGAGAAACGCGTGATTTTCTTGAAATAAGCGTGCAATGCTAAAATTCACTTGTCGAGCAGACGGGTACGACAGACGAAATCTGCCGATGCGTGGCCCCAGTGAGCGTATTAAGACGAGAGAAAGGCGCGATTTTCTTGAAATAAGCGTGCTATGCTCAAATTCACTTGTCGAGAAGACGGGTACACCAGACGAAATCTGCCGATGCGTGGCCCCAGTGATCGTATTAAGACGAGAGAAACGCGTGATTTTGTTGAAATAAGCGTGCTATGCTCAAATTCACTTGTCGAGCAGACGGGTACACCAGACGAATTCTGCCGATGTGTGGTCCCAGTGAGCGTATTAAAGGGGCACTGCGACGTTTTTTAGCAGCTCATTTTTGCCTTCCACTAGGTTCTTTGTACCGTCCCGATGTCAGTTCAAAAAGATTTACAGAAATCAGTGCGCAGAAACGGGAGTTATTGAATTTACAAAATTCAAAATACAAGCAAACGAAAACACCCCGTTTGGGAGGGATTCCCTTGCCCATTTCACTCGCCCAGTGGACGAAATGGGCGCTTCCAATGGGAGCACGACCTGACACTGACGTAGCGGAAGCTTCGGCACAATAGTGGCCTGTCCAGGACAACCGACATCCGCGCTTTTTGACGGCGTCGTTTCCATAGCAACAACAGACACGTGGGTTTGTAGCAGACGCCCTCGTTCCCTACACCCTCGCACTGTTGTACGCCTGTCGCCTGCACTTCGAGACCTCAAAGGGAAATGAGCATTTCGGACCTATCACCCATCGAATGCGAGCTCCTGCGACGCAGCGATGCGCTGCGCATCGTACCATACTCGGATACACCGACCGAAAAGCCGACATCGCCTAGTCCGGTACACCACGAGGCTGGCGGCTTGGACGTTGAAGCAGGCCCAGCACCGCCGCCTCAAGACCCTTTGTTTGGAGATGGCACGGATTGGTGAGTATCAAATAACAGCTCATAAATTTCGTTCTTGGGGCCGGCCGACATTCACACGATTTCTCCGTGACTGCAGGTGTCAATGCGGGCGGTGCCAGGCGATGCCTACGGCGGCAGAGCGGCTGTGCTGCCGGGACATGCCGCAGTGCACAGCACGCAACGCGACGTGCGTGTGCGAGGACGAATATTTTTTTACTCTTTGTTTAGATGCAGAAGTGTTGCGTGTGGCGTACTGCGAGCTGATCGAGAGGGGCGAAGAGCCAGAAATGGACATTCACAAGTAGGTTATCTTTTCTGTTGTCATATTTATTGCGGCCGCATCACACGCTGTTAACACACGTGAGAGCATGCGGTCAGCGGGCGCATAGGTTTTCTTAACTGACCGCCCCATGTGAGTAACGCTTTTTTTTAAATAACTATAGCGCACGTCGATGGTGTGCATTTAAAGCTAGGGTTGCAGAAAGCTTGTCGACAGGATCTGGCTTGATGAAAACAAACATAACAGGTGTACAAACTGGCAATGATACGAGTAACTAAATTCGCAGGCAATTTCATCAGATAAAAATATGGCGGTAGCGCGGCAGTTATATGTACCGATCAATCGCATGCGCCACTGGCTGCACAAAAAAAAAGTTCCTGGGCCAGTGGCGCATGTGAGTGCATTAATCGCTTGTGTGTGTTGCCGAAACGGCTGCTCACTTGTTTGCTCGAGCAATAACGAATGCCGCGTCCAAATTTTTTACGACACCAGTGTACAGGTCCCTGCACAGCCACGCGTTTAGTTCACGGGTGCCCCGCGCCGAAAAGTTCAGCAACAGCTGACACTGATTAGTCAGACAGAACACCTTTATTTAAAGTGATCTGTCGACTCCAATTCTAGGTAGGCTGGCGGTTTCAGACATAAGTTTCTTTCGCTGAATATTTTCTCTGCCCTGCATAGGCAGCTGCAGTGATAAAGCATAGCCTTTCTGTTTTGCTGGCCTCAAACTGTACTTTAGGTCCTCACAACTGAAAAGGAAATCCAAAGAAAACATTGCACATGGTTGGAAAGTAGATGAAATTTTTTATTCATACATTTTAAGACACATAAAGCAACAGTGTACTTTCAAAGCAAGATAGTTTCATGTTGTTAACAACAGACACTGTTATGCGCTGTCAATGCCTTGAAAAGTCACATGTGCCAAATGTATCCTTGAGCTGTAACCTAGCAAACAGGGCAATTGCATGATATATATTTAGACTAAAATACAGCACAATAATGGTTGCCACTGCCCTTATGCACGTTCTGACCTCCATGTTGCAGAGTGAAAGAAAGCACGTCATTTTATTCATTACAGGAAATATCGATACACGGCATACCGGCAATTCACAAGATGGATGTGGGGCCGGCTTGGCCAGGGAAATCGAAAAGTCATACCATCATGTGCTGTGTGGATGATCAGAAAAATGTTTCCATCGCCACAATACCAAGGATTCAAATATCCTGAATTGTGAGCGGAGTGCAGAAAATAAATTCTTTTCTTAATTTACGTACAGGGTCGTCCACTCTTAGTTAGAATGCGCTAGCGCATGGCCATGCTCTTTGGAGGGTCACTGCGTCCGAAACGACTGCGCATCGAAGCGAAGTGGCAGACGACGCGAAGCACCGCGTACAGGTACACCTTCTCCTGCGTCACTTTGCTGCGATGAGCGACTGTGTCGCACGCGGTGGCCCTCTGAAGAGTGCGGCCATGCGCTAGCGCATTCTAACTAAGAGTGGACGACCCTGTACAATGTAGAACTACCTTGATGTAGAAGTAAAATCCTTTCCAACAGCATTAACACACAAAAAAATGTTGTAGTTGTAAGAAAGAGAGTTGGGGTTTGCTGCCCCAGCGGCTAGCGCCGATGAAGGAGAGGAAGAAGACAAAGTTGACGAAGCTCCAACAAGCTCTGGTGCGCGCTTGCGAACGCCGGCCTGCTGAGAAGCACTGCTGGAAAAAGGACTGTGGCCGTCCAGACTACCTGTGCGAGTCGTCTCATTACACTTGGTGGAGGTGCTGCTTGCTCTTCTCCTGGAGCTACGCCACGATGCCCAGGCTACCAGGCTCTACCACGACAACTGAAACTTCGGCCCAACCTGTCCCCACCGCTGTCGTCTGTTCCGGTGCCGTCCGTCAGCGCGACCCTGCGATTTTCAGCGGCACTGACGACACCGATGTAGAAGATTGGCTGGCCTCCTACGAACGCGTGAGTGCTTACAACAAGTGGGATGACGTCGTAAAGCTCACGAATGTCATCTTCTACTTGACCGATGTCGCCAATTTGTGGTTCCGCAACCACGAAGCGGATTTTACTACCTGGGCGGCTCTAAAAACCAGCCTGACTGACGTCTTCGGCCGCCCCGCTGTCCGAAAACTTCGTGCTGAACAACGGTTGCGCAGTCGTGCCCAGCAGAACGGCGAGAACTTCACAAGTTATATCGAGGACGTCGTTGATTTGTGTAAGCGGCTCAATCCATCTATGAGCGAGGCTGATGAAATCCGACATATTCTGAAAGGGATTGAGGACGATGCATTTCAAATGTTGTTGTCTAAAGATTCCCGAACCGTCTCCGACGTGGTGTCTTTGTGTCAGAGCTACGATGAGCTGCGCAAGCAGCGACATGTCACCCGCCGTACCACTTGCTCGGACGACACCATTTCGAGCTTGGCAGCCGGCAGTCCTGCCCATGATCAGCCGACACTTCTTCAGCACATCAAGCAGTTTGTGCAGGAGGAGGTCGCTCGTCAATTATCGTTAGTTACCTGCCAACCCGCTCCAACGCCATCGCTGTCGCCCTCTATTCAGCGTGTCATCCAGGAGCAGGTAGCTGAGGTCCTGCCGCCTGCTAATCCACCCCCTCTGGTCACTGCACCGCTGACATATGCTGAAGCAGTCGCCCGGCCACGACCTCAGCCGGTTATGCCTGCTTATGCGCCACCTGTCAACGTATACCCTCAGCAGCAGCTCGCCCCTGCACTGCCACTCACTCACCATCCTCTGCCTCACACTGGTCCCCGCCCTGTGAATCCGTGGCGCACCCCAGATAACCGCCCGATTTGCTATGCCTGCGGCCTCGCTGGTCATGTGGCCTGCTGGTGTCGCACACGCGGATCCCGTCCTTACGACTACGGGCGCCCACCGACGTACGACGTTCCGTTGCCTTCCGTCCCTGTCGCTTCTCCTCTGCCGCCTCAGAATCCCTCTCCGCCTCGCTCCGACTCCTATAACCGAAGCCATCGGTCACCGTCTCCTCGACGCCGTTCGCTCTCTCCTATGCGCCGCCGGTCCCCACCACTTCAAGCGGAAAACTAGGTGCCGCAGTTCCGGAGGCAAGAACTGCGCCGTCAACGACCGCCTCAAGCACTATCGCCGGTCCTATGAACGTTATTGAAGTGATCGTTAAAGGTGTTACTGTTGACGCGCTTATTGACACTGGTGCTGCCGTGTCCATCATTAGCCGCAACTTGTGCCGCAAATTAAAAGTGATGACGCCGCTTTCTGACCTCTCGCTTCGCACCACCAGCGCTGACCCCATTCGCCCTCTCGCAGCGTGCACTGCCCGCCTCGTCATTCAAGGTCTCGCCTACACCATTGAGTTCTTCGTTCTCGCCCGCTCCTCTCATGACATCATCCTCGGGTGGGACTTTCTGTCCGCGCATCGCGCCATCTTTGACTGTGCACGTGCTGAAATTGATTTGTCGCCGCTGTGTGATGCTCTTGTGGACGCCGCCCCTGTTACCGCCGCTGACGACGTCGACGTGCCAGCTTTCTCTTCTGTTCTTGTGCCGCTGACTTGTGCTGCCCTCTCTGACGCTACTGTTTTTTATTCACCCTCTCCTCTTTGTGCGCACTGCAAGTCTGTTTTGCTCCCTCATGCCGTGCTCACCCTTTCTGGTGGTTGTGGCGCTCTGTACGTCGCGAACCCGTTGCCTTTCCCCACAACTTTACTTCGGGGAGAATCGCTTGGCACGGTTGATGTCATCGATCTCGACGATGCTTCTCCTGTCCTTGATGACCCTGACGCCCATGACATTAACGCCCTCACCCCTCCCGCCGACGTCGCCGACCCGTCCTCCCCGGATATGTTTTCCCATTCTGTCGATGCCGCTCTACCACCTCACCACCGCGCCCAGCTCATCGCTTTGCTGCAGCGCTTCCGCGCATCCTTCGACTCTCCTCAAGCACCGTTGGGTCGTGCAACAGCGGTTCGCCACCATATCGACACTGGCACCCATGGACCCTTGCGCCGACGCCCCTATCGCGTCTCCTCCGCCGAGCGCCGCATCATTGATGAACAGGTGAGCGATATGCTAAACCGCGGCGTGATCCAGCCCTCTCACAGCCCGTGGGCCTCTCCAGTCGTGCTCGTCAAGAAAAAGGACGGCTCCATTCGATTCTGCGTAGACTACCGCCGGCTAATGACCACAGCAGCAGTCAAAACCATAATATGCAAAGAAAGGGTTATTTGTATTGCTGGGTATAATTGCATACTGAGACCGAAAGCGAAGTGCTCTGTGAACACAAGACATCGAATATGGTCAGTAGTGCACTGAACTGTTCACACCGAGTACAGGTAGCCACTGATGAGTTATTTTTGCTCCACTGTGGAGATAAGTACCACAGCATACAATGATGCACACATCCTCATGTTCAAATGGGCCGCCATGGTGGCTCAGTGGTTATGGCATCAGCTGCTGACCCAAAAGATGCAGGTTTAATTCTGGCCGCGCCGGTCGAATTTCGATAGAGGGGAAATTCTAGAGGCCCGTGTACTGTGCGATGTCAGTGCAAGCTAAAGAACCCCAGTGGTCGCTATTTCCAGAGCCCTTCACTACGGCGTCCCTCATAGCCTGAGTCATTTAGGGACGATAAACCCCCGTAAACCATAAACCAGCATGTTCAAATGGATAAACTGAACTTGCAACTCATGCATCAAGTGAATTTTCTTGATGAGCCAGTGTGTGCCTTCCAAACCGGGACCGGTGCATAGTCACCAGCTCGGCCTTGGATCGTCTTGCTTGCTTCAGCTGCACCATTGGCAGCTTTGCAGCACAGCTCCTCCTTTGCTCACTGCAGGCCTTTTTGAAGGAAGCAGATGCTGCACAATGGTGCAGCATCTCTTCAATAAGCTTGTCAACGTAAGCTGTAAAAGGCTGCCGTTACTAACTGCACAGTGCACTTTGCTCTACATACCATAGGTTGTCTCTGTCTTCACAGGGCAAACAACTTCTTCACCCTTTTTTGCTCGTAGCATCTTTCGTTTCCATTTTGCCTCGCCCCTTGCTGTGAGTGCTTGTGCGCGGCCTGCATTTTCATTCTGGTGTAGAGCTTAGAGCTGTGCACGGGCCGCAAATTTCAGCCCGCGCCCGGCCCGAGCCCTACACTACTGACGGAGGCCCGGCCCGGCCCGACAATCAAGAAACCTAAGCCCGCCCGGGCACGGCCCGACCTGCAAAACTGAAATTGAAGTGACGACGAAACAGAAAGAGATAATTGAAGGAAAATCAGTTTATTTCAATGTTTTTAAAATGCTCGGCTCTCATGGTCCAGATGAAAATTAGTGAGTATATGCAAACACGCCACATGTAGAGAGTTATCACTCCAAGTTATTATGCAAAAACAACAAATCGTCCATTGATGAGGGCTTGAGGCAAGTGCGGCGCTCCTGGATAATGAACCCGGCAGCGCTGAAATTTCTCTCGGTGCTTGAACTGGTAGCCGGAATGGCTAACACTTTCTTGGCAAGAAGAGAAAGCTTTAGGTACGTCGCTGCCTTGCTTCTCCAAAACTGTGATAGATCAAGCTCTGAGCAAGGGGGCTGGAGCCACGCAGGAGCAATCGCGATCGCGAAACCCGGCCGGCCCGTCCGAGACAAATATACCGTGGCCCGAGCCCGGCCCGGGCCCGGGTGAATAGACTTCCGCAAGGCCCGAGCCCGGCCCGCGGGCCGGGCCGGGTACGGGCTTTCGGGCCGGCCCGAGCCCGTGCACAGCTCTAGTAGAGCTGCCAGCTGTGTTCTGAAAATCACAGAGCTCAATTAATGTTCTATTTCTAGACAGGACAAGCTCTGCTTGACCTTTGTGCATATTGAAATCTCATACTTTGAACATACCTTGCACACATCATCTCGGGTGTGAACGCTACGGACTTGGGGGCAAACCTGATGATAATGCTATGGTATGATTCCAAGCCAGATGTCTGGCCGAAAGAAGACAGCTGCTCGATGTCTCTGAGCAGCAACTTATCCATGGTTACTGCCACAAGACGTGCATAGGCTGGTGTACCTGAAAATTTTTCTTTTTGCAGTAGACTGCATAATGACGTCACAAGTGTAACTTTACCTGGCAGTAACCACTTCCCATTTGGTATGTCACCATGCAGGCACCTCGGGTATGCATCACCATGACCGTTGTGCACATTGATGACATGATTGAGCATACCTAAAAAATTTTTAGGGATAAATTTCATCACAACACACTGGGTGTTGCAAGAGAACTTATGTTTACATTCCCCCACCCCCTCCCCCTCTTCCCGAAACCTGGCAATTAAACCTTTTGAAAAAACGCATAAGCATTGCCATTTGGGCACTGGGCTGTGCTCGTAATGCAGGAAAAAGTTGGATTAAGCTCCCTCACTCTCTCCCCCGTACAAAAAAAATGAACAGGATAGGAGCTATAAAAAGGACAGCAGTCAGTGCAAGTGTAGGTAATCATCAGAACAGGCATGATATTCATAGGCATTCTAGAAAGCAGAAAAGCATTTTCAAGCACTTGTAAGAGCGCAACCAACCTATACATAAACGCACATTTCAGCAAACAGGGGCTTAATTTATCTGTACAGTGTGGAAATTTCATGATTTTCTACATCCTGGACCCGTATTATCACTTATATCTTAACTGTCTGAAGAAAATCACTGACACAGTTTACACTGCAAGCCTCACAAAGAAATTCAAAAGTTATGTAAAGCCTATAAAAACATACTGATCGCATTCATGCAGAAGCTGAATTAAAGCATGTTAAATGCTGCACATCAGAGCACTGCAGAACCGGAGCCTGAATGAGTTGGTGCATCATTGGAGAAATAAAAACTGTGAAGCAAAGACGGACAAGAGAGAACGAGGACAAGCGCTTACTAACAACTGAAGGTTGATTGAAAAAACACAAATAATACAGTACAATCTCCAACCCAACCATGACGCTTGCAGCTCCCTAAACACATCATCTAATCGTGAGAATCAAGACATTCAGCCTTGCAGACATGAAGGAGCACTGAAGCTGGGCTTATGCACGAGTCATGATTCACATGGATTTAAGAGGCCTCACATATTTCTCTTGTTATTTTGTCCCTATGCCTGCAAATAACTCTGATCTCTTTGAAAACAGCTGAGCGATAACCAAGCAAGGGCTTCTCTGAGCGCTGCTGAAAAGACCAGCAGACTTGATCATGGCTCAGAACCAATGTTCAATCAAAATTGGTTAAATGTGAAATAGCCTTCGCATGTTTGGGGTCGGCACTTTCAAAAACCTGTGTGCATGGAATGGAGAATAGTTTTCGCCAGCAGGTTCAAAGATTAAAATTGGCAGTTTTTCCGGAAGAGGTTGGTAGGTAACTTTATTGGTTCAAGAAGGAACCAAGTGAGGAGGGGATGGAAAAAGAGGAAGCAGGACGACAATGGGCCCTCGGGCCGCTCTAGTTGGCCAGGCACTGTTGAGTTTTGGCGACTGCTCGGGCACAGCCTATGGTCAGAAGTTGTACCTCCGGCAGCAAGCTGCGCAGATCAGCCTCCTATCGCTCCTGATGTCCTGATCCTTGCCACGATGGCTTGGGTTTATTTGGGCAGTTCAGAAATATGTCTGGTGCTAGGATACATGTGGCAGTGAGAGATTTCACCGCAGGTTACAACTGAGAGAAGAAAAGGGGCCGTGACTGCGATGGATATGGTGCAAAGCCGCCCCAGGGCAGCCCATACCTCCGCCTCTGTGATGGGAGCGAGTCTGAATCGGGAGTTCCTTTGTAGGTCGGTAATTTTTCCTGCTTTAGGTCGGGGAAGTACGCGGCTTTAAGAGCTGCTTCAAGGTCTTGCCCTTGTTTCTCCACCTCGTGCAGGAGTTTGGTGATTTGTTTATTATTTTCCGACCAAAAGGAACACTGGTTTAACATACGGTGGAGGAGGGACCACGAGTTCTTCATGCGGAGAGTGCCGTCTGGTCGGCTGCATAATTGATTCTATTGCTGTGAGGGCAGCTCAGCTGCATGTTCGGCGATGATCTGGAGCGTTTGAGCCATTGTTTCTCCAAATTCTGACAGACCTCCACAGGTGGAGTAGCATGCTGTCTACTGGGTCGCCAATATGTTCTGCCGGGGCCACTTTTTTGCCAAGAGCTATGTCCCGTTGGAGCTTGGAAACCCAGTCCATGTAGTCCTGAATTTCTGGTTCCGGGTTTTGGTCTCTAATTCTGTGAAATTTGTCCCTGTCTACAATAGGTGTAAGGTGGAACTGTGGCCGTAAACTGGCACACGGCAGTGTAATTCATAGGACATAATGATCGCTGCCAACGTTGATTCCCATGCAAGGCCAGTTAGCTTGACAGACGTTCGTAGTAAAAGTGAGATCTGGGCTGGTGTTTCTGCTCACACTGTTGCCACTGCGTGTGGGTAGTGTGCAGTCAGTGACTAGGGTGGGCCTGTTTTGCTGAGTGCATTGAAAGACGCTGGTGCCCTTGCGAGTGTTATTATATCCCCAGTCTACGTGTGGTGCATTAAAATCACCCGTTGCCACTATAAGAGCAGAGCCTGCTATTTGGATGGCCCCGTCAATTGCTTCAAACGCAGCAGTGAGGTTATCTCTAGGATGAGAATAGATATTTAAAATATGTGACTTGTCCTGTACAACACGGAAGGAGTTCGAGAAGAGTGCAGTCGGTGTAGAGGTCAGAGAGATCGTGAGCTACATACACAACATTTCTCTGGACATATGTGGTAACCCACCGGGAAGTAGAATGGGAGTGCACAGACTAATAGCCGAGAAGCTTGCATGCTTTTTGGAAGAGGTAACCTTGCTTGCATGCAACAGATATTTTAAAGGAACTGAAATCTTTCAAGAACTGCCATTCACAGAGTCATCTGGTACGAGGAGGCATGCAGTTATCCCCTACATTCATCAGTTGTCCCATAGATTAAAAAATGTAGGCACCAGATATGGTACTCAAGTGCTGTTCTCAGCACCAAAAAAACTTGGGGAGATATGCGCCACCGTCGATAGGAGAGCAAAGGCTAAAAAACAAAACAAAAAAAACACACGGTGCCTGCAACATAATTCACCAGACTATGTTCGTGCCATGTGCTGAAAGGCTAGTGTATGATGCTGAATTTTTTTGTGGTAAGAGATGTATCGGGCAGACCGGAAATTGTGTAAACACCTGTCTGCGGCAGCATAATAAGTCGTTAAAATGTTCCCTGTTGTCTATCCCTTGTCCTACATTACAGGGATTGCCACTTGAATAATATCCCTGATTCCCCGGATAAGAAATTGTGCACACCTGTTTTCAAAGAAATCAAAGTTATGTGCAGGCATAGGGACATAATAACAAGAGAAATATGTGAGGCCTGTTAAATCCGTGTGAATGATGACACGTCTGTAAGCACAGCTTCAGTGCTCCTTCATGATTGTGAGGTTGAATGTCTCGATTCTCATGATTAGATAATGTGTTTAGGGAGCCACACGTGTCCTGGTTGTGCTGGAGATTGTACTACATTATTTGCATTTCTTCAATGAACCTTCAGTCGTTAGTCAGTGCTTCTTCTTCTCTCTAGTCTGTTGTCGCTACGCTGCTTTTAGCTGCTCAATCAGAACACTGCTTCCACAAATACTTCAGTCTTTAGCCATAAAGAATTTCACCAAAATTTGCTTACTTTTCCACATGGCTACCAACAACTGTCCATCCCCCGCACTGACAGCTGCACACCAGTACAGGTGGTTTACCACTGGCTGTATCCAGTCTTCAAGGCCAGCACAGGCAGCTTTCTTGCTTTCGGTTGTAAGCCGTTTTTTGATCACTGTGAATAAGATCACAAGAAATTATTGCAAAATATCTTCAAATTGTTTTCGATAAGCCACTGTGGTCTTTGGGCAAAAAGCACGAAACTGTTACAAGGATGGAGCAGCTACAATCCTCACTGCACAAGATATTCAGCAGGGAGGTTACTCTATTGCCACCGCACCATATGAACACAAAATAAAAACTATAAGCAATGCAGACATTCTTGCACAATGCAATTCTAAGGGTTAGGGGAAATTTTCGTGCAAGGGACTGAAAAAAACGATATCAGCTTCATTACTTACTCTTGGCTACATGCCATGTGTCAAATTTGTGGTCAATGCCAGGCTCATTGATGCGCATATGTTTTTTAATTCCTGGGTGCCTGTCAGTAGTGAGGGTTGTCACCATTATGTCGTGTTTTTTCAGGTCCTCAAGCCCCTTCACCAGGCCATACTTTTCCATGCAACTGCTTGCTTTGACCTGGTCATTCTGGAAAGTATTTACAGCAGTTCAATGTTTAGCAAAGATAACATGAGTGAAATGTGCCAGTCAGAATGTTTTTGAAAATCACAAAAAACTGAGAACCAACCTCTCCAAGCTGCACCTGGACAAAGTGAACGACTTTGCTGGTCGAAATGTCCATGAAAGTATAAGTCAGGAATTTGGCGCAAAATCCAGGGGAGTCACAACGGCCATCTCCTGCCAACTCTACTTGGCCACTCAGGCTGCGCAGAACATTCTTTTGTTCAGCCTCCCACACCTGGAACATAATTAAATTGCCTGTGCATACCCGAAATCAAAAGTTCATTTCACTTAATGACCCGAGTTTCTGGAGACATACAACAAGCACCGCCTCATGTCTCATTAGTCGGCTTAATAATCAAGCTTATTTCATTTGTAATTACAGCAACATGCAGAGCATCACAAAAAACCTAGATGGACAACATGACTGGTGGTGTTGTAAGTTCTTCTGCAACTGGGGCGCTGCTACAATGTGCAGTCCAGCTTCACTGCACTAGTGAGCAGAAATTACATTCTCATGCCCTGTGGAGGTTTGGAATGCTCAGGGGCTTGTGAACTTTTATAAAAACAATATCCCACACAAAAATGCATTCCACAAGTCTTTCTTTACATCTTTGTTTACAAAGTGAACAAAAATTTGTAAGCCAAGGAAAGAAATGAATATTTTTTTCAGTACATACATGCTCGATGGCGGGCTGGAAGAGTACCCTCTGATATGTGTAGTACATTCGGGTTGATGGCACCTGAATGTTAGCCTGCCTCAGCAGCCTCAATGTCTTCTCTGGACTTGCACCAGAGAAGCATATAGCAGCACAGAGGAGCAGGCTACCCACAGGCTTTCGTTTCAGCATTGGTTGGCTATGCCAGCTTATGCTGTGTTTGTATGGGCAGATGCCATCAACCCGAAGCACTGAACCAGAGACAGCAGTGGAAATTTTGCAGGGTGCCTGGCATACACCGCACACTTTGAAGAGCTGAAGAAGACAGCTTTCAAAAACAATGAATTTTCTTTCTGCTGCGGATGTTTCAGAAGCAGCCTGGTCTCTGTAAATGAACAGCAGTGTATTTACAGGCATAAGAAATATGCTGTGGAAGCACACAATTCACACAAGCTAGCAGTGCTCCCCAAATGGTACCATAACATCATCTTTGTCAAAAGATGAAGTCTTACATTCTTGATTCATAACGGCAGCAAAGAAGCACAAACATGAAGGGAAGGAACAAGCAAAAACATGGACAAACACTGCTCTTTGTATTTGTGCTTCTTCGCTGCCGGTATGAATCAAGAATGTTACCAAATTGCCCCAAAACTTGTGTTACTTACATGACTGATTCAGCCAATGAAGGCTCATAAGTCAAATCATTGTGGTCTCTTGAAGTTGACATTGATGGCTCAGAAGCAGGCTCAATTCTGTAATCGAAGTGTTGGATACAATTAGCATCACTGCTACATATTTACTTTGTTTGTTTATTTGTTTGTTTATGGGGTTTAACGTCCCAAAGCGACTAAGCTACATATTTACATATTTACAGGTGCCAGAAATTCATTAAACAAGCACAGCTTAGTAATACGTCCATCACATGGGCAGTTTCAAAGCCCACCAAGTCAAGGGACATCGAACTCAGTGGGGATCGGCCGGTTCCACATGGCGATTTTCAATGACCATCGGAATCTCCAGGGCCATTGAGAACAGCCTCACGCTCGTCAGACTACACTAACCAATTCTGAAAAAAATTTTATTCTGTAGTCAAAATGACAGCTTCTTGTATTGTCCGGTGGTCGGATATAAAGAAACTGGCGGTGTTTTTGTCTTGCCTTCCACTCTGTTTTGCTCATTTTCACCTTCAGCATGCTTTGTGGCAACCCAGGCCAGGAAGCCCTACAAGTGCTGAAGTGATAGTTGCTTCGTATGTGATAAAGATGGTCACTGATGTGTAGTAGCTTCGAAGGCGAAAAATTAATGTGTATGAAATGAAGGTTGCATAATTGCCCTGTTATAGCTGTCTCTGGATTGTGCTCATCTTTGAAGTATTTTAAGTGTTTACGGATCAAACTTTCAATTAAATACAGCGCTTACTCCAATATTTCGCTCATTTTATTATGCGTGTTGCTAAACCTAGCACCATTTGCCTTCTCAATGGTCATTGAAAATGGGCGTGTGAAAGTGATGCATCTGGATGATTATGAAAATTTCGATGGCCAGCGACTCAATAGACACTGAGACTGCCTGTGTGACAGGGGCTAACTTTTAACAAGTTGTACTGTTATATCAATAAGGTACAAATACCAAGCCTTACATGAAAGAACCGAAGGAGGGCTCATGAGTTTCGGCACCTTGAAGAAGACCAGCAGCATTTGGTGTAGAGCACCTAGGAGTCTCATGGGTGTCAGGCACACCAGAATCATCGTGTGTTCCCTCCTCCGTCTGTGTCGCCTTTGAAACCACCCTCTTTAAAGAGAGCCCAGCTTGCACACCTGCAAATAAATGAAGGCGGTACAATTTGTTTTTAAGGTAATGCAACTAAACCACATTAAAAGCTCCCTCTTATCTTTCCCTCAATACTTAACTTTGAGCGATGAGCTGCGGATCTTTTTTAGGAACACACAATAAAACGGGAAAGCAAAAACATTTCAGTTAGAAAGACTGAATGTCTTATAAAAGGAACAGTGGATGTTATTGGTTAGGCACCGTAATGCTTCACATTTCTCACAAATGAGACATGTGCAGCCTCGGTAAAGACAAATTATTTGCACCCGCCCAATCTACAAACAATCAAAGACTACCCTCTGGTTGCGATGCACTGAATTTGTGAACACAGACATCTCACTGAGTTTGTTAAGACTCGCAACTTTGAAGCATCTTTGCTACAAAATCTAAGTATGATGGACCAGACAAGGTTATTTCTTTTAGCATATTGTGATTCGCTCTTACAGATGCTCCCTCAGTGCCAACTATTCCTGAATGTGCTCATACCCAAACTATAATCTCAACTCAGCATCTAATGCAAACCTCCAATCCACTTTCTAAAGCTGTAAAACACACACTGCATTCAAGAGATCTGGAGATGAAATGATGTCTCTGTGCAGTTTGTTCTCTGATGCTCGGTAATAACCGTACTCGTATACATGCACACTGTCAAAATTTACTTGTGTGTAGACCGTCTTGTTGTCCCTAAAACAATGACATCAGTACGACATGTGGTTTTATTTGATCCATTCAACATTTACTAGAAGGGTACTTGTATTGAGGCACTGAAAAGTTCTATAAAAAATTAATTCCTAACAATGGCTAATTATAATCTGCCAATCCAATACCAAAGATTGAAATGAGTACCTACTTTTGCACTGCAGCTCTCGGGCAGGCACTTCATCAGTCTGTACACCTTTATCACTGTACGTTTTATAATAAGTGTGGTCCCCTGTGGATATTTCTCCAAGCTGAAAGCAACATAAATCAGTGCAACAGAGGGTTAATATGATTCCTTCTTCTTTAAAGTTACTCTGCCACTGATCCTACGCACCTGGCTTGCATCAGGTGATTGTGAACATGCGTCACGGCTTGATATATGGTCCGCTGCAATTTCCACATTGGCAGCAATACCCTGGTCAAACGCCAAGGAAATCTCAAGGCCACTTTCCTGTTGGAAAAACAACATGATGCAAAATTGTATTGCTCTAGAAATACCCTCTCATAGGATAACTCACATCGTCAGCTGGTGACATAACAGCATCTTCATCTCCATGGAGTTCAGCTGCCAGGGTGTCCTGCAAGGTGACACCAAAGGTGTTGATCAACCACACCATCCAGAATAGCATGCGTAAATCTCGACACTTCAATCTTGAAACATGTGACCAGCACGTTTCATAATGGTAATAAAGTTCTCAAAGATTTATCATCCCTTAAAATTAGCCTAGAACAATGTTCTGTTCCTGAATTATGACTTTAATATTAAGTTATTCTTATTAGTACTTTTATTTTATACAGCTCATACTGTTAGTGAAATTTCTGGGCATGACTGAGGGTTTCAAGCAAACTACCGCAAATAAACAATAAAAACTACATGCTTAATCTACGTCGCGGTCTTTGCGACTTCTTGTGAGAATGAAGACTTCAACCTGCGCTCTTCCCTAAGGCGGCGCACAAGCGTATCTTTATAGCGCCACTGTAAATTACGTTGTTGCCTCTGCACCAAGCATTACGAAGAAATCGTAATACAGACCCGCAGCTCGGCTACTGAGCCAGAGTTGCCGGGTTCGAATCTGGCCGTGGCGGCCGCGTTTCGATGGAGGCGAAACGCAGAGGCGCCCGCGCGGTGTGCGATGCCGGCGCACGTAAAGATCCCCATCTGGTACAAATGAATCCCGAGCACTCCACTATGACACCTCTTCCTTTCTTCTCTCATTCCCTCCTTGCTCCCTTCCCTTACGGCGCGGTTCAAGTGTCAACCGAGATGTGAGACAGATACCGCGCCATTTCCTTTCCTCAAAAACCAATTCTCAATTTTTAACAATCATAACACATTGTCATCTTAATACAAGAGCTGAGTACTCACCTCGCGCGCTCCAGTAGGTTGCTCAGCAGCAACAGCATCAGGTGGGCCTTTCGTTGGAGCTGCGTCGCAACGAAGCCGTCGGCGTTTTGTTGCGGCATTTACGAGAGGACTGGGCGCACTTTTGAAGGCACTCTGGTCAAAGTGGAGGGAGCAGACCCTGCGCGCAGTTAGGCTGGGCGCACCAAGGGCCTCTAGCCACAGTCTACGTTGCTCGCCGCAAGCCGGGAAGCGATGAAACGAAACTCCCTCCGAATTGTCGGTGCTCATACAGCCCGGGGCTGCGCACCGCCTTTTAGACATCGCACGCACACGTAGAGAACCACGTATGCGCTATCGATGAAACAAGAAAACAACGACGATAACGAAGAGCGAACTGCGGAGCAGCGGGGATGGATGAAAAAAGAGAGCCGAGAGAGCTCAGAAGCGTCAGTGTATAGATCAACCACCTCAGGTACTTTCGAAATGCATAGAGAAATATGTGACCTCTACTGATTGAAGCGCTTGAAGCAAATAATAGATCAGCGCAGGTAAAGTCACGTGAATTTTATTGATTTTTAAATATGTCTGTGTCAGCAATAAACGAGCGCACACAAAGATAAACCATCCTTTGTTTATTTTTCTTTCAACACCTTGCAGAAAGTTAACTTGTAAAGCACAGGGAGTAACTGAGCCAGCGCCCAAAAGAAAATAAACGTCACATCCGTTTCCAAAGATTGCCGTTGGATGCCGCACGCGTCAGTGCAAAATGTCGACTTCTGGGTCTGAATAAAATATTAAGCGTCACAATTTCGCCTTTCTCACTGGTCGTTGCAGCATCAATATGAACCATCCACCGCAAATAAACAATAAAAACTACATGCTTAATCTACGTCGCGGTGCCCCTTTAAGACGAGAAAAATGCGTGATTTTGTTGAAATAAGCGTGCTAAGCTCAAATTCACTTGTCGAGCAGACGGGTACACCAGACGAAATCTGCCGATGCGTGGCCCCAGTGATCGTATTAAGACGAGAGAAACGCGTGATTTTGTTGAAATAAGCGTGCTATGCTCAAATTCACTTGTCGAGCAGACGGGTACAACAGACGAAATCTGCCGATGCGTGGCGCCAGTGAGCGTATTAAACGAGAGAAACGCGTGATTTTGTTGAAATCAACTTCTCTGTTTTTCCGCATCTTTCCTTGCTAATAGCAATAACACTAGATTCTCTGAACAAAACTATATGCTTCTACCAAAAGTGAGTACAAATTATGGAAAACAAACTGCTTTTTTCTCCGCCATCAAAACCTGGAATTCATTACCACTAGCAATCAAATCCGCACGTTCGCAGTCCGCTTTCTACACTTTACTTAAAAAACATCTCTCATCAACCCATTCAGCTTCATGCCATGCTTAAGTTTGCCTTAATCTTATTTTCTGTTCCCCACTCTGACAGCAAACGGTCATATTGTTACTCATCTGGAACCTCTTTTTTTTTTCCTCCGCCTATGTTTTATATCTGCATTTATTCAATGACCATTGCTATCCGATGTCTTTTTGTGTTCTTTCTCTTGCTCTTATGCTTTGCTGTTTTATGGCATTTTTGTTAAATTATGCCCGCTAACTATTGTATAACTTATTCATTGGCGCAAATTACACTAATAGGTTTTAACTTAATTGTATACTTTTTTTCCATCTCCCCTGCCAAACTTGTGCACTTTTCTTATGTATTCCTGATGGGAGGTCCCCCAGACAGTTTTCACTTTGGGACCTCCTACTGTACTAACTTTTTTATGAAACTTACAACTCATTTGTATTTCGTTTTAATAAACCTTTAAAATCTGCGCGAAAAAAAAAACCGTTCAAGAGGCGACATGTGGAGTCATGGCACATCCGGTTCACAATGGCGGCGATGAATAGGACTCCAGGAACGCTTCCCTCCTCGTGCGTTAGTGCACTGCGCCACGGGCTAACAAAGGCAGAGCGAAGGCAGCACCCCGCTGCTGCTGGCACACTGTAGTCACCCCTGAAGAAGGGACCAAGTTGGTCCCGAAACGGTGGGCAAAAAAGTAAAAATATTGGTTGGCGTCAGTTTCCTCTCAACTATCTCAAAAACCCATCAAGACGGACTTCGGTCGAAGATGTTTTCGTTCCTACAATTACTGTTCTGAATGCGGCTTTCAACGCAGCACGAGCTGCACAGCATTCTTAACTGCCAGAAGAAAATATCTAGCCACTACGAAGTGACTGGGCAATAATAGGATGCGCGCGCATGAAGTAATTATTTCTGCAAGGCTGCTTCTGACGACGCCCGAATTTCGCACTTTTTTCGAAGCTCACCAAGCACAGCCTACAATTTCGTTGTTATCAGTTATTCAGTTCAACACTGCCTACCCCAATTAAAAGTGTCAATGTTGCGTGAATCTGAGCACACGTCGTTGGTACCTGTTAAGCTAGACGCCTACGGCGCCAGTAGGTTCCTTCCCCCTCTCGACGGTAACTACCGTGTCCATCAGAAGTCTAGAGGGGTTAGGAATGGTGACAGCGCGTCGCGCGCTTCGGACGCTCTCCAAGGCCGCGGGAAACGGGGACCAAGGGGCCGACGACCGTTTCCTATTAAAAAGAGATTAGCTCTCAAGTGGGTGGGGGTCAGTAAGGTTGGCGACTTCTGAAAACCCGGACTGTCTAGCTAAGGAGCGGACATTACTGGCGCCTCTAGAGTCGGGTTCTGGCGAGCACTGGCCGCCGCCCACTTGTACCTACAGTGCCACTCCAGCAGTATTGATTGAAATTGCGCGAGAGCAGATTTAATAATGCTCCGCCCAATTATCGACGGTATTAAAACCAGCTGCAAACAAAGAAGAGGAGCGCGCCGAGTCCCAATCTCGGCCGCTTTTCTACAGCCCTTTTTCAAACCGCCTTTTTTTAACCGCCTTTTTCTCCTGTTGCCTTTATTTTTGTTTCCATCTTCAAGAAACTAGTTTTGCTTCTCAAGAAGTTTGGAGTTGCTGCCCCAACCGGCAACGTGTCGCCGGACGAGTGGACGAAGGCGCGAAGCAGTGGCGGTCCGAAGGGCGGAGGGGGCGCTCGCCCCCCCCCCCCCCCCCCCCCTCCCCCTTCCCCAAAAGCCTTTGCATATCTTCCCGAACGTCCGTTTTCGGGCTCTCACAGGGCGAGATGTGATTTTTGACGTAAATCAGCAAACCTTTTTCGTCTGTGATATGTCCAGTAGTCCCCTACCTTGTACGTTCAACGTGTTAGCGGCAGTTTTATTCCACACAATTCTAAAATTCGTTAATTATTGTCGAGGCATCGGGGCCCTGCCATGCCCCGCTGTTGTCTTGCCTTGGCGCCGGCGCGGCGACGACGGCGGTGCCATTCACATGCGGTTGCGGTGGCCAGCAACCTCGTCGGGGCGACGTGGAGCCACTCATTCATGTCTTTATCCCACCGTGGGCGAGCAGGCGGGCTTGACTTCCCGCTTGCTCTTCGCTAGGTAGTGCACGCGTGGCATGCACGCTCCTTAGGTGATACCTCGGACTGTACGAGGCCGGGCGCCCCACCCCGGCCGCTCGTGCAGTGTGCCACGCGCGCGATTAGTTAGAGACAGGACGCTACGTAGAATTTGTCGTTTTCTGTAAACGATTGTGCACAGTGGCCGCTCGCGCGCTCTTGCTTTCGGACAGAGCCCGGACATTTGCGTGCGAGCGGCGCGAACTTCATTACTTTTTGTATTTTATAAATAGCATACAAAGCTCTTCCCTGTCCTTCTCCTCGCTATATTTTCCCTTTCACCTCCGCCGGCTGCAGCTCGCGTGCTTACGATACTAGATGGCCATTGACGCGGCCGGCAACCTTCTTTTCCTTCGCCTTTTTTTATTTTTTCTTTAAAATAAACCGCTACCACCTATCCCACCATGAGACGCAGCGACGCCAGCGTGGGGATCGTCCCTTCGGTTGGCTTCACAAGACGCACCGCCCAGCCGCCTTGTCGCAGGTGACCAAGGGCGGAACAAAGCCCCTTCCCCGAACTGGGTAATGAGGGCCGCCAATCGCACTCGTGAAATGCCCGGACAGGTGCATTGACCTTGCTAGACCCACCGTGGCGGGATGTCTCATCCGACGACCTGTTTCCCCCTGGCATCGAAATGAATATTGCTCACGTAGCCGTTAACATTCAAGGCAAGAGTTATGGTATAACATTTATATCGTTCATCATTTAATTTTCAAAAAAAAACGCGCAAAAGTTGTACAAATAAAATGTAGATAAAAAAATTGTTGTGTTTATTTTTTTTTTTATACGAAAGTTCGTCCGCACCCCCTAAAACCAATCTCTGGGACCGCCACTGGCGCGAAGTGCCCTTCGAACTGCTAACCACATGCATAGACGAGCCGGCCATTCCGACGACGATCCGGAGGAGAAACTTAACTGGCGCCGTGACCAGGAGGATCAGAGTTTCAAGTTAACTGGTGCCGTGACCAGGATGAGTATGACCAGTGTTTCAAGTTAACACGCTTATTTCACCAAAATCACGCGTTTCTCTCGTCTTAATACGCTCACTGGGGCCACGCATCGGCAGATTTCGTCTGGTGTACCCGTCTGCTCGACAAGTGAATTTGAGCATAGCACGCTTATTTCACCAAAATCACGCGTTTCTCTCGTCTTAATACGCTCACTGGGGCCACGCATCGGCAGATTTCGTCTGGTGTACCCGTCTGCTCGACAAGTGAATTTGAGCATAGCACGCTTATTTCAACAAAATCACGCGTTTCTCTCGTCTTAATACGCTCACTGGGGCCACGCATCGGCAGATTTCGTCTGTTGTACCCGTCTGCTCGACAAGTGAATTTGAGCATAGCACGCTAATTGCAACAAAATCACGCGTTTCTCTCGTCTTAATACGCTCACTGGGGCCACGCATCGGCAGATTTCGTCTGTTGTACCCGTCTGCTCGACAAGTGAATTTGAGCATAGCGCGCTTATTTCAACAAAATCACGCGTTTCTCTCGTCTTAATACGCTCACTGGGGCCACGCATCGGCAGATTTCGTCTGTTGTACCCGTCTGCTCGACAAGTGAATTTGAGCATAGCACGCTTATTTCAACAAAATCACGCGTTTCTCTCGTCTTAATACGCTCACTGGGGCCACGCATCGGCAGATTTCGTCTGGTGTACCCGTCTGCTCGACAAGTGAATTTGAGCATAGCACGCTTATTTCAACAAAATCGCGCGTTTCTCTCGTCTTAATACGCTCACTGGGGCCACGCATCGGCAGATTTCGTCTGTTGTACCCGTCTGCTCGACAAGTGAATTTGAGCATAGCACGCTTATTTCAACAAAATCACGCGTTTCTCTCGTCTTAATACGCTCACTGGGGCCACGCATCGGCAGATTTCGTCTGTCGTACCCGTCTGCTCGACAAGTGAATTTGAGCATAGCACGCTTATTTCAACAAAATCACGTGTTTCTCTCGTCTTAATACGCTCACTGGGGCCACGCATCGGCACATTTCGTCTGGTGTACCCGTCTGCTCGACAAGTGAATTTGAGCATAGCACGCTTATTTCAACAAAATCACGCATTTGTCTCGTCTTAATACGCTCACTGGGGCCACGCATCGGTAGATTTCGTCTGTGGTACCCGTCTGCTCGACAAGTCACTAAAAAATTCAGGGGGCACTTTGACTGTCTAAAGTGCGTAGAGGCGAAAGCGTTTTCCGCACCACTTTCAGTGCTTCTGCGGCACTGGTGGCGTCACATGTAAATGAGTACTGATTACTAAATGATGACAAATCACTAATTAATGGTTAATTACTGGTTAATACCTGAATACTAATTAACTGCTAATTAAGCTTAAGCTTCGCCTTTAGGAGTGGAACGCGACAGCGTGTTGTAGCGCTGCCAGGGAGTCCACGGAACGCCACCACCCGTTCGGCGCGATGCCTTGCCGTTTCAGCGCAACGGTTTTTGAGGAAAGGAAATGGCGCAGTAAATCTCTGTCAACTCGGTGGATACCTGAACCGCACCGTATAGGAACGGAGGAAGTGGGAGTGAAAGAAGAAAGACGAAGATGGCCCGTAATGAAGAAAATGAAAATTGTATTTGAGGAAAGAAAATTACGCAGTAACTGTCTCACATAGCTCGGTGGACACCCGTCAAAATTCAGGGGGGGGGGGCACTTTTTTGACCTAAAGTGTGGTCACTGATGTGTGGTTAAGATGTTAAGCTTCGCCTCTAAGAGTGGAACGCGAGAGCGTCTTGCAACGCTGCCAGGGAGTCCATAGAACGCCATCGCCCATTCGGTTCTACGCCTCGCTCGTCGTTAAATTGTTTTTTGAGGAAAGGAAATGTATTTCTCTCTCATATCTCGGTGGACACCTAAACCTCGCCAGAAGGGAAGGGAGGAGTATGGCAGTGAGCGAAGACACCGTATTCACTAGACGTGCCTTTGTTCATTCCAAACCATCGAGCAGGCATGGCGGAGTGGATAGCATGCTCGTCTCGCACTCCGAAGACCGGGGTTCGATTCTTGAGCTCCACCAATTTCTTTCTAGGTTTTATTTATTTATATGGCCTGACTAGAGAAGTTATTTAGGCTAATTTGGTAATTAAGCAATTAACTAAGCTCAGTCCCACTTACTTGGAGCATCACTATATGGTTCCTTCAATTGGTTGCATGGTTACTACCCAAAGTACAATTGGCCCCGTTTGAAATTCGCGCACTGTGACGTCACGACCGTTTTGACCAACTGAAAAGCGTGACATTCTCTGTCGACAACTGCTGCTTACAACGATGAGACATTAAAGGCTTTCGCCTTAAAAAACAATTTCGTAACCGCCGCGGACGTGCTCTTTCGCTTGGCGAACAATCGGCGGCCACTCTGGGCAAGGCTGCTCTTACGAGCTGGGCTGTTCCGGCGCGACAGCGTAGCTGTAGGCGGAGGAGAATGTAAAAGGGAGAGGGAACAAATAGTCTGGCCACACTGGGTTTTAGTTCACAATCTGGCAACCTTATAGCCTGGCAACACTGGGAGTCGCGCAAGTCTGGCAACACTACAGTATGGCAATACTGGGATAGCAGACGGCGGGTACGTCTCACGAAACTCTGCCGAAGCTTACAGATCTGCCAGTTCTTAAAATATTTCGATATGTGGACGATTACCTGATATTCTTAGATTGTCAAAATGATGCCTTTCTGCCTGGTCTTGACGCACGAAGAACCAGAAAATGGCTCTATCCGCTTTATCGAGCTACAGGTGCTTTTTTCGCCGCAACATGTCTGCTGCTTGTTCCAGCCTAGGGCGAACAAGCCAGTTCTGCCATACGACTCCGCACATTCGAAGCTTTTTAAGCGAAACATAGTCCAGTCTGCTTTTAACAATGCGCTCACCAAGTCCTGTGAGCACTGTCAGGAAACCAGTTTTCGGAACCAGGTGCAAAGACTGAGTCAATCCGGATACTGTCACGATATTGTGGGCGGCTTGATTTTTGGTTGGCGCCGAAATTATAATTAATCGGGCCAACCTGCCCACCACTGCACTCTCCGTAAGTTAGGAGGGGGTGGAGCGACAAACTTCTCCACCCCGTGTGCGGAAGATGAGGTTTGACTGCTGACCGGCGATAGGGGCCACGCCTGATTAGGCGTTGACCGGAGGCATGAGGCGTATAGGCAAGTTTCTTTAGCAACCCTTTTACTTGGGTAAGAACAAGAACCAACGGTTACAAAACAAACCAAGCAATACTGCGAAAATACACAAGCGCGACGCAAATTACAAACACAGAATGAGAAAGCAACACAAACAACTATTAACAAGAAGAGGAAAACAGCAGGGCGAGACTATACAGCAACGCTACACAATTAAAGCAATGTACAGAGAATAGGACGAGAACAGCGACAGAACAAAGAAAAGAGTAGAGCGAGTGGTGACAGACGGTGGCTTAGCTGCGTAGTGGCAAGGTCCGGTCGCAGGGAGCGTCGGGCTGCGGAAGCGCGCGGTGCTGATGGGGGGTTGCGGATACGGGCGAACTTGGGCCACGGGTCACGCGTCTTCCACGCGTGTTTCGGGGCCGCCGTCGCCGCGCTCTACGCGTCAGACACCCGCCTAGGCTCGCTTGCCGACCACTTCCCTGGCTGACCACACACACGTCCGCACGCACCGAAATTTCCAGGCCAACTAACTAGGTCGTAATTTTCCCGCCACCGCGTTCCCGTGACAAACAACAAAAAAAAACAAAAGCAAACGATTCCTCTCGGCCCCGTGCACCAACGATTTACAGATGTTGAGAAGGGGGAGAAGAAACACGGAGAAACTGAAGGGGACGTGAAGGAGAGCTATGGTCCTAACGAAAAGCCTTCGAAGGTCGGGAATAGGGGGTGGGGGCATTCAACCGGCCGCTTACCGTCTGTATCTCGTGAAAGCACTCGCTTCCCGGCGATAATCTTGAGGAGGGGGCGGCGTAGCCTTGACCCCCCACCGTCGCGAGGAGTCAACCGCTCACGCGGGGGGAGGCAAAATCATCGCCGCTGCGTCGCGACATGCCCGCATACAACCGGCACCGTGGCCAGCCGCGGCCACTTTGGTCGGAGAAGAAAGAAGAAAAATAAGGCATGCGCGCACTTTGTGACAGATACCCACCGTTGCTTTTAGTCTCGGTGGCTGAAAAAATTAAAAAAAAAGCAGTGTACAAACGCTTTGTGCACAATGGTACACAATGGTGTACACAATGGTGTACAAAATACCCCTCACATGTGGGAATTGCTACATAGGGCAAATTGGACGTTGCCTGAATGTCAGACTTCAGGAGCATCGCGCTGCTTTTGAATCATTGGCGGGGGGCGGGGAACTGGCAAAACATTGTCGTCATTGTAGTAACTCCACCCCCAGGTTCCGCGACACTATTGTCTTGAAAATTTGCCGACCCAGCTTAGCAGGGAAATTTTCGGAGCCTACTGCATAAAAAAACAAAATCACCGTTGCATTAGCTCCACTTCAGTATCTTTATCCAAGAAAGAATTTAACTATCTAGATGCCAACTTGTCCCACGCGCGCCCACGTGCCCGTGTTATTTGATGGTGTCGGCTGTTTATCAGGTGTTATTACGATTCCTGTATAAATGTGGTTTTCCTGTAGTAAACTTTAGTTGAAGTTCCGCGTCTTGTCCTGTGCTTTCCTCTCTTCGTCCTGCGTCGTTTTGCGCGGTTGCAATATGCACTCCATTATTATTAGTTGCCTTGACTTGCGCATGTGCCTTACAGTCACGGATTTTTGGTGCGGTATAAAACGTGCGAATCGTCCTCCTTCGAAATTAAAGTTGTTAGTTCAGCGCCCTGTGTGCGTCGTCTCTCCTTCGTCTCTCGTCTGCCAGCGCTGCATGTTCAGGATGTCAAACCAACTTGCCCAGCAACACACCCTGCTCACGTTAGAAACACTTTAAAGGACTGTAGACCTCAAATTGTTGCTTATGTGTTTTCTTCTTTCAAATTATGCGTTAGACATTCCTGTACGTGGAGGAACCTGTGGTAATTGTGTACGACCGCTAAAAAATAATTTATTGTTGAATTTCTTCGTGACGCTGTTTTGATTTCATCAGTCGAACGATGAATGTGACGTGTAGTTGGTGTTCAGGTCACATGAGGCATAAAATCGGCTATATAAATGCTGACAGGTTATTTTTGTCATTCCAGGTCTTGGAAGAGGCTGGATTAAATGCCGTAGAATGAAAACTATATATCAGCGATTATATTAGCTTTTCTAGTAGATCACGTGACAAAAACATCAACTTGACGTCAGTTCGTCGTTCGGTCTAAGAAATCGAAACAGCATGAGAGAAGAAATTAAATTACAAATTATTTAGTCGTTGCAGGCAAATACTGCCGGTAATTCATGTATTTTAATGCCTAATGCATCGTTTGACAGAAGAAAACGTGCAAAAAATTAGTTGTCTATAGTACTTTGAAATAAACATTTCGCTACCTATCAGAAGAGAGAGGACCATTACCTTCAATATTTTCATAACCATACCTTAAAACATTCCAATATTCAAAATGTTTGCCCAAGAAAGCTGGATTTGAATCTGAAATAAGGAAGCTATGCCCAGTGCATTATCGTGCCGCCTGCAACTTAGCGTGCAGGCCATCTGGAACCAATGCACAGTGGCTTGGCGTCGACTCCAGCGGCCACCGCAGCAAGTATCAGTGTATCACGAACTGTTCAGCGCGCTTGTTTCCCGAGAGTCGAAACGAGAAGACCTTGACGCTACCAGAGGGTTATTAGACAGCTCGCGGGGAAGTGAGGGGCCAGGAGGGTAGGAGAGAGCGGTCTAATCTTGCACATCTCCAATGGTGCAAAGCTTCTTCCACAAAGCCGGGCTGGGGGAGATGCAGGGACAGGGCGAGGGAAGGTTGTCGGTTGCGGCATCCCAAAGCAGACGATATGTTCCAAGCGCAAAGGGTTACGGAGCACCACGCAAGCTGTTATCTTTCCCGACTTTCAGTAGGCGCGCTCCCAGCTGCAGGGTGGGTGTCTTGTCGAACACTGCTCGTATTCTCCGGTGCGTGTGTGTGTCAAACGCGGCGAGCAGCGCGCGGAGAACGGTTCGGTATAGACGTCTTTGCGGGAGCGCCCTTCCGGAGTTGAAGCTTCTTGGCTCGCGGCTCGACGAGTATTTCGACGGTCGCAATGGACAGCCTGCCGCGATATCCGTACGAGCCTCTCAACGAGGAAATTATTAGGCTCCTGGGTACACCAAAGCCAAGCGTCAAGGGTAAGTGCTCTACTGCTTTTATTGATGTTTGGTGCTTGTGAAAAAGTGCTTGTCATAGCAAATTCATGGGTGCAATTTCTCACGTCAGTGGCGCAGACGGCAACGCCGCGAAGTAACGCGGGGGGGGGGGGGGGGGGGGGGAGAAAAAACAACACTTTATTTAATATTTCATGTTCCGAAAGCTAGGCCCATTGTCAATAGTGCCTGTCCCGTTATTTTTAGCCCTGCTGTAGTTGTAACGCCCGCCTAATGTGTTTAACCAAAATCGGCCGGTCTGCCAGAGGAGCTGTCGGTACAGTCCGCCGCACAGGTCCGAAAGCCAAGACTGACCTTCCCGATTTTGGCAGTTATGTTCTTCGATTTGGGGTAATACCGTAAAATATGTTACGTGGGAAATAGCTCATTGAGCAATTGACATTTTAGAAAGTTCTTGAGAAATGTATGCAAAGTTCTCTTTTATGCTTGTACCAATTATGCTTGTACGTCAGTGATGTTATAGATCACATGAGACATGGAAAAACTGCAGTAATAATCGGTGCTTCTACATTCGTTGTCATTCCGGCTCTTGAAGGCTGGCTTCAGCACTGTAGTGAATTAACACAATGAAGCAGCGAATATATCGGCGTTCTTCCATGCCTCAGGTGACCTATAACCTCTCTTTGACGTCACAGCCATCGTTCGGCTGTTGAAACCAGGGTGTCGAACCGGAACTGAACCCGAACCCGAAACCGGAACCGGAACCGAACCCGAATTTTCGCCCGGAACCGGAACCGAACCGAACCCGTATTTTTTTCGCCATCTTGGAACTGAACCGGAAGCGGAACGATTCAAAGGAACCGTTTCGAACCGGTTCGGGACCCGGTTCAGCCCCCCTTTTTTGCATCCCGGCATACGTCTTGTTTTCCGACAAAAAGAGGTGATCTATCGCATAGATTTACCCACCCGTAGCTGTCTACGCTGGGAAGTGCGAAAATGGTACAAAGTATATGCGACAGCAAACTTACAGGCGGTCTGGTGCCTGGGAAGAAGCCTAATTGACGCTTTTGTGATGTACTACCGCCAATTCTAAACACTTGTACGTCAGGTTTATGTGAAATCTTGAGTTATTACTCCTCCCCTTTTACATATTTGCGTAAATCTTTAACCAAATGTCAAGACTGCTCTTACTCAATAAAGTACTATAGACACCAAACTTTTGTTTGCGTGCTTTCTTCTTTCAAACAATGCGTTAGACGTCGGTATACATGGAGCACCGCGTGGTATTCACCACCACATAATAAATAATTTATATTTGAATTTCTTCTTAACCCTGTTTCGGTTTTACCAACATTACGATGGCTGTGACGTGTAGTGGAAATTAGGCGGCGTGAGGTGCTATAAAACGGCAATATAACTGCTGATACGTCGTTCGTTGTAACTATAGGTCTTGAAGCCGGCTGATTTAACTGCTACATTGAGTCAAAACATCGTGCCAGCGTTTGTATTACTTTTCCCGTACCTTATGTGACCTAATCTTGAACTCAGGTCACCGCCATCATTCGGTTGATGAAACATTATGAGAGAAAAAATTATTTTCTAAATTATTTAATGGCAGTAGGCGAATACCACACGGTGATCCATGTATTCTAATAGCTATGGCGTCCTTTGAAAGGAGAAAACACGCAACAAAACTGGGTGTCTATAGTCATTTTAGTACCGATTGAGAATGCCTTCATTTTCTTTGCGTCATTTCCCACCAATAGGCGAAATATTAGCGCGAGGGCCCAACAATGTTGTGATGGTGGTTTTTGAGGAAAGGAAATGGCGCAGTCTGCCTCATTTCTTGATGGACACCTGAACCGCGCCGTAAGAGAGGGAGGAAGGTGGGAGCGAAAGAAAAAAGAGAAACAGGCGCAGTAGGGGAGGGCTCCGGAATAATTTCTACTAGCTGGGGATCCTTAAAAGGCAATTGCATAGGTTTTAGAAGTCGACGAGCTTAAAAGGGTAGAATGTGTGAAACTTCCAGCAAAATTATGCGAACTCCTTTTTGTCTAGCATTTGAAACGGTTACGTAATCACCAATTAAAATTGCGACGGCCTTCAAGCTTCTCCGCAGGGCACAACGCTAAGGGGGGGGGGGGACGCATGATGGCGTCATCGAAAGTATCCGAACATTTCCAACGCATAAACGCCTGCTTTGAAGGAAAAAAAACCTACGCGACCGAAGTCTAAACCCGCCGAACGTTGTTTGGCAGCGTCCAACGCGGCCCGGCAGGGTGTGGCTGACGGCAGCAGTAATTTGAAATCATTTTTTCCGTGACATCACACTGGACTTCCCCGCAAGCCTTTGTTGCTTTAAGGAGAAGTGCAAAATTTAATCGTCGATTACGTCCTTATTTTAAATGGTAGTGCAAAAAACTTAGCATGCTTTACCTACAGCCTGTATAGATTTAAATTTTTGAGTATCGCGAAATTCTCAAGAAGTGGCGCAGTTGCCCTTTAACGTGCACTGAAATCTCGCAGCACACGGTGCCTTTTGCGTTTCGCCTCCATCGAAACGTGGCCGCCGGGGCCGAGTTCGAACCCGGGTACACCGGATAAGTAACCGAGCGCCTTAACCACTGAGCAACCGCAGTGGGTGGTGCAGCATTTACTTTTGTAGGCGCTCATTGTCTTAGACAGCAAGTTCTAAATAAAACTCCTTACGATGGGTCTGTAGGGCAGTAAAGAAAAAAAATGGCTTAATGGCTGTGGAGCTCGGCTGATAATTCCAAAAATACATAACCAGGGTGCTCTGTCGCACGTCGAAAATCCCCAGCTGGTCTGGAGCCCCACTACACCGTCTGTCATATTGTCACGTTGTAGTGACGGCAGTCCAGCGGTCAGGAAGACACCAGAAAGACTTGCAAACGAAGCTCTTTATTTGGGCTGACTTGCGCCCGCAAAATAACTGAATCACTCGGCGGCGGCGTAAGCAACAAGCGTGCTTGTCAATCGTCGAACTACGAATGCCCGCTGCTCGTGGCATCGTTCAATTTAAAGCCGGCTAGGAAACTTCGAGATAACCGGTCGGGATCATCTAGAGTAATCTAGAAACACGTAGGCGAAGCTGTTCATGGCTCTGAACAATCGAGATAAGTCCGGTCACTTCTCGCGTCAGGAACAAAAATGTTGACACCCCTTTTCTGCGGCCTTGCGCGAACGAACGGACGCTACAATGATACGTGGCATTACCCCCCTCGCAAAGAAGCATCGTCTCGATGTTTTAAAATGAAAATAAACGCGGAGAATGCGAACTTTGAGTCTTTTAGCGTTCGTAATACGGTCTAAGGGCAGCGGTAAAAGCTTCAAGTCTGGCTGTGTCGTCGTCGTCGTAGTTGTCGTCGTCGTAGGGGTCGGCGTCGTAGGGGTCGGCGTCGTAGGGGTCGGCGTCGTAGGGGTCGTCGTCGTAGGGGTCGTCGTCGTAGGGGTCGTCTTCGTAGGGGCCGTCGTCGTAGGGGCCGTCGTCGTAGGTGTCGTCGTCGTCGTAGGGGTCGTCGTCGTCGTAGGGGTCGTCGTCGTCGTAGGGGTCGTCGTCGTCGTAGGGGTCGTCGTCGTCATAGGGGTCGTCGTCGTCGTAGGGGTCGTCGTCGTCGTAGGGGTCGTCGTCGTCGTAGGGGTCGTCGTCGTCGTAGGGGTCGTCGTCGTCGTAGGGGTCGTCGTCATCGTAGGGGTCGTCGTCGTAGTTGAGGCATAGTCTTGTGTTTTCGTCGATGGACGGTCTTAGTTCTTGCGCTCAGAAGCAACCTCACCACCAGAGGCTGCTTTATTCAGTTTAACCTTCGGGGGCCGGGGGGGAGCGTCCGCGCACTGCGTAGCCTCGGCTAGGAGATACATAGCGCGGTGACGATGGCGACGGAGAACGAGATGGGCGGCTCGGCGATGAGTATTCTTCCCGACGCAAGAAATCTTCGATTGCGGCTGGTCGCAGGCCAGGTCGGGGTCGTGGGGCGTCGTAAGAAAATTCTCGGATGCCCATTCTCCTGTATGGGCAGTACCGGAGAATGTCACCGGCTTCTCCGCAGTGGAAGCATAGTTGGCGGCGCTGGTCGGGTGTTCTCCACTCGTCGCATTTTCTAGGCCGTGTGCGACGCTCGTAGGACGGGCGAGTTGGGGCGAGATGGCGGCGCTCCAGCGCAGCTGGCTAATGGCGATAGGGGCTTATGTGCCGTCGTCGAGGTGCAGGACGGCGCACTGCTGTGGCGTAAGTCATGGCTGGAGGCTCCAAGAGGCTGCGTGGTAGACTGGAGTCAAGTCCTCCGGTGAATGACTCGAAGGGCTGGCGTCGCGACTTGCTGGGGGTGTCCGGTACATGGAAGGCTACCCCGCACCTCCACCAGATGTCACGTTGTAGTGACGGCAGTCCAGCGGTCAGGAAGACACCAGAAAGACTTGCAAACGAAGCTCTTTATTTGGGCTGACTTGCGCCCGCAAAATAACTGAATCACTCGGCGGCGGCGTAAGCAACAAGCGTGCTTGTCAATCGTCGAACTACGAATGCCCGCTGCTCGTGGCATCGTTCAATTTAAAGCCGGCTAGGAAACTTCGAGATAACCGGTCGGGATCATCTAGAGTAATCTAGAAACACGTAGGCGAAGCTGTTCATGGCTCTGAACAATCGAGATAAGTCCGGTCACTTCTCGCGTCAGGAACAAAAATGTTGACACCCCTTTTCTGCGGCCTTGCGCGAACGAACGGACGCTACAATGATACGTGGCAATATAGCCCCAATGTCTACTAGACACGTTAAACCCGAGATATTACTACTAGTATTAACAAAACAAGGATGTATAAATTTGGTGCAGCTTCTTTTTTTTTATAGAATCCGCATATTTTTGTTTGCGCGCGACGGAAATAAGCAACGAAAGGCGGGTTCTTGGCAACGGTGGCGATGTATTTAAGAAAAAAATTGGCATGGATCCGGCTAGCGTAACTTAAAGATGGCCGCCAGTTCAGTACCGACGTAGCCAGACTGCATGCGTCCGAAAGTGCAGACGAGTTTGACGACCACAGTGTTGCTCTCAGCGACCGCGCGGCGTCCACCCCCACTTCCTCCTCTCCACCTTCCTCCTCATATACCATGTTAGAGACTACGTAATGAGCGCGCCCGCTCCCTCCTTTCCCTTTCAGATACCCCGTTGGGCCATGTTGGGCGCGCTCGCTCCCTTTGAGATACCGTGTTGGTCGCTACATAATGGGCGCGCCTGACTCCGGCCCCCTTTCAGATACCGCATTGGGCGCACTCGCTCTCTCCGTCCCCTTTGAGATATCGTGTCGTACTCTACGTAATGGGCGCGCCCGGCTCACGGCCGTGTCCGGCTGGCGTTGCATAATTCTACAACGCTTCCGACCGCCTTGGAAGCTCAGAATTTCGGCTCAACTGCTCTGCCACGACTGAAACACTGCCTATTCGCGGCCAGTACAGTCGGCATGCATAAGTGTCCGGCTGGCGTTGCATAATTCTAGAACGCTTCCATGCATGCCGACTATGCCGAGGCGTTCTATGCAACGCCAGCCGGACACTTATGCATGCCGACTATACTGGCCGCGAATAGGCAGTGTTTCAGTCGTGGCAAAGCAGTTAAGCCGAAATTCTGAGCTCCTAAGGCGGTCGGAAGCGTTCTAGAATTATTCAACGCCAGCCGGACACGTATGCATGCCGACTATACTGGCAACACCCTCTCAATATACTAAGGCCTGTCCACGAGCCGCGTGATGTCACGCCAAGGGACCGTGCCGGCGCTGCGCTCCGCGATTTCAGCGGGGCCGCGCGCCGCGCCCACCTGCACTATTTGGGTACTGCCGCACGTAACTGCTAAGAAGTTCCTAGCTGTCTTATAAGTGATTCCTTCATTGTTATTTTTTTCGTTACTGCAGGAAAGAAATGTGCGAGTTTGTGCGCGCCTTAGAATATCATTTGATCAGTTCGTGAACGTTAAAAAAAACACCGTCTACTGCGCATTGTGATAGTTTTATTATTTATTATGTTTTGCTTAAAACTTTCACATACAGGTATAATGACGCTCACAATAAAGTTGCCCTGTTGAAGAGTATTTGTACAGCTAGTCTCACTCCTACAATAACAAACGACGAGACACCAGCAATGAAGTGTTCGCAAAGCATTTTTATTGCTTTGGGAATAAAACTTACTTCTTCTTAAGCGTTGCTGCTTTCCGGGCGGCAGCCTTCTGCTGCGCATTGTCTTGTATGGCGTCATTTCTCAGTTTGCAAAAGTTGTTTAAAACAACGTTGGTTGCAACGCGAACCACCAAGTGCACGAGAGTTTGTGCAGTGTGGCCATTTTCACATGTCTCAATGTCATGTTCTTCCAGGAGGGAAATCGTCTGTGAAATCACGACACCGCGTTGATTCCTACAGGAGAGAAAATGTTCCGCGTTTGCTCCCAAAGACAGCTTCTCTGCAACTAGTTTTGTCATCAGTACCATGTGAACTGTGCATGGCTGGGGAAACTTCAGCCCTCCTCTTGACGGGTTAGCTATCATGGCAGTGTTTTCCGCTTCGATCTCTCGATTTTCAATCACCAATGTGCTGAAGCAAGCAGAACATGAAAGCTTCTTTAAAGCAGCATGAGCAGCATATCCTGCAATATAAACAATAGCATCCATGTCAGAGTGGGCGCGTGTAATATCGTCGTCGCTGACAGCCACAGAAAAGTTGCACGCCACAGGATCCTCATTTACGTCTTCAGATTCTGTTTCCTCGCATGGAAATGTCAGAAGTTTTTGAAGACGAAGCTTCTTTTCACATTCGTAGAGCTGACGCACGGAAATGTGGTACTGTGCTCCTGCCAGCTGGCGGTAGCGGCCGAACCGGTCTTCTAGCGGATCCGTCTGAAATTTGCCCAGCAGCACGTACTTGAAGTGAAGCTCTTCTAAGCAGTATCGCGAGAGTTCTACCAGGGAATAGCATGTCAATCGCAAAGCACTGTGTGTCTCTTTCGTCAATGAGCCACTGGTGATGTTGATTCTCGCCCAAGCGTCCAACCAGTCGACAATGCCACTCAGGAAAGCCAACTGTGTGTCATCAACAGACCTTACAGGGTCTTGCATGCTGTCCCTTAGCCTCTGGCCTTCGCAAGGGGTCTTAACATTGACTATTTGCCACCATCTGAGTATGATGTCAATGAAGAGAGCGGTCGACTCAGCTTGAGGAATCTTGAACGCGGAACCATGTGTTCTGAGGGCATTTGACACAAATTGGTTAATGACGTCGAGAACGAGCTTTACATTTTGCCGCTCCATTGAGGTTGGATTCACGGCTTTTGCGTTCAGTCTGTAAGCAGCCTTCACAAGCGACGTCTTCTCTGAAGAATAAAGCTGCCGCACACCTGCGACAGAAGCAGCTTTCATACGAGTAGGCCCTTCAGGCATTGCTCCACTCAAGTCCATTTCAGAGAAATAGAGGCATGTTCCAGGGTTTTTCTGGTTAATCCAATTGTTACTGATGCACTTCAAGAGATGCACAGGATCGACCACGTAGAAAAGAGGGCGAGCGTTATCGGCTGGATGGGGATAGACAATGCTCACCTGAGGACTTGCAGCAAATAACGACATCATCTTGCGGTTCAGAGCATTGTTGTCGGTTATCACAGCGATAATTTTAAGCCCCATTTTCTCAACGTTAATGATGATGTTTTTAGCATGTTCGTGCAAAATTTCTACGCTCAGTTTGCTCACAGGTAATATGTGAATGACGTCCTTGTTTGCAGAAAGGAGTGATTGCACCATGAACACATGGGCTGTTGTCGCTGGTTCCGTGGAATGTGCCGACGATCCTACGATTGTGCCCCCTTTGTAGTCGAAGTATGGTTTTATGTGGATCTCATCGATCATCAGGGTCACTGTCTTCTCGTGGTCTTTCATTGATTTGACTCGTTCTCGGATGTAGGAGAGAGAGTGCGGTTGATTTTGCTCCAGAAGAGGGTCAGCTTTGTAATTTGAGCAGACACGGCGCAGTGTAGAAGGATGGGGCAGAATGATTCTTGATGCAGCTCTCGTGAAGTGATATGCGTGAGGAGAAATTGAATTCAGAATACTGGCGAATACCAGCAGCTCTGCGCTATACACAGGCTGTTTCGCGAGGAGAAGATCTATCTGCTCAACCAGAAATTTCAGCAAAGCAGAGTGCTCTTTCGTCGTATCACTGTCCTCAATGAGGTCTGCAAGCAGTGAACTGACAAACTGCAATACTTTAGTATGTTTCGACACTTTCGTCACCTCAGGTATATTACTCAAGCCTTTCTCGAGTTCCTCCAGCAGTAAGGACAGGCTGGAGATGTCACATACTTGAATTGGCAGAATTCTGCCCGAAGGAAGCGAGAGAAGCTTCACTCCGTTCAGGAAAACAGAAAGTGACAGATCAGGGAGAATTACGAAGGCGCATTTCACATTCGGTGAAGGATCATTCTCGATGAGAAGGAACCTAACGCACTGCTCATCGACAGAAACGGTCCAGAATTTCGTGTTGCAGATCCCAGGCAGCTTAGATTTGAAGTCCTCGTAAGATGAAACTTTGTTTTTTTTTTCTGTTCAAGTTCATTAGACACAAGTGACTTCCTCATAGCCTCCTGCAAAGCAGCGTTTTCCCTTCTTGCTTTTTTTGTCTCTGGCGATTCACTCCGTCCTGGCGTTGAGGACAAGTATTTTGGACAGTTTGCAAACACAGAAGGCACAGCATGATTCTTCAGCTGCAGTCTATCACGCTTCACCTCTATTGTCTTCCCTGTCAATTCATCTTGGTGAGACAACGTCGTAATGAAGTCGCCTGCGTGGAAGTGCTGTTCACAAACCTGCACGAGAAAATGACGCAAGGCCATTCGCCATGACTCTCCATTGCCTAAAACACTAAGTAAAAAGAGTTTTAACAGTGCACAGCTTTTACACATTTGCCACACAAACAAGAAAAAATCGCAGCGCGGAGGCCAAAACAGGAAAACTTATACCAAGCAGGACAAACATCAAGTTATACGAGCTAAAACATGAGAATGACGTTCGTCTAAGCTACGGCAGCGAAAATTTTCACATCCCTGACCAAATGCATCGCAAGCCTTATGGACATCCACAGAAATAAATGCTTCCTCGACAATTAATACATAAGTTAAAGTGCTATCATTGCCTATAAAGCCAGCATGCCTTTCCCGGAGTCACAGCCTTTAACAATCGCGAAAGCTCACAACTAAGATAATTACCAGCGCCTACTAAGCAATATTTCAGAGTCTTACCCTCGAATGCACTGTAGGAGTGAAATCCTTCCGTGGAATGGCTCGCAACCAAGCTTTTCTTCGTGCTTCGTCTCTTGGGAAGCAATAAACACGTACTTTTGGGCCATTCTGGTAGTTTCCGCGGCACCCGGGAACACGGCACCGGCCCATGTTTCACGAAATTGTACTCACAACACGGCAGGCATTCAGCGATTAACTCCAGGCGAGAGCTAGCACTGGTACGCATGCCACACAAGGAACGGCCACACGGAACCGATACAGTCGTGCGAGGACCGAAAACAAATAAAATCAACGCCAGACTGAAAGACTCTGGCAGCAGCTAGACGCTCACTGCAAGACCGCGTTCGTGTCTGTGCTTGCCCGGGCAAGCGCGAGCACATCGAGGGAGACAACCGAGCGGAGCCGCGCTCGGCGAGCAGCCGGACACTTAGCGTGACGTAGCACGTGTGGAAAGGAGGGCCTGGAGAGGCCTTAAGAGTTTTTGAGGGTGTTGATACTGGCCGCGAATAGCAGTGTTTCAGTCGTGGCAGAGCAGTTGAGCCGAAATTCTGAGCTCCCAAGGCGGTCGGAAGCATTCTAGAATTATGCAACCCCAGCCGGACACGTATGCATGCCGTCTGTACTGGCCGCGCATAGGCAGTGTTTAAGTCGTGGCAAAGCAGTTGAGCCGAAATTCTGAGCTCCCAAGGCGGTCGGAAGCGTTCTAGAATTATGCAACGCCAGCGGGACACGTATGCATGCCGACTGTACTGGCCGCGCATAGGCAGTGTTTAAGTCGTGGCAAAGCAGTTGAGCCGAAATTCTGAGCTCCCAAGGCGGTCGGAAGCGTTCTAGAATTATGCAACGCCAGCCGGACACGTATGCATGCCGACTGTACTGGCCGCGCATAGGCAGTGTTTAAGTCGTGGCAAAGCAGTTGAGCCGAAATTCTGAGCTCCCAAGGCGGTCGGAAGCGTTCTAGAATTATGCAACGCCAGCCGGACACGTATGCATGCCGACTGTACTGGCCGCGCATAGGCAGTGTTTAAGTCGTGGCAAAGCAGTTGAGCCGAAATTCTGAGCTCCCAAGGCGGTCGGAAGCGTTCTAGAATTATGCAACGCCAGCCGGACACGGCCGTGAGTCGGGCGTGCCCATTACGTAGCGTACAACACGATATCTCAAAGGGGACGGAGAGAGCGAGCGCGCCCAGCGCGGTATCTGAAAGGGGGTCGTGAGTCAGGCGCGCCCATTACGTAGCGAATAACACGGTATATGAGGAGGAAGGTGGAGAGGAGGAAGTAGGGGGTGGACGCCGCGCGGTCGCTGAGAGCAACACTGTGGTCGTCAAACTCGTCTGCACTTTCCGACGCATGCAGTCTGGCAACATTGGTACTGAACTGGTGGCCATCTTTAAGTTACGCCAGCCGGATCCATGCCAATAAATTAAATACCGATTACACAAATGGGCAATGCGGAAATACATACGCTCGCTGGCATGCGATAGTGATTACGCCCATAGAGATGCTACTGCGATGAAATGTAACTACGATGAAGTGATTTCGTTATGCCGATTCGCTGAAACCGTTCTGCTTCTAAGAAAAAATTGCTGCCAGTCGCCAGCGTGTGGCTCCATCTGCTGTTCTCGCACTGCTCGATCTTCAATTCTCTGTCTGGCGGCTTATATCTACTTCTCGCAGTCATATTTCCCGTTCTTAGTGTCTGACACGACAGGCATATAATTGTTAGCGTTTTTTTTTTTCGTGGAACGCTTGGGTGACTGAATACGTTGAGCCTTCACAACAATCTGCCTCGGCTATACCGGGTACAGGTGGGTGATGGGGGGTGGGGAGATGGGTGAAAGTTTTTGAAGGTGCACTTTTACCAGTGAATACCCTGATGTGCACCCACGTGAGTGTGCATCAAGGATGGAGACTGCACGCACGCAGCGCGGTTATTTTTGGGAAAGCAGGCTATACTGCTTACGCAGTAAAAAGAACTAAAAGAGTATGCATAGTCGAACCTCTGACTCCGAGCGGGATTCGTACTAATGGCGGCGCAACAGAAAACTCTGTTTGCAGGTGCTTTAGGCTATTTGGCTATCTTGTAGGCTTCTTTTTATGGTTGTTGCATGGAATATTTGGAACCTCTCTGACCCTCCTCATGCCTTACTTGACCGCTTCGAATTCAGCGATCTCGGCATAAGGCCTCATGCCACCATAACTCCCTGCCTCCGCCCGCGCATGAAAATTCCAGACGGTGCACAGGCCATGAAAGGGGAACGAGTCAGGAGGTTGAACTTGCGCAGCTTATTCCTCCTGCGTTCAAGTGCACTGCTGTCTGAACAGTGACCTCGTGGAACGCAGCGGTTCTGCGTCCTATGAACACGAAGAGTTCGCGCGGAATTCCCGAGTTTTTCATCGCAGACATAAATGTTATAACGAAATGTATGATTTCAATGGGTTTTTTAAGAGACTGCTTAAGTATGTCCCAAAAGAATACAGCATCATGACAAAAATGTCATTTTATTGCTGAAATTGCTTCTCGTTGCTCGCACAGGTAGAAATGCACTGACCACAGCACAAACGCCCCTTTGGCGCGGAGGTACAGTGGTGAGCAGCCTTGTCTAGAGAGCTCGGGCGGTCCACTTCCTTGCATACAAATCCAGATTTTGTGGCAGCCTCTAGGGTCCAGCTGGAACGATTGCACGGAAGTAGCGCCAGATAGCCTCGTAAACAAAGCAGGCATGAAAACTTTGCCCTGTAATGAGGGGCTGCTCTCTAATTTCGGTTTTTGTTACCAAGTGCGCACTGCTCAAGCGCTCTAGACAAGGCTGCTCACCACTGTACGTCCTAACATGTAAGGTGCATGTCTGAAGGGTGAAAAAGGTTTTTTGCGGCCGATTGAAACTACAGTCGAGGCCACTTATAATGAACCTGACGGTCACGTGGGTTCCATTCGTTATATCTGATGTTCGTAGCAAGTGGATTCTTCTTACAACAGCCAAAAATACTAAGGCCGCTAAAAGTAGCAATTATTTCTTACAACACTCCGTTATGCGTGCCTACTTGTGCAAAGCAGAGCCTGCCGCGGCTGTTTACAGGCTATCTAGGGCGGTCATTTAATCATCGTCGAGACCTTGCTGCCAACTATCAAATTTAGGGAGGGGTATAACTAATCGTGGTTGAAGTATACACGGGAACTGGTGGCAGGTTGGCCACATAAATGAGATTGCTGGCAGTAGGGAAAGCTCGCACTTGGTGTTCAACGTCTCCGTCAGAGCAGGCGCTTCTGCGATTTTGTGGTCTGCAGGAACGTAGTTATCCGAGGAAACATTCGGTCGGCTATGGATCAACGAATCGTTGCCAGAAATCGGCAAGCATCTGGTCACGCGTGTTTTCGAGATTCTTCTGCCGTTACTATGCTTATGCAGCGACGAAGTAGTGCAGCGCTTGTAGCACAGAATGGGTCCGTTGCACTGTGCGCTATATAACAATGCCTGCACATGGCAGCGCTGCAAAACATGGAGACGACTGGGCAGGCTATGCATACCACGTGACTGGCATGGCCAGCAAGGATTTCAGAATTATCTAATCGCTGCTGTTAGTTGATCCGCGACCATGGTCAGTAGCTTCGCTTTTGACGATGCCCCTTTCTCACGCGCACCGCGCTTCTTCTACTCGACATGCTTTGCCGAGCCGGCGAACGCGTAGGCAGTGATTGCCCTCGTTGGCCATCGACGCGGGCTTGGCCAGCGGTTACTTACCATTTCAATAGAGAATTATAACATATCGTTACCGTGTTTACTTTAGCGTTTACAGTGTTACCGGAGGACGGCTTTCCGATTAGCGCTGCGCACAGCAGTACCGCTTTTTACTTCCAGTTCTGGGTTGACATGTTCTTTCCGAGGCGGTGTCGTCAAGGTTGAGAGGCGCTATTTCATCTGCGTGCTGAGCGGAAGGACGACCCCTACAACCTCGTGGTAGTTCACCAAGCCACCTCGTTCGCTATAACCAAGTGGTGTGGCCAGAGTTGTTCGCTGTGTCTGCGACGAATTTCCGTTGCCCTTATGCATATTTTCACAGTAGCACCACACCCGCTCGTAATAAGCGAGCGTTCGTTATATCTGTGGCCATTAAAGTGGGCTCCACTTTACATCCCTGACTTCGCTGTAATACACTAGTATCAAGAAAGTCTAAGTAAGGCTGTAGATGTATGGGTAGAGGAAGTAATGACCGATCGCAACATTTGTCATCTGCCTTGTGGAGAGGCCGTACAGGTAAGTAAAAGCCAGTGCTCCCACGAGGCTCTCGTTGGATGGGGGATGGGCGGTGGAGGGATTCTCGAACATTTTCTTACCATGTAGTAAAGGAGGAGGGGATGGCTAGTCGGTTTCGGGTTGACGCTAAGGTATCTGTCTGTATGTATACGTGCCGATACATGACAGTTTCATTTCTCAGTAGTGCGCGGGAACGTAGAGGGCGCGTGCGGCAGGAATTTTGGGGCCCCGTAAGTACACTGCATACGAAAAAGTCCCAACTGACTAAAGCTTCAAGGGAGACCTATTACTCGCGCTACGGGGTCTCCCTAACTGCTCAAGCAGGAGGGTCTTGTAGATGCAAAATCCATCGGCTTTTCGTCCTACACCTCATAAGGTGTATTATAGCGTACATACATAGCCGATTTTAAATAATTTCGAGTTCATTTCATTTTGCTGCTCTTACCATAAATTGGTATTTTTGCTGCGGACAATAAAAAAAATTGGTAAAGTGAGAACATCTCGCATTAAACAATTTTTTCCTGCTCAAGTAACGCAGTGAACACAACAAAAGGAAGCCGGGAGACTACACGAGCGCTGACTAACAACTGGTTATTTTATTCTGGGAAAAGTATATAAAGGCGCAGGACACAGGAGACAACCCCAAAAAACAGAACAAACGTGAAAACTTAAAAACCATACTGCGCATGCACATCACAGTCGAGTCGTGACGTATTTTTCAACGAAATTCGAAGAGTATCTTTCATAGTAGATGGCACTCCCCTATCTCCTGGACCTCACACAATGCCACGAAAGCCTGACTCCTTATGGACCAAATTGATAGATGGTGAAGCAACCCACTCATCTGCTTCCTTCCTGATCCCATTGGCCTCGACCATTTGCCTACAAATGCAAACAAGGTTATTAAACAGGACACTTGTCTTATCTACTGGAGGAAGCAATCGTTGCACTCGCTGCGATGGAAAGCCAAGTTTTACGACACCGCTAATTTTTTCACCCATCTTTGATGTTCGAACAAATGCTCATTGCTTCCCCACTTAGAAAGACAAGTCTCCTGTTTAATCACCCTGATTGAATTTGTAGGGAGACGGTGGAGCCTTTTATGATCAGGAAGGATGCAGATGAACGTGTTGCTTCACCATACATCAATTTCGTAGATAAGGAGCCAGGCTTTCTTGGCAACTGTGTGAGGTCCAGGACAAGGGAGTGCCGTCTACTGTGTATTATAGTCTTCGAATTTCGTTGAAAAAGATTTCATGACTCGACTATAATGTGCATGCGCAGTATGGTTTTTTAGTTTTAATCTTTGCTCTTCTGTTTTTTGGATTGTTGACTGTGTCCTGCGCCGTCATATAATTTTCCGAGAATGTAATAACCAGTTGTTAGTCAGCGTCTGTGTCGTCTCCAGACTTTCATTTTCTCCTGTTTACTGCGGTGCTTAAGCAACCGTTACAAACTAGCCTAGTTTTATGTTCTCGTAAACAAATCTTTGCATTTTTTTATTTTGTATAGAGATGTGCAAGAAAAAAGAAAACGCCTAGCAAAGTTCACTGAAACCCATCTGCGTTCTAATTTTTTTTTGTCCTGAACCCGTTTGAACCGGTTGGAGACGGTCCGAACCGGTTCGAACCGGAACAGAATGGCCCTCTGGAGCCGAACCCAGAACTGAACCCGAAAGGCGTGAACCCGAACCGAACCCGAAAAAATGCCGGTTCGACAGCCTGGTTGAAATCGAAACAGCATGAGAGAAAAATTTTATTATCAATTATTTAGCGGTCTTAGGCTGATACGACATGGTGATTCATTCATAGCAGTGTCTTCCGCGTCATTATAGAGAACAAAACATCCCACCAAAATGTGTAGTCTATACGGCTTTAACACTTTTGCGTGAAAAAAAACAACATAAATGAAAGAGAAAAGGAGGCTGGACCATCAACGCTTTGCCAGGCTTACCTCCAGTTGAGAGAAATGAAATGGAGCTAAATGCACCAGCGAAAAAAAAGGAAAATCAGAGGAGTAAAATAAAAAACAAAACCAAAAAGAAGAAACAAAAGGCGCAACATAATCAAAGTCACAGGCAAACAGACAAAGCAGAGTGTGCAAGGCACGACGCGAAAAAAAAAACATGAGAAAACCAGTCACATTATACACAAGATCTCAGTAACAATCACAAAGCACAGTGAGCAGGCCAGGACGGAAATCAGGGAAGTAAAAACAAGATCAAAACAAAACAAGTCAAAACCAAAGTCACAACGCAGTCAAAGTCACATCCAGAGCACAGTGTACAAGCCACGACGGAAGACGCCGATGCTATGAGCGCGTTTTCGGTGCGATGGGATGGCGATGGGTCGGCAGGGCGAGACCGTCGACTCCTCGCGTTGCGTCAGCCTGTTCCCAGACAATACTCGGCGTCATTTTAAGCTGTTCGATGTTTTCTGCCAACTTTGAGGCCCTCGCATGAAAGCTTACAGACGGTTACAATCGTGAATATCTGCTTCTCTATAGTGCGTGGATGGCGAGCTTGTCAGCAGAGCAACTGGAGGAACACAGTGCTCCTGTTTGGAGCGGTCAGCGCAGAATATACCTGCCCACAGGGTGGTGGGCAACCTGTCCACGAAACCCGATTTTACGAAGTTCTCAATCTAAGGAACAAATTTTGAATCCCTGACAAGCATGAACCCCAAAAAACGAAACAACGACCACTAAACACGATTTAACGAAGCTTTCTCTGCAGAAACGAGCAAAATAAAGAGCTTACTTCTCACCTTATTTGTCCACGATGTCTCGCAGCCTGTTGGCAGCGTGCCAGCAGTAACATCTAGGCGCACAAGTCACGCCCCCGATGTCGATGACATCACTGCAAGCTGCGTCGCTGCATGGTGGCGCTTCCCACCTTGGCTGCGAATCCGTTTTCCCAGATGCAACTTTAACGCACAAGCGATTCAAGCCGCGTTCGCAGATTTTGCGTACGCGAAGGCGCAGGTAGCTTTTGGCTGCCGCTACGTTACGATTCTACATTTCAAAAGGTGTAAAAATGCCTTTCTCGATTTTACGAATTTGCCGATTTAACGGAATAATTCGTAGCAGCTCTTCGCTTCGTTAAATCAGGTTTTATCTGCAAACGTTCTAATATGTAGCTCGTCCGTAAATCTGCTCGTTTGATGACGCAGGATTTTTTGAACGGCCGCAAGACGGGAGTGCTGCAGAGGGCGCCGCTGTTCCCGAGCAGAATCTGCAGACGCCCAGTGCCCGCGCGATTCGGGGTTGCGGTGATCCTGGAAAGCAAGAGGCTGCCTGCCTGCAGATGGAAGAGAATCCGGGTGAATATATGCATGCGCATACATGTTCCTTTCCTTACAGTTCCAGTAGCAACGTGCGGACATCCGAGGTGAACTCAAATTATCTCTGCCCCCTCCCCTCTCCCTCTCGACCAGGGGCGTAGTCAAAAGGGGGAGCCCCCCCCCCCCCCCCCTGAAATTTTTTCAAACTGACACCGACCGCAGCATGGCCCCAGTACATATCGCGACTTCTGCTACCATAGTTTTGTTCTGCCTGGATCGTCTGTCTTTCCGTGTGTAAAGTTTACTATCTGTGATTGCGCAATATGTTTGCCATGTTTGGCGCATTATATAGAGTGACTTTTGCTTAGTTACGTAGATTTAATGGAGACGTATACGTGTATTTAAATATCTTGTTGCGAGGTTTTGTGTATACATAGAGTGACCTTGTTTCCAGTGACACTTTTTTGTCCGTTGTATTTTGCACATTTTCTCATTTATACATGTGCTCTCTCTTGCGACTAAAATTTCGGTCCAATTAGTCGCAATACATGACCGGTGACAGCTGCTGCTGCGCAGTGCACTGGAACGAAGGACAGCATTATTGAGATCTTTCCCTGGCCGTTGCATATGTGCAAAAATGTGGAGGTTCTTGAATGACAGAGATAGATTAAAATATCTGTCATCTACTTGCTCATGTCATGGCCTCTACGTTTTTCATAGCAGCGGCATGCACTGCTTTCCTGGTTTCGGACTGATATAGTTCTACACCGTGTGATATTTTCTAGACTTATTAAATGCGCAAAAACATGGAAGCATTGGTATCAGTTATTTCTGCCACGAGTTTTAAGATATTTGATCCCTTCACCAATTCTATGAAGAGGCTGCGCTGCAACGCTAGCCCCCCGCCCCCCTTAGCAGGACAACGCTATCCAATTATTGTTCGCAGCAAAAAAAAAAAGATTCTCTGTCTCTTTCTGGGTATGTCAACGCTCCACCGGACGAAAAAGACCCATTCATGACTGAGAGACCTCAATTCGAAAAATTTTCCGCCACGTCTGGGATACAGCGTACTCCCTGTTGTCCTCCCCCAGTCAGCGGCGAACATCACAAGGCGATCCGCGTGCGCCACCAGGGAGCGATGGAGGACACACCCGCCTACAGTTACTGTATATGCTACCAAAGGTAGCAGAGTTGCGCGTAGGTCCGCCATCTTGCCTGTCAAGCAACCGAAGTTATGCGGCGAAGCCGCACTCCGTTTCTGCAGGCGACATGCCTGGCGCATCACCGATCGACCATGGGCGCTTTTCCGAGGTTCTTAAACCACTTTTTCGATGGATCGCAAACAAAAAGCATCTAAAAAGCTGACCGCGTAACCTAGTCGAAAAATATAGCCAAGAAAAAACGGTGCTGTTTCTAGCGCGCGCCGTGAGCTGCGGCAGCATGCGATTCCCACAATCACCTTCCCTGAACTATTTACCTGATAACCTAAGGGCAGACTCAGTATTCTAAATACGCCGTGCAAATGCAGCATTCATTCATCTTTGCGGCAACATTTATTCACCGGACCTGCGTTAAAAAACCTGTTTATAGTCTCCTTTACTAAATACGAAACCCTGCAAAAAGTTATGAGCCGGAACTATAAAACGTTACCATCTGAAGTAAACAATCAGATGCCTAAACATGTTTCCCTCGATTAAAAATTGTTTGCCATTCAGGATAAGCCAACAGGGATAAATACGCAACGCAGAGCTCTATTTTAGCGTTTCAACAGTGTACACGAAAAAGCGCAGAGCCGCAAGTCAAGCCTGTTTTCGGTAAAGGAACCTCCATGCAACTTTTAGCAAAAAAAAAAGGCGACACCCCACAGCAGCGAACGTAAACAGCCGTTGGATAGTGGATCCGCTTCGAACTTAGCCGGCTGTCAATCCAGTTCGCTGCCGGCCTACGTCATCAGCGCACATGTTTCTGGTCCGATGGGCAAAACATGCACCGTACCGAGGAGGCTCTCACAGGGAGAAGAAAGGCTGCAGGGTGTCCCGAATCGGGGAACAGAGGCGGCGGGGGAGCCCTCGACACCGGAACCAAAAGTGGAGGATTTTGCCCATCGAGCGTCGTCTTCTCCGCAGTACACGGTTGCTTGGACACCACGTGATGGCGCTCTACCAATGGAGTCGCGAGCGGCGTTTATCAAACAGACGCGCAACTCTGCTACCTTTGGTGGCATATACAGTAACTTTACATCCGCCTCTCCTCCCCCTTTTCCTGGATGCCACCGCGGTGGCCGCCCACGTAAGGAGAAAGGGAGCAAACACTGCCCAAGGGACAGCGAACGATTGCCACCCGAGCAGCAATCGGGAGGCATCTCTATTCACCCTTCTTTTCCCCCTCCTATCTGCACGCCGGCACATTTTTTTTTATTTTCTTAACAAAACTGCAGCATTGCGTCGCCTCTTTGAGTGTACGACTAGAGTTACTGTATATGCTACCAAGGGTAGCAGAGTTGCGCGTCTGTTATTAAAACGCCGCTCGCGACTCCATTGGTAGAGCGCCATCACGTGGTGTCCAAGCAATCGTGAACTGCGGAGAAGGCGGCGCTCGGGACACTTCTGAAGTAAAGCCCCTGGAAATTTTTAAAGTAACGACAACCTTTGCAGAACGCCGCCTCTCCGCTCCGGCGGACGCAGTTGTTGCTGCGACGCGCGTCTTTTCTTTCCTTTTTCTCTTTCCTCTGATCTTTTAACTCTCCTCTATCTGCACGTGGCAGCGGTGGTGGCTTGGCTCGAGCCAGTAGGCAGGCCCGTGCAATTTCCTTTTCATCCTTCTCTCAGTCACAACAACACAACACTGCGCTTTTGCTTGCTGTGAAGAACAGCGGCTTTTGTTTTGCTCGGAACGTGTGTCAGTCACCTAACTTCAAGCCGTCTATCTGTGCGGCGTGACGGGCTGCTGCGCCTTCGGGTGCGAGAACCGTCACGACAGTGCAAAGCGGTTCTTCGCGATCCCATCATCGAAAACCGACGCGGGCCGGAGGAAGGTTTGGTTACACAGAATTGGCCGCGCGAATTTTAACGCAACGCCATAGACCAGACTTTGCGAGGTCAGTGACGTGCTTTCAATAGCTGCTGAGTTTTCCTTTTTTTTTCAAGCTACGCTGTGCAGTGGTTTGTTCGCAATCGAGCGTATGGCCGCAGTAAGCTCTACATAAGGGCGCTTGCGTTGAGCGCATCGTGATTGCTCGCACGCAAACGTGTAACTGACGCGAGGCACACGTCTAATTGTAGAGTGACGTTCCTTAAATTTGAACGCATACCGCAGTTAGACATACATGCGTACTCTATAAGCACAGATCAAACTGCGCTCTGACATGGTGAAGCGCACGCGTGGACGCGTGCGTGCTTGTATATTATATATAGATATATTACAGAAAAAGACAAAAACAGAATTATCGCGCCGATATGCATCGTCAAGGCACCGTAGGCACCGTTGGTGGAAACACCAGCTAGCGCGCGCTGGCTTGCGTTTACTCTCGAAATATGACCAGTAGCTGTGGGTATGTGTGATAGTGCCCATCGTAAGTGGGTCGCGCGTTTCCTGTCACATACTTTGTAGCATCACTTCCGCGTTCTCGCTTCCCCTTGACGCCTAACTAGTTAGGAGGAGGCTAAGAATACGAGAAAATCTGTGATAACCTTTTTTATCAATGCTAAAACGTTTTATTTTTTTGTTAACGTTGCCCACAGTGAGGCCTCCATTATCTCCATTTTTAAAAGTTTTGTAGCCACTTTTTTTTAAATGAGATCCGTATAACAAAAGGCTTCGGCTTTACCGATGTGCATTTAGTTCTCGGGCTGTTTCCGAGCCTTAGACGGGAATGTCTACCTCGCAGGCCGGGCCGGGGTTCGGGCCTGTATCCAAAAAATCAGGCCGGGCTGGGGCGGGTAACGAAAAAGGTTGACGGACTCCGGACGCGTGAATAATTAAGGCCGGTGCAGTGCTCTAATAGCAACTATACGAATATGGAAGATTATCGGACAGATGTGTTAAAAGCGAGCTAGGTTTTGCTCCTCACTAAATGACTGATGCCGATGAAACATTTACGTAGAGCTTTATTACCCTTTGCTGGCAGGTGAAGGATATTTGCGAGGTAGGTTTTCTCCTTACTAAGTAACTATTCCAAAGAAAATTTTAATGCGGGAGTCTATATCGTTACAGTTCATGCACGCGAGAGAACATTAGGGGAGGCACAGATAAGTACACACGTAGCGTGGCCTTCATACCGTATTTCGAGCACTCCCTCAAGCGTCTTACCTGGTCCGCGATACACTGCAGCCGACCAAAACCTAAAGCCACTAGGAGAGTGGATGAACTACGGGCATTTAGAATGCCTTCACTTGCAGGTGTCTTGTCGAATGTCAAACCTGTGCATCCGTTGTAGCACGTCCAGCGTTCCGGCGGGGGCGGTCGTTCTATTTGCACACTCCTCTTCACCAAAACAGATCACCGCAAATTCATTATACAGCCTCGTGGTTCACGGTGACGTTCAATGCATGCCCCACTCTCGATATCAAACTTGGCATGCCGCGTAAAGCCCGGCGCACCCGTACACGGTGCGCGTGCGGCTCTACCAAAACAATCGATCTATGCGTGCTCATTTTTGCCTTTAGACGATTCAGTGAAGCATGCATATGTTTCTCCTAAGTCACCGATGTATTTATGCAGCGGAACGCACGGTTAAGGCCACATTCTCACAGCCGTTTTTTGGCTTGCTCCGTCGCGTCCGTCAAGCCGGTAGCCGACGGAGCGGGCTGCATTTGGACCGTTTTCCCCCCCAAATCGGGTGGCCGGTTCCGCCGGGTGGTCCTGCTCTACGTTTGCGTCGAGCGGCGGCGACGGAGCCCCGCCCCACGGAGAACGCACCAGTCACAGCGCGAGCTCGCTCTACGTCACCCGCGGCTTGCTTGCTGCGACCAAGAGATGGCGCTGGTGAGCGTCGGCGGCGGCGATGCGCGGGCAGGGAGAAAATACAAAAAGCCTGCTCATTTTTTTGCTCTCCGTCGGGAGATGCACGCGCCTTGCGCCCCGAAAAGCGCGGGCTGTCGAGGAGCAGAGAGCGGATGAGTTTTATTTCATATGGCAATATGCGAGGTGTTCGAGCCAGAACGGGTCTCCGAATGAGCATTGTGGTTGCACTAGGCGTGGGATATACGATAAATGATCGTTTTTTTTTTGGGGGGGGGGACGCTCAAGTAGCACCACTGTTAGGCCTCATTCTCACAGCCGGTCTCCTCTCCGGCGCGGCGGCGACGGAGCCGGGAAACGCGGCCGCAACGGAACGGATTTGTGTTTTAATCGAATGAGGCGCCGGACACCGGCAAACCAGTTTGGGCGGGCGCTCGCTGCTCCCACGTGACTCTACTTCTGTGCCTTTTTTTTTCTTCCGCGCGAAAAAAAGAAACGCTGCTCGGTGGTGTCCGAGGGACATGCCGAAGTAGCGGTGAAAGTCGTCTGTCCTCTGCTTGCGCTGTGGTTCGCTTGGCTCTTATCGCAGAAAAAAAAATTGCTGAGGCTCAGCTTGGCTAAGCCTGGGGAATGCGAAGCGTATTAGTGGCTAGGCTTGGTAATACATGGCTTTCCTTGGTTGAATACTTGGCCATTTTAATACAACCACTAGAAGCCTTCGTCGTAGGGGAAGACAACGGCATGGCTACAGCGGAACGCCGACTAACCCCGAGACGCGCGTTGGGTGAGCGCCTGGATTGCCACGGAAGCCGCGTCTGCCTGCCCGGTGGAGCAAGCGTTTCACCTACACCGAGTATGAACGCGCGTTCGAAATGCGCGGGTGTGACGGCTAGGGGTCCCACGGCGACGGCGCGAGGTGGAGGCCGGCTCTCTCATCCGATGTCACGTGGTGTGACGTCACGGAGTCACGTGGGGGTCCCACGGCGACGGCGTGAGTGGTAGCTCTAGCAATATTCTTCGCATAAAAACGATGCGGTCTCGCAAGCGGTGGAAAAAGTTTGAAGTTAGTTTATTAATTCTACGCAACTCCCCTGTTTTTGCAACGAAACACCACGCGTACAGCACCAAAACAAATATATATGAGTATAGCAAGCTGCTTTTAAAGCCGCTGCAGAAATGAGTGCTGCACTCACAGTATTCAGGCCGATTTGCACGAAATTGAACATATGTAGGGTGGTAATGAACTCTGTTATCAATGGCTTGAGAGATTAAGCTGGCAAAAGAATTTAAACGGCTAATAAAAACAATGAGGCCTCAAGAGCTAGCAACGGGTGAACAGAATTTTGTTTTTTCTGCTCTTTTCGTTATCTCTGCAGTTACCTCTCTCGCCCCTTTCTCCTTTCTTCACCTGGATGGTTCCCCTTTGCATCAGCCATCCCCTTCACTTCGCTTTAAACCTGGCAACAGTTTTCGTCCCCCACATCGTAAACTCTCGAACTCCCACTGTTCGTCATGACCCACGGGCCATGTTTTTTTTTTCAAGTTTTTTTCTACCTTATGGCTCGCCTCTGAATTGTTCAGCCACATGTTGAGCCACCGTTTCAACCTCCCAGGCTTTTCCAGATTTGGGGTGTCTTAGGTTTGCGAGCTTCTTGTAGCATGCAAGCGCGGTGCTGCATTCGGCGCTGTTTGTGAACAGGCTTTTCCTTCTGGGCTAAATGTGAACGAGTGTGTTGACCCGGCGTGCCGTTTTCTGTATTTCTCTGTGCGTGGAGTGAACGTCAGTTGTTTGCCACAGTGCGGCTGGCTGGTGTTCGGTGATAGCGCCAAAGCTCTAAAGTCGGAACATCAGCGGTTCAAAAAAAAAAACGGGCGGGCGCAGAGACGCCACCGGACAGAACGAATACCGCTAGCGGTATTCAGGCAACAAACACGGCAAGGCTATTTCGCGTCAAAAAAAAATGATTGCTGTCCAAAAAAAAAGAAAACATGCACGTCAGGAAGTTCTCATGGAAAAGGTTTTGGTGCTGTCTTTTCATTCTTCTGACTGATTTCTTGAAAAAAGTGCCAATTTAAAAGTTGTAGATCACTTGGACAAACGGCCGGCTAGAGTGTTCGCAACAAGGTATCGTCCGAGTAGTTTTTTCTTAAAGCTCTAAAAGATAGCGCCTGAAATTCAAATACATAACAGTGGTGCTACTTGAGCGTCCCAGAAAAAAAATCATTTATCGTATATCCCATGCCTAGTGCAAACACAATGCTCATTCGGAGACCCGTTTTGGCTCGAACACCTCGTATATTGCCATATGAAATAAAACTGTCATCCGCTCTCTGCTCCTCGACAGCGGGCGCTTTTGGGGGCGCAATGCGCGTGCATCTCCCGACGGAGAGTAAAAAAGTGAGCAGGCTTTTTGTTTTTTCGCCCTGCCCGCGCACCCGCGCAGCGCTGCCGCTGCCGCCGCCGACGCTCGCCAGCGCCATCTCTTTTTCGCAGCGAGCAAGCCGCGGGTGACGTGAGGCGAGCTCGCGCTGTGACTGGCTCGCTCTCCGTGGGGGGCGGGCTCCGTCGCTGCCGCTCGACGGAAACGTAGAGCAGGACCCGGCGGCACCGGCCACCCGATTTGGGGGGGAAAACGGTCCAAATGCAGCCCCCTCCGTCGGCTAAAGGCGTGACGGAGGCGACGGAGCAAGCCAAAAACCGGCTGTGAGAATGTGGCCTTATGTATTTGAATTTCATGCGCTATCTCTTAGAGCTTTAAGAAAAAACTACTCGGACGATACCTTGTTGCGAACACTCTAGCCGGCCGTTTGTCAAAGTGATCTACAACTTTTAAATCGACACTTTTTTCAAGAAATCAGTCAGAAGAATGAAAATACAGCACCAAAGCCTTTTCCAAGAGGACTTCCTGACGTCCATGTTTTTTTTTTAAGGGGGGGGGGGGTAAGCAATCTTTTTTTTTGACGCGAAATAGCCTTGCCGTGTTTTTTGCCTGAATACCGCTAGCGGGAACGAAGCGCACCGCGCGATATTTTGAAGCTGGAATATCTGGTGCGATATTACTTTGGGAAAACGGCACGGAAAACGTAGAGTGAATGACACAACACGGGACGTGGCTAACAACTGAGGTTCACTCCACGCACAGAGAAATACAGAAAACGGCACGCCGGGTCAACACACTCGTTCACATTTAGCCCAGAAGAAAAAGCCTGTTCGCAAACAGTGCCGACTGCAGCACTCCGCTTGCATGCTACAAGAAGCTCGCAAACACAAGGCACCCCAAATCAGGAAAAGCCTGGGAGGTTGAAACGGTGGCTCAACATGTGGATCCACAGTTCAGAGGCGAGCCATAAGGTAGAAAAAACCTTGAAAAAAAAAACACGGTCCGTGGGACATGACGAACAGAGGGAGTTTGGGAGGGTAACGAAGTGGGGGACTAAAAGACTGTTGCTAGGTTTAAAGCGAAGTGAAGGGGATGGCTAATGCAAAGGGGAACCATCCATGTGAAGAAAGGAGAAAGGGGCGAGAGGGGTAACTGCGGAGATAACGAAAAGAGCAGAAAAAAACAAAAATTCTGTTCACCCGTTGCTAGCTCTTGAGGCCTCATTGTTTTTATTAGCCGTTTAAATTCCTTTGCTAGCTTAATTCTTGAATGGTTGTATAAAGACCAATCTCCCAAGCTATTGATAACAAAGTTCATTACCACCCTACATATGTTCAATTTCGTGCATATCGGCCTGAATACTGTGACTGCAGCACTCATTTCTGCAGCGGCTTTAAAAGTAGTTGCTATACTCATATATATTTGTTTTGGTGCTGTACACATGGTGTTTCGTTTCAAAAACTGGGTAGTTGCGTAGAGTTAATAAACTAACTTCAAACTTTGTCCACCGCTTGCGAGATCACATCGGTTTTTTTCTGCGATAACAGCCAAGCGAACCAAAGCGCAAGCAGACGGCAAACGACTTTCATCGCTACTTCGGCATGTTTCTCGGACACCGCCGAGCAGCGTTTTTTTTTTCGCGCGGAAGAAAAAAAAAGGCACTGACGTAGAGTCACGTGGGAGCAGCGAGCTGACGCCCAAACTGGTTTGCCGGTGTCCGGCGCCTCTTTCGATTAGAACACAAATCCGTTCCGTTGCGGCCGCGGTTCCCGGCTCCGTCGCCGCCGCGCCGGAGAGGAGACCGGCTGTGAGAATCAGGCCTAATGCGGAGGCATAGAGAAGAACTCGGCAAGTACGGGATCCAGCGCAACCAATTGAAAAGGGGCGTTAGTTCCTTCGGAGCGGGCTAGAGGTCGCCACCGCAGTCACATCAAATCACAAAGAAAAGAAAAGTCGTTCGCCCGGCGCGCGGGGGAGGAGGAGAGAAGAGGGAGGGCGTCGTGTCGCTACTTTAGTTTTTTTAGGGGCTTTATTCTGAAGTGAAGAGTTTCACTTCGCTAGTCAACACGCGCTTCGCGTGAGCCGGCCTATGTCGAAGCACGAGTGACGTCACGCACGGTGCAGGCTACTGCGCATGTGGCTTTTTGATGTGCGCCGCCGCTTCTCCTCCTCGCCACCGGGCGCATTTGTTTTTCAGTCGCGGACTGTCCGGGACTACTTGCGGACTCGAGTCCGGTATTTGTTTTTCTCGGGCAGCCCGAAAGCTCCGCCCACCTGCTTGAATCGCCATAGCAACGCGTTCGTTTTTAGCCTATGGCAGTCCGCGGGCTGCTTGGGGCTGCTGAGAAGGCAGCAGACGATAGCTGCGCGCCGCGCTGGCAGCCATATTAAGTTAGACTCCGTGTGCATTTTGAGTGCTTTTCGTGTCCCTGGAGGTCGATATCATGCGTTAAACCTTCACATGAGCTCCGTAGCTCCTCTCTGAGCCATCGCAAGACTTTTTGTTCTTGCATCTTCGTTTATTTTCTTGAAATCCACCGCACATGGACGCGTATTGTTTGCTCGTGTCGTCAAGAGGTTCTTGTTCGCTTGTTTTGCCACATGCTGTCTGTACGCTTACCTGAAAGCATCGCAGGTGAACCACTCGTATACTGGAGCAGCTATAGAGCTTGTTGTCAACATTTTTGCGGAGGCTTTCGTCTATCCGCCTTTCCGCAACGAGTTGGGCTACTTTGTGCGAACTTCGCCGCAAGCAGTAGCGGCGAGCATACCTCCGAAGCTGAGTTCTGTAATGCACCTACGCTAAGCTGACAGTACAGTCTTTAAATCGACTCAGTATCATAATCGAGCGCACGGCGTTGCTTCGGCGTCGTAGTGGCCGTGGCTTGCATCGTCTGCTAGCAGATGACAGCGTCCTTGTACGGTAACCGAGGGGGAGCCCGACTCTGGAGCCGTGTTCGAAAGCAGCCTATGGCAAGTAGGTCATGTGACCATGACGCTTTTCCTGTCCGAGCGGAAGCCGAGACCTGCCAGCAAGTAGTCCGGGACTGGAAAAACAAATGCGGCCACCGTTTGACGTTTCACCGCGGCCGTGCGCAGAGAGGGTGTAGGTGCAGTGCACATTTGAAAGGAGGAGTATATAAGGCGCACTTGCCCATAGAACAGGCGCACGCTGCCGCGCACTATGCGTCGTTTGACGTTCGCCGCAAGCGCGTGTTTATCGTGGAGGCCGGCTATATAACCGCTTGCCAGAGATTACGCGTGCGCATTCAACATGGAAGGAGAAGAGAGTGACACTACCGATACGGAAGTGCTAAGCATCACCGCAGCTTTTCGCTTCCAGATATCCAGGCTTAACCTTAGCTCAGCCCCAGGCAATTTTTTTTGTAATTCCCGATGCCCCGCTGCAGCGAACTGGATTGAGAGCCGGCCAAGTTCGAAGTGTATCCACTATCCAACCGCTGTTTACGTTCGCTGCTGTTCACGCGCGTAGCTCTCGCGTTTTTTTTTGTTTTTTTGCTACAAGTTCCATTGAGGTTTTTTTACCGAACACAGGCTGGACTTGGGGCTCTGCGCTTTTTCGTGTACGCTGTTTAAACGCTAGAACAGAGCTCTGCAGGTGCCTCTTCTGAGCACCCAAACCACAAACGACCCATTGGCGCCACATCGCGTACCGATCAGCCATCGTACACCTGCGTCTTCACAGTAAGCTATGTATGAGCAGAGCGAATGACTCACACGTAGGGAAACGAGAAGACACACAAAAAAAGTGTCCACTGGCCACAAAATTGACGACTGCAGGCATTCAAACACCGACCAGTGCACAAAGCTGCGCGCTGGAAAGATATCTGTGGTAGGAAGGCAAGACAGAGACGGAACGAGCGCTCTGGCTGCCGTGCCGCCAGCAACAATAGAGCAGCCACCGAGCCTCCGTCGAGCGTCCGCGGTCCCACCAATTTGGTAACCCTTCGACCGGGGACAGGTGCACATCTCAAAGTAGCTACCTCACGCCGGACACTCTGTGCTGGAGACTGAATGGCGCATCAGAAAGCTCAGCGAACTTCACACTGCCCTTAAGTTATCAGGTAAACAGTTCGGGGAAGGCGACTGTGGGAATCGGCTGCCCCCGCACTTCACGGCGCCCGCTAGAAAGGGGAGTGCTTTTTCTTGACTGTATTTTATGCGTAGCATATTGCAATCACTCAGTTCAGCCCTTGGGCGCGGCCGGGCAGCCACCAAACCACCTGACGTGACGTCCGATGGTTTGGTGACGTCACGTCACCACGTGACGTGACGTCACCAAACCACGTGAAAAACAATACAAAACAAAGAAAAAAAACAAAAAAAGAAAAGAAAAGAAGAACAAAAAAGGGCTCAGCATGGTGGCGGTTGCCACCGCCCCGTTTCAAAGGGGGCGCTCCTATCCATCCCTCCATCCATCCATACGTCACGGAGGAAAAGCTGCTGAGAAAATCGAGTGCCGCCAAGCAATACCTCGCGCAAAAAGACCGCGCAATATGCAACGCATTCTTGGCTTAACCAAGCTAAGCCTGGGCATCATTTTTTGACTGGGTTACGCAGTCAGCTGTTTCGATGCTCTTGCTTTGTTTGCGATCAAGCGAAAAAGTGGTTTACAAACATCGGAAAAGCGCCCACGGTCGATCGATGATGTGCTAGGCATGTCGCCTGCAGAAACGGAGTGTGGCTTCGCCGCATAACTTCGGTTGCTTGACAGGCAAGATGGCGGACCTACGCTCGACTCTGCTATCTTTGGTAGCATATACAGTAACTCTACGTAGGACGCGAAAGCGCTGGAGGTTCTTCACACGTGATGTCGCACATCAGGAAGCGCAAAAACGGCGAACAGCACGTGACGAGCGCGGAATTTCGGCGCGCCGTAAGAACGGAAGTAACACGCGGACGGATTCGAGGAAAGCGCGCATTGGTCTCAGAGCCTTGCCGCAGCGCCAATTAAGACGCCTTCGATAAATAAACGAACAAAAAAAAATTACCGCCACAACTCAATCGTTCTAAACGGCGCGTGACTGACTTACAAGCGCATCCGATAGCCGCCGCCGCTCCGGCCTGGCGACGAAGCACGAAGCTCCGAAAACGAAACTAAGCAGCCAGGCTCTCAGTCTATCGCCGGGTGCCTGCCGGTCGTCAAAACACTTGCAGTTTCGAAAATACGCAGTTCAAAGCACGAATATTTGGGCGATCGGTTTGTCGAGCATGTCATACCGCGACAAGACACCACTTCAGGAACCCGTCCATATTGACCGATTCCAGTCCCTCGGCGTACGAATAAACGAGCTCCGGAGGTCACATAGTCACGGACGGCGGGCCGGACTCAGGCCGCAGTCCGGATTATCTGAATTAACGTGGGTTGAGGAGTAGGAAAAAAATTAGAGATCACTGCGGGGACCCGCATTGGGAGAATGCGGAAGCACTGACGCCTCCTCGGCACTCGTCGCCTCTCTATAGTTTTTTCTTTGCTAACTTGTGTTTGTTAATTTAACTACTTGAGTAGCGTAATTATCTTATGCTTTAATAAGACATCGATTTATTTACTCTGATTATACCTTCTTTTATCTCAATCAACCATATTGGTTTGCAAATTAGGCGCCATGGTTGCTTTCCCATACACTTACTATATCTCCGTCCAGCCTAGTCAACCGTCCACTGTTTCTTGTTGATAATTAATTACCTAATTTATTTATTCAATGAAACTTTTTGTTCGTATATTTATCACTCATCAAACACATTTCAATTCATTTCAAACTTTATTTTCACTCCTTTGCCTGCTTTTCCACTATTTTTCTGTCCACGGCTGTTTTCCCGTCCTCTCACTATATCGACGTCCGCTCTATTTCGACATTTTTGCCTCAAATAATTAACTAATCATCCTATCGACAATCTCTTTTGCGCAGCATCCTCACACCGTCCTCTATCGATCACAACCATTCGTTTGACGCTACCTCTTCTGCATTAGAATGTCACACATGCTGTGTGCCCGACCCGGCCGACATAGCCTAGAAATTTCTTTCGCATTAATAAGCGTTTATACAGTTGGGCCGAATTAACCATGTCTTACTGTACAATGCTTTAGCTCCTGGTGCTAATTTCGCAGAAGGTATATATTCCTCTCTCACGGTGGCGCAAGGTACCGCCGGCAACAGTGTTTTTTTTGACAGCATTTCAAGCGATCTTTGCAAATTGTGTTTAATTTGCACAAAATATGAGGCAATATTCGTAAAATTATAATGTGGGTCCAAAGTTTTTGCATTTTACTGAAAATTCATAAGAGCTGGCAGGTATGCAAGTTTATCTTAAGCAGAAGCAGGTGAACACGTCATACAAAAGATAAACGTTATTTTGAGATAAACGTACTGCAGCATCACTACTGCAGGATCATTGATCTAACAAAAATAGCGCATCAAGCACAGCTTGAAAAGCACCAATATAAATAGTGGGAGTATAGATTATGGAGCAATAGGTATCTGAAGACAAAGAAGCTATAATAAGAAAATAACCAGCGTCGAAAACCATGCGCATTTCAATATGCAGAGCTGTCCTATAGATACAGCATAAGCGAAAAAATAGTTGCGTGATACTAAAACCTGCAGAGAAAGTGATTACAAAGCACATCAGCAGGTACACAAGAGATTAAAAAGACGACTGATTTACAAGTGCATGCATGAATGGAGCATTCAGTAGCGTCGACGCCTAGCGCATTCCAGTAATGTGCTATCCAGGGGAAAAAAAAGGGGTTCTTGGGTATGTTGGTTTTACATGAAAAATCTCTAACCTTTCTGCTGTGGAATGATCAGGTCATATGCACAATTGTACATTGAATGCACAAGCTTCTGTCTATCCCTGTTTTATTATTGTACCGCAAATAAAAATTTTATTCCCTCACGGTATCGACTTGTTTCCATTTTTTCCAAGTTAGCAGACTGCAAAAGACAGGTGGGGGACTCCTACAAGCCTTAACAGTTGCAAAAAAAACTTACAGATTTGTGCTAAACATTTGCTAGTTACGCTATGTCCTTCAGCTTAAAAGTGCTCCATACAATGGTAGCATATTCTAATATTGATCTAATGTACGTTTTTTATGGTAACAATTTTAATTTGGGCAGGGACTTCCCAGGGTTCTTCAAAGATATCGAGGCATCAGGATTGCGTAATTTTTAATATTATCTATATGCTGATTGCAACTAAGATGACCACTGGAACTTAATTCTTGGTGCTGCGACTAGATATCTGAAGCTTAGGGACTGTTCTGAGTTAGTCAACGCAACATTTTATTTTTTTTTTGCATTGATGGTCATTTGCCTCATAAAACACCAAGTTTGTATTTTAGTGAGTGACGTTTCTAATGTTGCTCGGTGATCTAAAGTAGATATCTTGTGGAAGACTGTGCAATCATCTGCAAAAAGCCACATTTTTAGAGGTATGTAAGCAGTGATGTCATTAATGATAACCAGAAACAGGACTGGACCCAGGACTCAACCCTGTGCCCGATTCTACTGGAGTAAATCTTGAATGCACATTGTTGATGTTAATGGTATGGTATCTATAAAAGTTATGCTTTAATCCATGCAAATATGGAGTCATTTTAAAGGAGTGTAAACATGAAATTTCTGTTTGCATGTTTTCTTCTTTCAAATGATGCATTAGACATTGATATACATGGAGCATCCAGTTCTATTTGCCTACGACCTCTAAATAATGTACAATTGAATTTATTCTTGCTGCTGTTTCGATTTCATCAATCAAATCACGGCTGTGATGTGTAGTTGATGTTTATGTCGCATGAGGCATGCAAAAACCAGAGCAGTATAACTACAGATGCATTTTTTATGTCATTCCAGCTATTGAAGCAGGCTGCTTAGAGTTGTAGTGAATTAAAACCACGCATAAACGATTATATTGCAGTTCTTTTCACGTCTCACGTGAACTACACATCAGCTATATGTCATAGAGATTGTATTGTTGATGAAGCCAAAACAGCACCAAAAAAATTCAATCATAAAATATTTAGCAGTCCTTAGTGAACACTATGTGGTGAATTATGTAAATTTTAATGCATCATTTGAACGAAGAAAAATGCAACTAATAATTGGCGTTTATAATCCTTTAAAGATTGCCTTTAGGAAATAGATTCTTTTGGAATATGTGATCAAAGGCTTTCACAAAGTCCAGGAAGCAAGGTCATGGACTGTTTCTAACAGTTGCGTTACAGTTGACAGGCCTCGGCGGAAACTGTGTTGCTCGCTGCTGATATGGTCATGTTCAATAAAGACTGAAATATGTTGATATAAGTTCAAGCATTTTGGTGACGTGCCCTCTGGTGTTTTTATAGTTATGTTTTAACATTAACATAACATTTTTGAACACAGCATCACCATTTTGTATAATTTCATGTTTACGATGCAAGGTATAACATTGTTAATTTTGACATAATTTTATAACCTTATTCTATGCTCGCTGCTATCTGGTGTGTGCTCCGTGTTCAGTTGCACTAAAGCCGGTCGAGGCTCAACCTACGGCATGTTTGCGGGCTCTCTCCTAGCGGCAATGTGCAGTATTTGAGAGGTGCTTCAAAGTGTTTTGGCGGCGCCTTACGACTATTCGTCCCACCCGATGGCAATGGACATTGGTTGCTTGAAGCACGAGGCTTGGGTGGTGCAGGGTGCTTCCAGAGGTCCGTCACATGACCACCCGAGAGTGTGCACCCCGCCCCCAAGATGAAGGTGGTAACATTGGTAGCACCTGGCTATGTGCAGGGGCGGTCACCTGATCTCTGACATCACGGATGCGTTCAATCGAGCAAAATCCCAGATACAGGTCTGGCAGTACACCTCACTTCTGACGCTGTTAATGTTCTGACTTTTAGAGACATAACCTTTTCAGTGTGTAATGTGTAGTGTGTACAATGCCCATCTGAATCATCTTCCCATCAACACCTCAAGAATTAACTATTTAAATGACAGCACCTCAAATAAAAAGCACGCCATTCCAAATGACTGATTTGTAATATTCATGACCGATATATAGACGCCATTCTTTACCTGAATCATTGATACCTTGCAGGTGAGCAGCACACGGTCGAGATGGGCGCAAAGGGCAGTTCTCCAGAACAAGCAACATATTTGCCGAAACCTATCGGCAGTGGCAGGCCGAAGGCCACTTTGCCAAGACGACAGCATCACAAGAACCATGGTGACCAGAGGCCTGGCGAGCTGAACCATGGTGACCAAAAGCAACAAGAGCAGGGCCTGAGCGAGACACACCCTTTCACCCGCACTCACGTGCTACGTGACCCGCTGACCAACGCCGTGGTGTGCCTCATCCCGCGCGAGCATCACTACGAGATCTGCGGTGCTACTGGTGACAACAGCCACACGCGCTCCTACTGCCCCCAAAGGCCGAAGGACACGTACAACATGGGCCTTCTCAAGAACACACCGCGCAATAGCACTGGCAAGAGCTCCAAGTAGAATGCTCTTGGCAGTGTATGCCTGGGCAAACGCTGCTTAATTTTACCGTTACAGCAACAAAGACGCTGTGATATGCCAATATTAGCTGATTAGCTGTAAATCCTAGGCTATGCAACTTCATTATAAGATCTCGTTCAGGTGCCAGTTTTTTCAAGTTAGTTCAGCTTCAGAACTATCGCATTGCTTGGATAATTCAACACTTATTGGTTAATTTCACTACAGTTGGTTCCCCCACGCTAAAATCTTTAGTTAAATTCTAGGTAAAACCAGCAGAGTACCATACTGCCCGTAATCAGAAGTGCACATTAGCTGAATCATAAGGTAGTAGAATAAGGTCTACACAAAATAGTCTAACACACTGCCATTAAAGTTGCTGCAAGAACAGTATTTTGGCTGGGTCGTTGCTTTTTTGCATTATTTGATTAGCCAGAAACTGCAGGGAAGCTTAGGGGCATAAGTGTACACTGCAAAGGCATGTATGTCTTGCATCATGTAAAGCCATTTAAGCCTACCACATAGCTTGTCAACCTTGTAAGTGCATGACCTTTTTACACTAGTGTGTCAGCTGATGTCAGAAATTAAAAACCTTTCTGAAATACATTTCACCAACTTGGAGGGGTAGCACTAATAACATAATGCTACTTCCATGACTATTGGTAGGAAAAGTCAACTGCTCCAGCTGATGTTAGTGCACTACCTTAGATATATCTAAGTTATGCTGAGAAAAGAAAAAAAATGTGCCACACATGATGATTAGCTAGTGTTTTGTAAGTCTTGGCTGGCACAGAACGAGTTTTCTAAATTTACATGATGTGAAGACAGTGCTACAAGAAAACCCTGTCTGATTAGATGCTCTTCATGATAACAAGGCTATTCTTTGACGTTTTTGAGCTCCGTCAATTACTCCGCAAGCAAGTCATATCAGCTCCATTATAACAGAATTGTGTGGGCAAATGGTACAGCAGTGTATTTATTAGGCGAGTTCATTGCCACAGTTTTACTTTTCAGAACTTAGATCATCATGTAGGAAAAGAGCTTCACTCCTGCGACTGCACTCTAGTCCTACTTTTGTGCTCACTTGCATTTGTTTGTTCCATTTTTTGTGTGCGTATTAGACATCTCAACGACCCCATTTTCTACGTGTTCAGACTATCTCCTTTTTCCATCACACTATTCTTGGACCACTTAGAGCAAAAGTAGGAGGCCCTACCACCCTCTCCCTCCCCCAATAAACAGTGTTTTCACCCACATTATAACTGTACCAAAACAAATCAATATAAAGCAAACACGAATAGTGCCAACAGTTCAAATGCAGCTCAAAATGAATCGAAGTTGATTCAAGTGTGCCTCCATAAAATTCGGCTTCGATGTACATAACTTCAATTCTCAAACTGCCTTTCAGATGCTCCTAGATGTGTTCAGATTGAATAAAAGCTGCAGAAGAGGAAAAAATAAAAAGAGGTGAAGTCATTCTTTAAACTGTTTTTGTTATACTCTCACCAAGTTCACCCACAGGCAGCAGGCTGACTAGCACGCTTGGTACCACCGCTGACCCTTGTCAAATAATTTACCCATTGGCGCTTGCGAAAATGGACCGGCAGTGTTCACATGCTGAAACACATGCGACGACGGAACACGCACATACGTCTCTCGACACTGGAAGCACACGCATCACACCTTGGGAAAAACCCCCGATAACACACACATAGAGCAACCACAGAGCACAAAAAAAATCTAGTACAATGACTATCCAGAATAGGCAGATTTTACGGGTGCATACTAGAGGGACATCAGACAGCGGAGGTTCCCGAGGAACAAGATGGGATGTTAGCAAGATGAAAACTTTTACCTGAGCGTGGCAATGGAAATGAACATTTACGTACATGAGTAAAGCTAACAAAATCGGAGCTTAAGGGAAGAGTTGTGCAAGCCACCGATTACAAATTTGTGCAAAAATCACTGTGGGTCATGTTGCAACGTTCCAAGATGCACCCAGGAGGTGGCAAGATGTTTTTTAGGAGTCAGCCTGGCCAGCTACTGGCAGATTTCTGCAGCTAACACAGCATTGCACATTTTACGCAGAGCAAGCTCGAGCTTAATGCACTGATATGGATTCATCGATAGGCAACAGCTTATAACACTCTATACTTTGTCTCATTAAAACCATGCAGTGCTCTGGAAACAAGAAGTGGTGTTTATCAATTATAGGCTCAACGCACAAAGCCCTTCACAGACTGGAAGAGTCCAAAGCACAACAGTTTGTGATTGGCTAGTTCGTCGCCTGATTGGCCATCAGCAACCAGCTCAACAATCATGGCAGCAAACTATACAAAGCTATACTACAACAAGGAAGCTGGGTAACTGTGAGGTGCTCTTGAGTAGGAACAATTTGTACTAAGCCCGGTAAACGGGAACTAACTCGTTTCCGCAGTGCTGCATGGCTTTAGCAATGCTCAGTTTTAATGCTGTAGCTCTCAACTAAGGATATCCTCTCACGGCCAGTTCATGTTGCTTTAGTCAGGTCACGACAGGGCCCCTGACGTTCCTTATTCGGAGCTCCAAGTTTTGAGAGCTCGGACAAGGCTTGGAAACAGTTTGTGGAATGGACGTGCTTTCACGCGTCTGCTGTTTTAACAAGCCTATTGCACAGGTCTGCAAGTTGGCGGCTTGCACCCGTGGATATTTCTTCGTGGCCAAGAACAGTTATTCTCGAAGTACCGCTGATGCTGTGCATGGCAGATGCTGCAAAGTGGGCTTAACTTAACAAGAAAACTAAATATTTGTCTCATAAGTGTCTCCCCTTACGAAAATGGCAGATATGGGCCGGATATATTTTATATATGGCTGTATATACTCACATATGGGATCATATACAGTTATATAGGTCCATATATGATCGTAAATACGGCCAGATGTGACCATGGGAAGCCTGATATGCCGCATATACTGCTATATAAAGGGTGTCCCAGCTAAATGTAACCAAGATTGTAAAAAAGAGGATGTTCTCTAGCCCAGTGAGACCAACTGAGGGTTGTTGACAGTCGCGTGTCCTAGTCCGCGGTAGTTTTTCATTATACAAAAGTAATTAATTAGCAGATACTAATTAGACAACTTTTAATTATTGCCTTCAGGAAGAAAGTGTCAATGCAGGAGTTGTAGATCCCATAGAAAAATGACCATTTGCCGTGTTTGTAACCAGGTACCGCTAATACAGCTTCATTTATTTGCCTTAAAAGAAAGCTCGCGAAATACAAAAGGAACCACGTGATAGGGAACCAGTTTCAGCGCTCCCAAATGACCGGTCAAGCAACGACATCCGCTTACGTTTGCAACGCTGCCCCGTACACGGTTCGGCGTTTTGAGGCAGTGGCGAGATATGCGCCAGGAACTGCTTATGCGTCGTGGAAAGTAAGCGGGCGCTGCTTTTCAAGCATGTGAAGCGCGGCTCGCATGGAACGCTTTTTCATGCGGAGCCTCGCCTCGAGTGATAGGTATGTGGCCGTGCCGCCGAACTTGCACTGTCACGCGCTGAAGAAGCGGTCGCCCTCCTTTCAGCCAATCGCATGGCGGCTTGGCGCTCAGCGCGTATAAGTTGGCGAGTCATCATCGCTTGACAATGAAATTGGCGACATCATTGGTAAGTACGCAGGACTTGGGCTACACCATGAAATATTGGTTGCAGTTGTAGCCATTTTTTTGCTTATTAACTCATTCAGGCTCTTTCAAAGCGCAATTTCCTGTAGCGAAAAGAAGCTCCAAGCGTTGCATTAACTTACAGCATAGCAAGAGCTCCCAAAATTGTCTAAATGTGCTCTGATATACCTGGCTTAGACGCAACCATTTCTTAACTGGAGAACTGTAGTTTCCTCCTACTTTCACTTGTTCTGTAGCGTGCAAGAAACTATCGGGACACGACCGCAGGTGCACCTGCAATGCCCGCAACGCTTGTCCAAGCACTCGCAAACGTCCTACGCGCGAATTCACTTCCTTCAACATTACGAAGTGAACGCTCCTTGTTGCGTGAACAATGCATGGTGGCAAGGAGTGGCATATTCGGTGTAACCTCCCAGAGCTGCGCGTTGGCGGCAAGACACAATGTACTGGAGCCATCCGGAATAACGTTGGCCACGGAGTCTTTTTGCATGCGCTCACCTCCCGCAGTAAACGGGCATTCACTTCACCTGCACCAAAATGCCGACTCCCCGGACGGCATTTTATTATGCGACCTTCTTCTCAGCAGGCTCACGCAACTGATTAGGGACACAGAGTTTGCCACGGTGCGGGTATCAAAGTTTTGTCCATTTTTCACGCACTGGCATCTTTACTGAGGTGCGGCTCCTTTCATATTCGCCCCTAGCCGAAATAAGTCTAATACCCCTTTCTTCACGTCAAGTCTGACTTCGCACTGAACCTTTAATACAATGACTTGAACTATGAGGTGCGGGGGTGTAAAGTGCCGCCCACGGCTGGTGACTAGGAATAGCATAGAATAAAAGCACTACATTACTGTGGCTACACCCTTTCACGTTTCAGGCAATAATTGGCAAAAAAAGGCGTGGTGTCTTGAGTGGCCTTCATCACGCAACCATGACTGCTGCTTCTCACACGTGATGTTCAAGTGGTCATTGCATTGTGAAGGATATAAATCAATAAAAGAAATAAATATTAACACACACGAGCACACATTCATGCGGTCCTTGTGGAAGCCGATGTGAAGAAAAAAAGAAGAATACATAGAAGAAAGAGTTCTTAGCGAGCTTCTGCAGCGCCTGTGGGTCGGTGAAGGGCAGAAGTGGCATGCATCGGGCGTCCGCTGCCTTTGATGTTCTCCAGTGAGCTGGGTGAGTCGATGCTGAAGCACATCAGGATGATGTCCGTGTCCTGGTAGGACAGACACCGCAACCTGTCGCAGCCATCTAGCCCCGCTCTGTCCATCAGCCCAACCGCTCAACCCTCGACCTCGATGCTGATGACGTTCTTTCTAAGGACTACGCGCGTAGACACCTGGGAAGTGATGCTTCCTCAAAACTATAAGGAGGCACGTTTTCCCGCAGGCACCCTTCAGAATATTAATGTTTTGTCCCGGATCGCCGACATCGGTGGCCATTTTTACTGCAAAAGAGAGCAGTTTGGCGACTGGCGGGGCCTCGGGACTCTGCTCTTCTTGCCACAAGGACGAGTGGACAACGAGGAAGCGTGTATTCTGAGCATGACCCTCCTTCATGGTGGCAGCGAAGGCGACAGTGTCACAGGGCAGATTATTCTGGGAGAGAAGGGGAGCAGAGGTTTCGTCCGGGTGCTGCTGACATAATTTAAGGAGGTTGTAGCGGCGCTCGGGTTTGAGGCTGATCTTGCGAAGCGACGGACGCGGTTCGAGCAAACCGATAAGCTCTTCGCAGGAGTCTGGAATGAGGCTTGGTCTGTCGACCGCGACTGCCTGCAAGGTGTTACCTTCCAGGGCGTGGACCACTGCGCTGACCTCACTAGACTCCACGATGACTTCCGGAAGAAACCCCTGAGTCAAAAACGTACGAAGAAAGGGAAGGACAAAACAATAAGCACTAGGCCTAATCAACCCTTCTGACAATGTCCGTTTTAGAGGCCAGCTGAATATTGCTCACTCGAGTGAATTTTATCCTACTTAGTTGCAAAGTTTCCGGCATCCCACTGTTTCAGCTATTTCAGCGTATGGCCTAAATCGAGAAATGTACAGGTGCACGGCGCTTATTTACCTCACTTGTCGCAGGTATGTAAGTGGATGCGAAACACCTGGTTTTAGCTAGGCGCTCTGGCATCGAGTACACTTGTACGTCTGATTTTTACTGTGCAATGTCAACACCATATCCTGCAGTCCATTCGGAACTTACAATCGGGGAACCGCCAAGGTGTACTCTTGTTAAGCTTCATAAAATAGTTGCTTTTTTGATTTTTTTAGTTTTTAGCGGCTTTCAAAATGACGTACAGCTGCTCGAAACGGTAGGTTATTCCACATGTCTGTTAGAATCTGCAGCAAACTTTCTTAAGAAAAGGCTCCGCTACGCTTGTGCCATATAAATAGAAAAATAGAAAAAAACTGCACTGCTGCAACGCATACATATATTGTCCCATAACCTAACAAGGGTGGGACTACATGCTATGTGATCTATGTGTTGCCTGCTATGCGTTCTCTGCGGTCGGGAAGCCGTAAAAACTCTGAAATACGCTCAACTCGTGCATTAAAATCAAGATAACCAGAAGAAACACCGAGAGCACGTCGTGAGTTGCACCGTGTTCTATATTCTGTGCCTTTGTCATGCGGCAGGAGATTCTCATGGGCAAATGGGCAGATGCGGAAAGCTTCGATTGCGAGTGTTTAAACATGAGCAGTGCGGTTCTTGCCTATCTAGACCCAGTATACACCATTTTACGAGGAGCGGGCAGGAGAGGGAGAAATACTCTCAAACACGTGCGCTGCGCGACACCCCACTGTTGCCGTCCTCCCCTGGGCTGATAATCCGGCGCGCGGAGCAACGTCCGCGGCTGCTTAGCTACCGGTCAAGCGCGTGTTTGCGTCTGTACAACAAAAGCAGCAATGTTGTACGAAACACCAACGTCTTCTAGACATTGTTTTATTGTCGGTTGCGGAAATAGTCGACGAAAGTAGAAAAAAACAGAAAGTAGAAAAAGTATTTACGTGCACCATGTTATGTGAAGGTCTCAGCATGTCTGCGGTATCCATTTCTTCACCGCTTTTCCGCCGGTCCCGAGTTGCATTGACAGTGGGCGTAGCTGAACAAAAAATACTTGCGCCAACAAAAAGCTTAAACGTTAGCGCACTTTGTGAACGAAATGCAGACAGAAACAAACCCACTGCCTGTGCCTAATATCGGGCGCGGAACGAAGCGCAGCGCCTGGATTACCAAACTGTAATCTGTGCATAATTTTAAGAGATCAAGTATTTGGACGGCCTTGGCAAAGTTCTTTTAATTCAGCAGTGCACTATGTGAGGACTTCACAAATTTGGCCACTTCGTTTCGCCGCCCCACATGATCGTCAATATCGGGAGGGTGTGGGGATCGCCACCTGAAAAAAATAAACATGTCGTTAGTGCAAAAATACTAATTTAATTTGCACAGCATGGCATGAATAGAAGCGGCGACATAAACTTTTACCCAACTGGATAAAGAGGAAAAATGCAGCCATGGCAACGTAAGATGAAAAAATACACGGCATGCACAGGACGGTAAACTCTGCCACGCATTGTAATAAATTATTCGACTGAAATCGCATCGAATGCACTGTAAAAAAAATCCACACTATGCATAACCGTGCCAGAGATACAACAAATGCAGCGACTTGAGCAGTGCTCCGACCCGATTGAGATTGGAATTCTCAACACAGGTGCGGCGATTCTGCGTGTAAGTGTAAGTGGTAATAGCGTTCCATTAGCGTACCAACCTATTAGATCGTGTAACTGCACATTTTCTGGTATTTGTGCACCAGTGAGTACTGGCGGGAGCGGAGAAGGCGAGAATGCGAATTGCTTTCAGTCAACTGGCTTGTATCGCTCGTAGTACGAACAGCCCTACGCAAGCGGCAGGAGGGGCCGAATTTCAATTTCATCGCGCGTATCTCCGCAAACAAACATTCTAATCATCAGAAGTGGATTCGTTTCGGTCATGTACTCGTTGTTTCCAAAATGTTCAGTTTGTAAACGGGGTACTCTGTCGCAAGCTCAGCATCTAAACTGTGACACTCGCCATGTCCAAGCAGGCAGCGAAAGCGTTCATAAAAAACTGCGCTCCACGAAAAACTAGATATTCATTGCTCTCCGCGATCTTGTGTTTCAACACATTTTGCTTTCGTTTTTTCTAACATGCAACACCGTGCCGCATTCGCCCTACAGGCAACCGGCGACAAAAAAGCACGCGTGAACTGCGAGCATGGCACTCACCGATGCTGATCGTTCGCTGCGTCGAGGAATGGTCGCTTGCTCCCAGTTGGTTATTGCAGGAGCTAATGGCATAGCACACACGAGGATGGACACGAGGCGAACGCCCACCCAAAATTTCTAGGCTTGGCAGGAATAAAACGGGCGAATGACACTTCCAGAGATCGCACGCTGCTTCGTCTGCAGCCCACCGGCTGCAAATTATCAGTCCAAGATGGCGTCGGCGGTAGGCGGCGCTGGAGTAAAACAAACATGGCGGCGCCCAGGTATCGAAACTAAAATCATGTATAAAGTTTTGGAAACCAGCTAGCTCTTACAAAACAATCAAATAAGTAATCGAGGCATGCATACTTGAAAAGCACCAAATTGGGAGTCTGATATAATAATAATAATAATAATAATAATAATAATAATAATAATAATAATAATAATAATAATAATAATAATTCTGTTTTTGAGGAAAGGAAATGCCGCAGTATCTGTCGCACATATCTCGGTGGACGCCTGAACCGTGCTGTAAGGGAAGGGATGAAGGTGGGAGTGAAAGAAGAGAGAGAAGGAGATGCCGTAGTGGAGTCCTCCAGAATAATTCGACCACCTGCGGGTCTTAAACGTGCACTGACAGCGCACAGCACACGGGTGCCTTGCGTTCCGCCTTCATCAAAAAGCGGCCGCCGCGGTCGGGTTCCAACCCGGGTACTACGGCTCGGTAGACGAGCGCCTTAACCACTAAGTCACCATGGCGGGTAAGTACTGTGTTTTCTGTCGAGTAAGATGAAGAACTGTAATTTCTGAGTGGCAGTTTCTAATAACAACACAAAGTTTTTATTCATGCGCCATTGCTGTGATAGCTGTCTTATCTTCTTTATGCACGTGTACTGTCTAGGGTGTTTAAGGGAAGACTAAGTAAGTTTTAAAAATAGCCTTTTCACGGTAACATTCTTCGTGCGCGATCAAGACCGTATTGTGTAAGATGTTATCAAACGGGTTCCGAATGATAACTAGTGGACTAATTGGCTGCCATGTGTAATTAAATTTTATTAATGGCAGTTAGACGCTTTATTATAATGATTTATTGGTTTATTGGCGTTTAACGTCCCGAAGCAACTTAGGCTATGAGGGACGCCGTAGTGGAGGGCTTCGGAAATTTCGACCACCTGGGGTTCTTTAACGTGCACTGGCATCGCACAGTACACGGGCCTCTAAAATTTCTCCTCCAAAGAAATTCAGCCGCCGCGGCCGGGATCGAACCCGCGTCTTTCGGGTCAGCAGCCGAGCACCATAGCCACTGAGCCACCGCGGCGGGGCTGATTATAATGAGGAAATTGTAAGGATGCTCGGTGCGCCCGATATGCGTTGTTAGAACTAGGAAATATAATTGCCTGCGGCGGCATGGTGCTCAGAATTCCAGCTTTCCAGATGCGCACACCGGACATACCGCGGCCGCAGAGCCGCGCCCACAGGGCGACGTCACCGGGAAGTGCACGCGTCACACGCACCCCACGGTTTTTCTCCTGCTCGAGGAATGGCATGCGGCGTGCCGCGGCCACCGTCTGCTGCAATCTCCTCGGCTGCCGAAATGTGACTTTCGTCACCTCCCCTTAGCGCGACCGCGAAGCACGAAAAAATAAAATTGAAACCCTTTTTAGGCATGAAAACCCGCGCCATGTCAATCTCTTCGAGTGCAATAGTATCGGCTGCTCTGTTCTTTCCGCCAGTTACAATCAATGTAGCTGCGTCGGGCCATTTTTCGACGGCTGAGAAAGTCGACACGGTTGTTGGTTATTTGAACGCGGGGGAAAACCCCACCTAAATCTATTATTGCGATGTAACCCCCCCCCCCCCCCCCCCCTCCTTATGTAATGCCCCACCACCCAGGGGTCTCGAAGGGTCAATAAATGCTGATGATGATGAAGTCGACCGTTTCTAAGCAACACGGCGTACCTGTCGGCGCGTACCATCACTTCGTACTTTCAAAACGGTGTTCAACCGCCTTCGCAGTACCGTATCTTTTCAGCCAAAAAGGAGACGTGGCCATGCCTTGGACGAACACTTCGTGACCGGCGTCAGGGCTTACAGCGACTGGAAACCACCGGGGAGCGTAAGAGAAGTCACTTACGCATCTCAGGCTAGTGTCGGTTCGATTCGAAGTATCCTCTCTAAGCACCAGTTTTACCCCTATGACAGTATATTACTGGCCTGTGTTTCACCGACAGCGACTTCCAGCGGATTCCGGAACTGATTTTCCATTCAGAGCGACGGAGGCGAAGATTTCTAAAATTATGTGTAGTCAGACACGAATGAAATACGACCAGCGCCTGCAAAAATAAAATATTTTACCTGTGTACCTTAAGCTGCACTGTACAATGAAATAAAGCAGCGCAAGGAACGGGACGAAACACGAAGGAGCAAAACACAGACACGTGTCTGGGTTTTGCTCCTTCGTGTTTCGTCCCGTTCCTTGCGCTGTTTTATTTCATTATGCAATACCAACTAGCCCGGCATCTTGCACTTCTGCACTGTACAGCTAACCTGAGTCATGTTTCTGGGCAAACGGTCTGCCAAGGTACACATTCAAAATTGGGTGCAACGGAATACATCGCTGCCGGGTAGAAAAGCACGGCATGTGCGGGTGTTGGGTTTCATTCCGGCCTCACTGCACTTTGGACCGACGAGGCGCAGCTCGACAGAGGAGCGGTAGTGAAGTTGCACAAAGCGCATAGCTGGTCAGTCGGCAACCCGCACTGGCTGCGAGAGCAAAGGGCAAGAAGCCATGGTGTGCAAAAGTGCAGTGCGGAAGGTTTCGCCGCCGCATTGTTGGTCAATAATTTTTTTTTCAAAAATACTTTACAGGAAAGCGGTACACAAAACGCATTTTGAATGCTTGCGGTAGGGAGACGCTTCGACACAGTATTGTGCATTCGATACAGTAGCAACGCGATTGAGCGCCGTCCCATTCGCCTTCCGCTACTGTGCGCTTTCTGGACTCTAACTTTAGTTTCCAGTAGATGGGATGCGCCGGGCCAGTTCCATAGGGGTAGGTAGGGGTAGGTAGAAGCGATGCAGTAAATGTAACAATGGCGGCTGAGCCCAACAAAATGGCCATTAGGAGGCCCAGAAAGAAAACTACGAAAAAGAAATTTAACGCCAGGATCAGTTACATAAACACGCAAGGGAGTAGAAAGAGAGCGAAATGGCTAGAAATAGAACAGCAGTTAAAGGACGAAGCAGTAGGTGTGTACGCTCTATGCGAGACACATCTGAGGGATCTAGAGGATCCACTTTTAATCGATGGCTATATCTGGGAAGGGTGCAACAGAACAACAACGGAGAAGAAGGGAGGAGGAGTAGGTATGCTGATACATCAAGGAACAAATTGGCAAAGGATAAAATCAACTTGCAAAGAACATGTCTGGGTATCAGGTACAATTGCTGGCAAAAGCACATGGCTAGGGGTAGTTTATTTAGGGACCGGGGACAAATGCAGGCAAGAAAACAAGGATCTACTTAAATGCATCAATGACGATATAAAGCAGATTGGAGACGGTGTCGATATTATTTTGCTTGGAGACATGAACGGCCACATCGAGGATCTGGATGGATACACAGATTGTAACGGGAAGTTAATGCTAGACTTGTGTGAGCGGCACAACCTAGTTATTGTCAACAGAGAAACTAAATGTGAGGGACAAATCACGTGGGAATCCCGTAACAGGCAAACAACCATTGACTACTGTCTAATGTCGCAGGGCATCTATAGCAAGCTCGCAATAATGGAAATAGACGAAGAGGGGAAGTACAGCCTAGGAAGTGATCATAAACGTATTAGTCTACAGTTGGGAGCCCTAGTCAAAAGAGAAATGCAGCGAAGTCAAAAAGACAACGCAAAATTAAACGATGAACAAATAGCGCTAATATCAGCCGAAATAGAAAAGCAATCGAGAAACGCCCCATGGCAAAGTGGGATTACAATCCGTTAGAACTGCTCATCGCTACAAAAATGAAACAAGTGAAAGGAGTAAACCGCTGGAGAGGAAAGAGGAAGCCACGAGCTGGTGGAATATGGAAATTAAGGAGGCCATCGAACAACGACGCGTGGCTTCAAGGGAACACAGAGAAGCAAAGAAGCCGAAGTTATCTGAAGAGGAAATAGGCGAAAAATGGGAATCTTATCGACAAAAGAAACAGCAAGTTCAGGCCCTAGTCCAGGCTAAAATGAAGCAGTCCTCTGATAAATGGCTGGCTGAAGTTCGCGAGGCAAATAAAGGGGGGCCAAGAAAATTCTGGAACCATATAAGCTGGTTGGGAAAAACAAATAAAAGAACGCAGGAACAGATTATAGATGCTGAGGAAAAATGTTTAGAGGGAGACGATGCTGTGAGCTACATTACATCATTTACAGCTGCGTCTTTTAGCAACGACAATGGGGTAATCTTCCCAAGTGAGGCGGCAACACAGGACAGCACAATAGAGAACAGCTTAGAGCTGACTAGTCTTAACTGGGAAAAGGCGGAAGCGAATATTCCTAAAACCACATCCGCAGGGATAGACGAAATTCCAATTAAGCTGATTAATGAACTTGGCCCAAGAAGCAAGGAAGCGCTGATCAAAGCATTGGAGAGAGTCATAACAAATCAGCAAATTCCGCACAGCTGGAGACAGAGTAAAATGAATTTGATTTATAAAGGGAAAGGAGATAAGATGAACATCAAATCCTACCGTCTGATTACGATAACGTCTGTTATGTACAGGCTGGCCATCCAGGCGGTGAAATTAAAAATGCAGGCATGGGTAGAAGGTAATCGGATACTCGGAGAACTTCAGAATGGGTTCAGAAGGGGTAGGCGTTTAGATGATAGCCTGTTCGGCTTACCCAATGCATAGATATAGCTAAGGCGGAAAACAGACCTCGGTTTTTAGCCTTTCTGGACATAAGCGGTGCATACGATAACGTGAACAGGGAATTCCTGTGGAGCATATTGAAAGATTTAGGTATCGGTCATGACGTAATTGATTTTCTACAGGAAATCTACCGAGATAATGAAGTTGAAATTACATGGGAAGGGAAAAAAAGTACCACAACTGTAGGGGTGCACAAAGGATTAAGGCAAGGTTGTCCTCTATCACCGCTGCTGTTCATGCTTTACGTGATAAATATGGAAAGAAGGCTAGAAGAAAGTAATCTAGGTTATAATCTGTCGTGCAGATTAGGCGGAAATGTAGTTGAGCAGCGACTCCCGGGTTTAATGTATGCGGACGATATTGTACTGTTAGCAGATAGCCAGGAAGATTTACAAACTTTGGTTAATTGCTGTGGAGACGAAGGAGACGCTCTAGGATTCAGTTTTAGCGCAACTAAATCAGGTGTGATGGTTTTTAATGATACAACTGACCAGGTGCTTACAATAGAAGGCCACGAAATACCCAAAGTGGCCACATACAAATACCTCGGGATATGGCTAAACGAAGGGCAGATATACACGGAAAAGCACGAACAGGCTCTTAAGGCAAAAGGACGAAGAGACGCCGGGATAATGAAACATAGGGCATTATGGGGGTACAACAAATATGAAGTACTAAGAGGTATTTGGAAAGGAATAATGGTGCCGGGACTTACTTTCGGCAATGCGGTTCTGTGCTTAAGGGCAGAAGTTCAGTTGAGATTAGACGTAAATCAGAGAGCTGTTGGAAGATCAGCACTAGGTTCCCACGGCAAAACCACAAACGAGGCAGTACAAGGGGATATGGGCTGGGCATCGTTCGAAGCACGGGAAGCTAAGAGTAAAATTCTATATGAAGAACGCCTGAGGAAATTGGACGACAACAGGTGGGCAGCTAAGGTACTTAAATACTTATACAGAAAGCGTTGACTCACAGTGGCGGAAAAGAACTAGAAAACTAACCAGTAAGTATGCAGGTCATGAGCACGGAGAAAGAAAGAGCATTAAACGACAGGTTAAAAACGCGGAAGTTAAAAATTGGATGAATTCAATGGAAAAGAAATATAGTGTAGAACTATATCGATACTGGAAAAGGCAGATCACGAAAGAATTTTTCTATGATAACTCAAGAGGCAGTGCCCTACTTTTTGAAGCTAGGTCAGGGTGTCTTAGAACGTGCAGCTACAAAAAGAAATTTAACGAAGAAGATGACACATGTGCAGTGTGTGGTAGATCTGTGGAAACAATTGAACACCTCATAATCAAAAGTGACGGTATCCATCCGGATGTCGATGCAGGCGCAGTCACTCTTCCTGAGGCCCTAGGGTTTAAAGATAACAATGGTCATGTAAATAAATCTGCAGTGGAAGTCAGCAAAAAGCGATTGGAGGATTGGTGGCTGAAAAGCAGAGATGTGGCATAAGGTTAGAATTGTAGGAAACCGTAGGTAAAGATGGTGGCGATTCTTAATGAGAATTGCCAACACAGCAAACAAAAAAAAATAAAGAAGAAAAGCTGAGCATGGTGGCAATTGCCACCACCCCGTTTCAAAGGGGGCGCTTCTATGCATCCATCCATCCATCCATCCATCCATCCATCCATCCATCCATCCATCCATCCATCCATCCATCCATCCATGGCTTCCGAGGTCACGAGTCTCCACCGTGACCCCTATGGACTTTTTACTTTGGTGTTCAATAAAAAATTATGTGTATCACAGAGTGCCCACAAGGCTGCAGGATCTCAAGGACAGAATTACCACAGCGCTAGCCAGTATTGCAGACGAAATGATTTCCTGCTGTGTGCGTGCAGTGAAATTGTGGGAGCAGATATGTATCGGCATGCAACGACACCATTTTAAAGAATTGGTTTGGTTTGGTTTATTGGGGTTTAACGTCCCAAAGCGACTGAGGCTATGAGAGACGCCGTAGTGAAGGGCTCCGGAAATTTCGACCACCTGGGGTTCTTTAACGTGCACTGACATCGCACAGCACACGGGCCTCAAGAATTTCGCCTTCGAGAAATTCAGCCGCCGCGGCCGGGATCGAACCCGCGTCTTTCGGGTCAGCAGCCGAGCGCCGTAACCACTGAGCCACCGCGGCGGGGTGTTTTTAAAGAATTGGCATTCGAGTTCGTCAGGAGTAAAACTCGCCATAAAATGTGCTGAAATTTCCTGGTTGGTTGACAGAGGTCACGTGACCCATTGACGTCATCACAACCTGCCCACTGGACGGCGTCCAACCTGATGCCCCCCCCCCCATTTTCTCATTACAACAAAATACGTAACTGCCATAATTAAAAGGTAAACAGATGCTGATAACATATTATGCTAATTTTCCGATTTTATAATGTCAAGATGGGCCACGGTCACGACCACGCAAGAAGAAAAATGTTGCCTCAAAAAACCTTTCCTTTAACTAGCCTATAGATTCCCAGACACACCCTTTGTGAAATGCGCGAATTTCTAAAAAAAAACTTAGCTCATAATTTCAGCGTCGTCCATCTGTGCTTCGGATGTCAGTGTCCCTGCGCTTTTTTCGCAAGCGTGAGGTGTTACCTTCCCTTCACATCAAAAAAGAGGAACATAATTAGCTTGCAGTAATATGCCAACCTTTTTATGTTGAAGCCCACCCAATACATAGTTATGAGGTTAAATCTTGCTTTCAACAATTAGAACATGATTATAAGTAGGTATATCTACTGTGGGGCCCACTCGTGGTCAGCGGGATTGAGAAGACTAATAAGGTTGTAATCTTATTAAGCTACCATGCTCGAAACGGAGCACCCGGAACTGAATCAGCCGAACCCAGATATATCAAGCTCCAAGGGAATCACAGAATAGTGCGGCGCGTCGATCATATGATATACTAGCGACTCAGCCTAGAATTAAGACTACCGTGCATCCACGCAAGTGACGTGCTTCTTGCACCTAGGTGCAGCCCACCGGCGTGCTTTAGCGCAAGTACCGCTCGTTAGGCGTTGCTAGGCCTAACCTTTTTCGCATATAAGCCGCAGAGGACACTGCTTTGTGACCAGCCACTGCCGATCATGAGATGGGGGATCCTGTTACAAGTAGAGTGTAAATAATGTAATCTCATTACAATTAAAGAAGAGCTGGTTTCCGCAATGGCTTCGGCATCGAAGGACGCCATGCGAGCGTCGCCGCGAGCCTTTGATAGTTAGGCAGGCTTCACTGCATGACCACTATGTGGCTTGAAAAACGAGTACAAAAGCCGGAAGGCCACCCTCAGGCAGATCCCACGTTCACCTCGCCATGTGGTTTCACAGCGCTAGGGCTGCCAGCAGGCGCCCAAGGACTAGCAGCCTACCCGTCTCCGCGCTCGAAAAGTGAGTGAAGAACTGCGTCACTTGCAGAGGTGCGGCGGAAGTTCAGAATACTCTGCGACTTTCCCATGCTTTTAAATAAGATTTGCAAGGGGACAATTTCTGTGTTTGGTATAGCGAATAATTCTGAATAGACGGGTTCTATATATCCGGGCTCGACTGATTACTAAACGACCCGTTATGCTTTATAGTGTATTAAGGCAGCAAACAGTCAGCGAAACCAAATAGCATAGCTCTAATTTCCTGGCTTAATTATTGGGAGAATAATAGTGTAATTATTGTATCGCTGAAAGATAACCGATTATAAAGCAGAAGAAAAAACAACCATATACGCCGCAGGTGGGATCCGAGCGCACGACCTCTCAGCCCTACGCAAAGGCAGATGCCCTACGTTGCTTCGCGTTCTACTGCGTTTCGTTGCTACGCCCGCGTACGGTGGAAATACGCTCCTTGGGAGCGAAGCAACGACACGAACTTATTTGGGTGGCCGGCAGACAGCAGGTAAAGTCGTTTTCAAAAATACACTGCCCACGGCTTCAGCCGGCGGAGCGGCCGCGGGGCAGCGCCGCGGCACGGCTGTCTCCGACCGGCGCTTGCTGCGAGAGTGCCCCGCGTGACGACAGCCTTCGCCCTCTCTCTCGAGCTGTTACGTAACGCGCCTGATCAAGTCTATGTGCGGCGTTCGCCCGTTTCGCCGCTGGGGCTCGCTTCGAAACAGGGTGCCTGGATATTCGCGGGTGTCTGCGCACGCCGTGTGGGCGCTAAAATCGAGTGTCATGGCAAGGTGCTCCCGCTTTGCCGCTGCTTTTCAACAAGTATAGGCTCGCGCAGCGCTGAAATACGGCGGTTTGCGGCGGCGAGGCTTTGCTTCTCTGTTCTAATTGCACTTCGCACGTATAGTTGTGCCAAAAGCATAGTTTAAAATTTAACACTACATAGCACTACATAATATACCATAATCAAACCTAATCTCACATCACCCACTCCTAATTACCCAATTCAATGTAATCCAACCTAATCTCATAATCGAGCCATAATCCATTGTGGTCCGCCAGAATTCACCGCAATACGCCCGTAATGCAACTTAATCCGTAATTCACAGTAGAATCCACTGTTCCAAAGCAATAAAACATAACCCACCCTAATGCAGCTTTACTTTTCTCATGTAGGCAATGCCGATGAGGGCACCCTCCCTTTTGCACCATCTGCCTACACAGACGCGACCTGCTTTTTTCGTAATGGGACATTAAAGCGCCTTAAAGCGAAATGAAAAAAATTTAAACCGTACTTTTGGCACAACTATACGTGCGAAGTGCAATTAGAACAGAGAAGCAAAGCCTCGCCGCCGCAAACCGCAGTATCTCAGTGCTGCGCGAGCCTATACTTGTTCAAAAGCAGCGGCAAGTGAGCGCGGCAAAGCGGGAGCAACATGCCATGACACTCGATTGTCGCGCCCACACGGCGCGCGCAGACACCCGCGAATACCCGGGAATATTCCAGCGGCGAAACCAGCGAACGCCGCACACAGACTTTATCAGGCGCGTTACGTAACAGCTCGAGAGTGAGGGCTGAAGGCTGTCGTCACGCGGGGCACTCTCGCAGCAAGCGCCGGTGGGCGACAGCAGAGCCGCGGTGCGGCCCCGCGGCCGCTCCGCCGGCTGAAGCCGTGGGCCGTGTATTTTTGAAAACGACTGTACATACGTAAAATGGCTGATCGCCCTCGCACACGTAAGGTCAATACATCGGCTACGACGGCAACAGCATTAGGCCTTCGGTGCGTTGTGTGCTGTCGTGAATTGTGCACGCAAGCCTCGACATATCCTCAAAAGCGTGCGGCCAGCAGTCAAACTCATGTGTCTTTCATTCGACACCATATTAGAGGGGGAAACTCTGCGAGCATTGCTCCTCAAACTACTCGCCGTGCTGTCAGATTATCGACTATCGCGTATGATAACTATACGCTGTAAGTATGGCCGCAAACTATCGACGCATCCTGGCTATTTAATCTGCAGTGGTCGTTGCGATTTCTACTTAGTAAACTGCTTCCTGTGGCGTTGACAGCAAAGCATCCCCGGAAAAAAATCAGGGCATACGTTCCGCCCCGTAATCTGTCACCCGGCGGCTATATAGCTTTTTCAGGAAATGCAGCGCCACGCCATCCCCTGTGTGAGCACTTCGCGCACTCAAGCGTGCGTTCTCAGATACGCTTAGAGCGTGTGGGGGTAGCGGTTTCGGACACAAAGGAGATGCCCTCTACTCATCGTGGCAAGCTCAGCCAGAGATCCGCTACCAAGTGACAAGGGGTTTGGTCGTTTGGTGCCCAGCTTTCGCCGGTCGCAACCCAGAGAATGGGTCGAGCCAAAGGTACACAAACAAACCAAAACTTATACAACAATCAGACGATATAGAGGATTTCATAATCACTCGTACGAGCACATACAAGGTGATTAACAAAACAATGCAACTCGTGCGAAGTTACGCTCTAGAGAGATTACAATACAAATGAATTATTGCGCCTAAAGTGCACCAACACAAGAGAGAGGCAACAAACTAAACACGCTTTGTTCAACGGGCGCTGCGACAGTCCGACGACCAGAGGTACACGAGGGTGCCGTCCCGCAGAATGGTTCGCGCTGCCTCGTTGGTCCGTGGCTGGGCGAGTGGTGTTGTCCCGGGAGTTGAGCGGGCGCCCTTCTCGGAAGCTTAAAAGGTCCCTGAAACGGTGCCCACGTAGGCAAAGAGAAGTCGAAGTATTGATAGACATTGAATGATCCATCATCCTACCCCAAAAATTTTTGATCTACCTTGTGTGGAACCAGAGATAATGGCTGTTAAAAATGACCACCAGCCTTTTCCCTCTCAACTCGTACACCGGAGCGAACCATAAAAAAATAAAGATTACAGGCCGGGACCATGCTCCGCCCACAAATACGTCATCGACGAGATCGGTTTGTTTACTTCCGGTTGATGCGCTCTTTCACTCGCTCGCTCGCTTTTCGCTGTCTGCTGTGTTCACCTGTGTCTCGCAACCGTCGCTGCGGCTTCTCTCGTACTATGGACCCCGAGCTGAAGGAACGACTTTTGCGGATGAGTGCCGAAATGGGATTCCAGCCTTAAGGCGGGGACATATGTGCGAAAAGTGTGTGCGATTCGCTGCGGCACGCCGTTGTGAACGACGTCGTAACGACCGATCGCAGCCCGTCGCCTGCGTCCAACCTACTGGATGTCAACGACGAGCCGCGCGCGGAAAACGCAGCGACGGGAAGCGGGAGCCGATACGAGCGCGGAGAGCGGCAGCGTCATGATGCCGTACAGCGCGCTGCTCAGGGCGCTCGGGCCACGCCGGACCGGCCTGCCAGCCGGCCGCCGGCGACTGAAAAACGCGCTAGTATTGTTTGTTCTCGTCCATAGCAAGCCCTTGGATAGATGCATGTCAAAAATGCATAATTTCTGACGATCGTTGGCCAATACCGAGTTGCTGGTAAAAGTGATGACTGCGATACAAGCAAATTTCATCCCACAGCCGCTTTGGTGCTGCTGCTACTTGGTGCGGTTCGCCTGCCGTCTGCTAGCTCCGTTGCTGAAGGCATCGTGGAAATCGAACATATCTTTTATTATGGGACGAGTTCGCAGTAAAGCGATGTGAATAGTAGGCCTTTTATTATAGCGCAGGCGACTTCCGAAACCAGATAGGCCTAGCGACGATTAGGGCAGCCTGGTACTAGCGCGCCGTTCGTCGCGCGGCGTTGCCGCAGGTGGTGTGGTTGCCGAAAGATCCACTTTTGCACAGACATATTTTCGTTGCTCGAATCTAGGAAGCATCCTCTCTGGTAACATGGCTGTTTTGCATTTTCTTGTGCGAACGTGATGTACGCCGAGCATGCCGGCCGGCCTGCCAGCCTGGATCCCGTCTGCCGGCGTCATAAAAACGAGCTAAAGTGTGTCCTTGACGTAAATAATAAACCCTGGGATAAGAAATGTGAAAAACGTGTCATTTTTGAGGATCGCTGACCAATACTGAGCTGCTGGTAAAGGTAAGGACTGTGATACGAGCAAATTTCTTGCCACAACCGTCTCGCAGCTGCCGCTGGCCCGACGTGGGGTCCGGCTCGCCTGGCGCCCGCTCGCTTCGCTGCTGAAGGAGTCGCAGAAAGTGACCATACTATTATTTTATTGTGAGATGATGCTGTTGACTGCAAAGCGATGTGTAGAGTAAGCCTTTTTTTATAGCTCAGACGACTTCCGAAGCGCCGGCCGCTGCAGCTTCGATGCCAAAGAGGCAATAGGCCTAGCGACGACCACGGCAGCCAGGCAGCAGCAGAGCTCGTCGCCCGGAGCGCCCGCGAGCGGTGCCGTTGCCGAAAGCTCGCAACATAAGCAGGCATGCTTTGTCGCGTGCTCGAGAAGTATTTCTGATAACAAGGCGATCTTGCCTTGTGATATTTGTAGACCATCCCAAGCAGCGCTCAGGCATTGCTGCACGGCGGCGAAGTGCGACACCGGTTGTGAGCGGAGCTTGGGGTAGAGCGGCGCAGCGATGCTCACCGCTCCGTGTGCCCCTGCTTGTAGTGGGGCGGCAGTTCGCAGGCGACGATCGGTGCGGCGCGTCGGCCAAGTTCTTGGACACGCCGTTCAGAAAACGGGCGCTGAATCCTGACGACGACGACAGCTCGCTCACTTGCATCTTTCGGCAGACAGTGCCGAAGGGCAACATCTTGCCGAACCCTGGCTTTGCAACCAACGACACAGCATGGCCGGTCCATTTTGATTCCGCATGCATGCGACGGAGGTCGCGACAGAAATCAGTAGTGCGGTAACTCCAAATCGCACCTCGATTCTCGATTCGGTTCGACGGTGGCGCCGGCGGAGTGACACAAGCGGCACGAGCAGACGAAAACATTGTAAACCGGAAGTGCAGTACTAATTTCTGACACCCAACACACAATAACCGCGTAAACATCCATATAAACGACAACTCTCCTTGTTGAAATGCGAAATGGTTCCGTAAAGAGTAAGAATGTGAAGTATCTAGAGCTTTTAGTTTGTTAAATATGCGATTTCACGTTGGCACCGCGAACCAATGATAGCCCGGCGCTGGTGACGTAAAGAGAACTAAAATGACGTAATGAGTACAGATTCGGGCGGAAGTTCACCGCCGCTGGTCGCCGCAAGGCTCGGGAGCAGCAGTTTTTGAAAATGTACGTATTATAAATTATCTACTCGCTTTTGATGTATTGTACGGGGCATGAACGTTCAGTAGCCTACGCTCTACATAATGCAAGTATTTTTTTGCCAACCTCAGACACCCCTTTCAGGGACCCTTTAAACGGCGGCTCGGGCAGGCATACAGCGGTCAACGCCCTTCTTATATGACCGAGCTCCGCGTCTGTTCGTTCTCCGTGCCAAGGCAGGCGCGCAGATACGCAAAGTATCTACGGCATGATCTACGGTATCTCCTTCTCGCGCCGGGCGCGTGTCCCCATTGGTCAGGCGCAGAGAGTGGCTTCTATACTCCGTTTCATACATCAGGTGCAACGCTGCCAAAGCTAGCGCTCCTTTTTGCGCAACCTGCATCCGTGACACAAAATAGTGCGTTGCTTGTGGTGAGCGAAAAATAACAAATGCTTGGCCGCCAGGCTTCGTGAATAATACTTTTGTCATCAGCGTGACAAAAAACGCTCCTATTGCGAGCGAATCGATCGAGATCTGTGATTTTGTATTTTGCGTTTGTCGTATTTTTCCATTTCACGTTTTAGCTGTCTCCGCAACCCTGGCTACCCTGGCCGTGTTTACTCTTTCCGTCCGGCTCGCTTTCACTTTTGAGAAAATGGCGTCCTGCTCAGCGGCCGCGGCCACCTCTCCTGTACGCATACCATGCACCAACTGGCCCAACAAGCTACGCTTCTTCAATCCTGTACGCATTTTCGCGAAGCTTCGTACATCCAAGCTGTCAAGGCACTCCCGTACCAGGATCCGTTTTCCGGAGAAGTCTGTTCGGGAAGTACTGAGTGCTGTGAGTGGGGACACCGGAGTATCTCCCCGTACCGTTGCCAAAATCAAGGCGGAGCGTCTGTGCGGGCCTGTGGCGTCCCCTAAGAAAAGACCTCGCGACGTGAAGATTTCAAGCTCGCGAACAGTCAAGAATGACAGCTTCACAGTCCATGCCATCCGTCTGAAAGTGCACAGTATGTACCAAGCCCAGCTTTGCGGGACATGGCCGTTTAGTTCGGCAGACTGCCACCACGGGCCGCTTCACCCTGAACTCCTCCTCTCTCTTTTCTTTTCCCCTTTCCTGCATCGCGTAGCCGCTCGCGGGCAGACGGGAGGGAACACGGCGTGGTGGGGGGGAGGGGCGGGGGGGGGGGCAGTCGGGTGAACCTTTGTTCGGAATACCTTCAACATTGTGGGAGGAGGGGGAGCAGGAAGGGCTCTGCGGGCGAAAGAAAAGTACCAATGCGGCGTGAAGCCCTCTCCGCGCCTGACAAACGCGTGCTCAGTAGTCGGATACTGAGAAGGGCGCCTAGTGGGAAGAGAAAGAGGGGACAGAAAAGGCAAGATGGTTGACGGGCTTGTTGAATGGCTTGAGGGGGCGACGATGCTTTCCTCGATTCTTTCTGACAAGTTGTAAGGTTTCCAAAAGGTGTCTCCAGGATGTCGAGAAAAGAAAAAGATACATCCCAGTACAAACATGCAGCAGTGGTACACAATGTGCAATGTCACTCCTGCGCCGTATTTTTCCCTACACATGCGCTATGCTACACATACGCACGCACCCACGCACGCATGCAAGCTGGAGCACAGAAAGCACACGTAGCGTGCGTCTCCATATCTTCGCCGTGTCATGTGGCCGATTGAGCAAATATCGCACTGGCAATATGCGCTGAATTTTGAGACAACAACTATAGTCGCAAAATCAAGAAACAAGAATGTAAGAGAAATATTGTTAGCCTTCTTTATGGCGACAGAGACTGAGGAATAAGTGACCACGCTGTCTGCCTCATCGACAAAGTAAAACTATAGTAACAGAAATCAGTGAGTGAAGGAGAACGAGGAATTCGTTTCCTACACTTCGGCCATGCGATGAGGTGATATATTTCGTTTTTGTGCGATGCTGTCCACTTGTGGCCATGAGTTTATTGTTCAAGCGTGTATTAATACAGGCATGCATTTCGAGGCTACACCTTCGACTAGACGCAAGAAGTCACCTGAAAAAAAAAGTACATCTGGAATAATTTTAAGTTTCATCGTGTTTCTAACCTTTTTTAAGTGCGCAACCATCAAAGTGTGTGGCTTTGTGAACAGCTCGACTATAACCATAAGTCACCAGTGCATGTCTCTAGGTGTTATTTATACTTGCAAGAATTAGCGCTCTACCCTGAGCGGCGGGAAGCGACTGCGTCATAGCAGAAAAGCAACAACAAAAGTCTAGAAACGGAGCCAACAGACATAAACACTAAATGGATGGCCTAGGCTCTACAGTAAAGCGGAGATGGCGACATGAATGAGAACAGAGGAGGAATTAGTAGTCCGAAGAGGCGCACTTTCGCCTGGCTCCGCAAACGGCACGACAAAGCGACAGCGGGCCGAGGCATCTGTCGCGGTGAGGAGGCACCGAGATCACCTTCGCAAACAGCGACCGAGAGCTGTGAAGCGACGTTCATTTCATGCAGTAGCGTTTGCAGCATGTAGTCTAGCCAAGCCATCACCACACGCCCTTGGACACTTGTTCATAGAAGCCAGAACACTAAATGAGGTTCCTCTTGAAGTTTCCCTCACGCGGAAGGCATCCTGGGCGACAGCACGCAATGCAAGCGAAACGAAACAAATTCATAAAGGTTTCCGTAGTGACAACGCTCGATATATATACGTTGCTACAAAACACGGCACACTACCCATGCATTTATGCAATGTGGTAGTCCAGGTGTAGCACGGATTGGAACAGTTTCTAATGCGAGAGCATTATACTCCTGCCATACTGGAGCGTTTAGAGCCACCTTCAACAAGTGACATTTGCTTAAAGTGTCATTTGCGCACTGTCACACGATGAGCTTTAGTGACACTCGCTGCAGAACGCACTTTCCTCGCAGTGAGTTTGGTGGGCTCCCTCAACTTGGTCCGGCAAGGCGAGAGTGTAGCCTCAACAGCAGTTCTCCGGCATTCAAAAATTTGCTCTGAGAATTAAAAATCTCCATCTTATTTTCATGATTGCGCTTTTTAATGAAAGCTTGTTTTAATTCATATGCAAATAAAGATAATGCGCACACTTGAACTGTACCGAAGCGATGGCGACGGCTGTTGTTCATTGCGGGTAGTGCTGGCTGTGTTCGAGCTTCGGAGTCATCCCAAAATCTCGAATGAATTCGCGCAGCTTCGTTGACTGGAATGTATCTCAGCCGAATGCTATTATAAATTTTGTCTAGCAGCATTATGCTAGTTTTATTTGTGTGCATCTTTTTTATAAGATAAATATTCCTCGTTCCACCAAAGAGGAAGAGATTAAGGCCCAATGAACGAAATCTGTTGTGGGAAGTGTCTGACGACGTGGACTGGTGGAACGAAAAGCTGAAAAATAAAATCAGCGCAAGAACTACTTTCGGAACTTCTTGAGGGAGCGCACGGAGCTACCGTTCATCCAGATTGCACCGACCACGAAGGTACCCTGAGAACACGACCAAAATTTCAGTCCAAGTTTTAAGTACCAACTCCACGGGCCCTTCCTGGGCGTACGCCAGAACCAATGTGCGTATGCGCACTGCAGGAGACACCAGCGAACCTCGGCGAGGCGCCGATATCTGTCCATGCTAGATATCAGCGCACGGGCGCTCGCGTACGCGTCGGAAGCCGGGTCCGGTTTGCAACAATCGGCGGACCGCGGGAGTCTCGGTGACTCTTTTCTTCATGGCTTGAGCCTCCTTCAGGTTCCCCGAACTTTTCTTCGCGGTTTAATTGGTCCTTTCAGCGCCCCCAACCCCTTTTCTTCACGGCTTGAAATTCTTTCCTCCGACTCGAGAGGGGTAACGAGCCAGCACCAGAGACATGGAGATGCATGGCCCTTTTCGACGCCAGTTCCGGCGTACGCCAAGAGCGCCGACGCTGAGCGCGTGCGCCCAGGATGTGTCGTTGGGGCTTTACACTGTTGCAATCCACTTCTCAGCTTACCCAAACACAAACACTATACGAAATTCCGAGACCTGCCTCATGCTTCGCGGAAACGAAATAGGGAACAAGTGAGTGCATGGTATGACTCACAACAACACAAGGCGTCGGCACGCTCCTTCAAGAGCCCCTTCTCCTCCCTCCTGCAACCGGTTGCCCCCGCACCACGTAACAATTGTGGCGTAGAATGCCGAAGACTCGTTCCTTCCTTTCTCACGCGCATCTAGAGCCGCCTCTGTGTGCTGCGCATTTCCATAACTGCTGAGGTAGGAACCAAAAAAGAAAACGTCCACTTCGAATAGACCTCTCCCGGCAGACGTCATCGGCGCTCGTGTCTCTGATGTGGCGGGCAAATCATGGGGCTTCTGACCGGGAAGGGCAGCAGGTGCTACTCATACCCTCTTCATACCAAGGCGTCTCTAATCGGGAGAAGAAAGGCGGGGGAAAATGATCGACACATACAAAACCAGTCTAGAAGCAAAAGTGGGCGATTTTTCCCACAAGGACTTGTCCCTTTGACGTCATGCTCTTTGTCCAGGAGAGTTTCCTTTTTTTTTATTGCCCATCCTAACATTTTTCCAGTTTTCATTCTTTTAAGATTCTGAACATAGTATTTGTATTGGCTTGGGCAAGACTGTTTAGTTGTTCCTTTTCTTCCCCTTCGACATCCTTTGACCTGGCTTTTCGCGATCAATTTTTTATTCGTTTTCATTGCATTTTGAGCAGGAAGATGAATCGTAAAAGAAAGCTGTGAGCGATAACGCAACTAATCTTTTACACTGGTAATATAGGTTAATTTATTTAAAAAAAAATGATTACACCCCATCTTCAAGGGTACAGATGCAAACGTTCCTCAAAGGAGACCCTCAAGCCAATGGCGTCAGCCGATTGACATGACTTTGCGGCTAATCCTGTTCATCTGCGGTTAAGCCTTTTGCACCTTCCAGCCCCCTGCATTGTAACTGTTGGAGGTGCGGTGGGATTAACCGCGGCACCATGACAATCGGCTGCTGCCATTCGCTAGAGGGTCTGTTTTGTCGGGAATTTGCTGCTTAATTCTTGAGCTCAATCCGACTGTATGCAGTCTCACGACAGGCAGCGTAGCGAAATGCTACAGCCGCTATACATACCATTTATGTCTGCCATTTGTAAACTGCTTTCTTGCAGAGGCCCATATAAGAGCGCTTTTTCGAAGGACAGAAGTCGACAAAATTAAATTCACCACTTTCTTCGCAACAATTAAACAAAGTTGGTGGTATCTCGTGGTACAAGATAACTGCGCTTTTGAATGAAAGAGCACCAAAAAGAAGTCGCCTATAGTTCTTTAAGAAAAATGTACGAATGATTATAATGCGTGAAATTGTTCATTGATACTAATATATTTTCGAGATCTTGAAACGAAAACTCTTTATTAAAATCGGTTGACAAAAAAAGGTTCTGAACACAGGTTAGAACCCCAAGTCCAAACCACAGTCACCTTATTCCGACAATGCCACAAATCACTAATTTGTAAGCAGATGGAAGCGACAGTTGACCTTCTAACCGGAGGCCATCTGCTTCTAGACTTATAATTCTCTATTATTTCCGACGACATGCAATAAGCTGAACAGGTACAGAACGTCTCCGAGTAAAGCTCCAAAAAAATTCTTACACCAGCATTATGAGAATAAACTCAAACACTTCCATCCGACATTACTTTTTGATGCCGGCCGTTTGGTTGCCGCTGCGCTCTTTCAAAGCAACATGAATATCCAAATTCAAACTAGCTAGCTCTCATACCCTATTCTACCATAATCACAGAGGCAAATAAACTTTTTGAATAATAGCACAGGGCTGACAATTCGCAAAGCATTATGAACACCCACAAATACTTTTTGTAGCTACGTTAATTTTCACCCTAGTAACTTTCTTTATTTAAAACTCCGGTCCATACACTAGGTTCGAACTCTCGCACGTGTTCTTTTCTATAAGGCATACGTCTCCTCACAAAAAGATAATCATCAAAATGGACGGAAATTTATCGCTTCGAACTATTTCTGCAGCGTAACTATCAACCAGGCGCCATCTTTCATATGTTCGGCATTACCAGGTTTCAGATATAAAGGCCTCGGGAAGCTTCTGGATCAAAGCTATGAGAGGTCGACGCACACCATTTTAAACAGCATATGTTAGGGTACCTAAAACCCCGGGTCATTTTCGATATCTATCTGTGTTACGGCGCTATACAGTTTTAAAGTTTGAAAAATGGGCAAAATGTGGCCCTCTCCCATAGGCAGCATCGTATAATATTCAAACGCGCTGGGCAGCTTGTGTATTAAAAGCACAGAACTGAAACATCGGCACAATCATCATCTAAGTCTACACTATACAATCCCCGGGTCATTTTTTGTAGGTTCTTTTGTTCACGTTTTACGATTTTTTTTGGTACCACTTCCCATTCAGTTACGCGCCGTGTCGCCGCTACTGCCGACAGATGGCGCAAGTAGTACATGTCCGGGAAAGCTGAGCATGGCGAAGAAGGAAGTCCCAACACTGGACAGTGTGCTAAAGGCTGTCAATGAGGACGACGACCTGCCGAACTTCAAGAAAACGATGTTGTGGAGGTTGATGAAGGACATCGGATTCACATTAGAAAAAAGAAAACGGAACCTTGCGCTGATCGAGCGAAGCGACATCATTGCCTGGCGTCGCAGGTACCTGCGGGCGATCAATGCATTCCGAGAACAGGGCAGGTACGAATCGTTCCTTGCTTATTTTCTTACGCAGCACGTTTAGACTGGCTTCACATAGAGCTTGATGTTAGCGTTGCAACCTCGTAGTCGTAACAGTGATTGCTGCTTGAGAATGACACATTTAAAGGAAATCGTCTTAACCACGTTGCTGTTGCAAACCTTTTGCGCAGAGGTGACGTTTCACGGCCAGTTTGGCGCTACGTTTGGGTGGGGCACGTGTCTGCATTGGTCAGATTTAATCGCTAAATCCGAAATGGTGCGGCAAGCAAAAACAACAAATTTGCCAAAAATGTTGTAGCACCGCAATGGGTAGTGCCATCTCGTCGTCACCCTTAGGAACGAATAAACACCCACCGTACACTGCCCGTTGCTCCGGTGGTGCGAGTTACTGGCGCTACTGCTGCGAACGTTGGGAATTTTTGTTCGCAGTCGCCAGAAGTGAAGAGATTTCAAATGTTACCGAATTAGTCAACTAACCCATGCAAACATACAGTGAATATAAACTGGCTACCAAATGCCGCTTGGGCGCGAAATATAAGCCCGAACAAGGGAGCAATAAAGCCGAGATAATTCTTTTTCTCGATTGTCTTTGAGTGGCTGTTTTCATGTCAAAACGCACCCAAGAGTAAAATTGTGAGTTAATCACCCGCGGCTTTCCATGAAACACACCTTCCGTTGGTACCACCCATTTGTTTCGTTAGTGAAATCACTCAAACGATGCGATTCACTTGAAGACACTATTTATTAGAGAAGGCGCTTCAAGAAACAAGTTACAGCATGCGTCACATGACGCGTGCCGAAAGCCACGGCCAACGATGAAAGAGGCGGAACAGTTCTTGGACGAGTGAGCTAAAAACCAACCCATATGACACAGTCAGCTAGGAGGCCTAAATGAGGAGACAAAATTTTTGGATGCATATTTCTCCTTGCCAGTGATGCGCTGGACAACGGAATCCATGACTAACGACGTGAAGTTCATCAACAGCAGATCAATGGTGGATATTCGAATTTTTTCTCGGGCACTTTTGGTTTCATAAGAGAGGGCCTCGGGCACCTCTCAAGCTACCCTAATAGCTTATCGTCCGAAGCCGCTTTCCTCTAACTGTGAAAAAAAAATCAATTAATTAATTAATTATTGATTGATTCATTGATTCATTGAGTGATTGATTGATTGATAAGTCAAACGGCGGCTGAGACGTACAAAACGCGTTCAGTTCACGTGAGGCATATAAAAGCTGTGATATGTTCGCTGCTTGTTATTTTCTTGTGATTTCAGCTCTTGAGCAAGCTTGTGTAAGAGTTGGTGTGAATTAAAACCAAGGAAGCAGGGACCGTTAGTGTTTTTTGTATCCCTCACGTGACCTGAACGCAATTTCTACGTCACAGCTATCGTCTCGATGTCGCAACGAAAACTATGTACACATGTACGTACAGTTTCCTTTTCACAGGGTCATCGGGTCTCCTTCTAGGCCTTGCTGTGCGGGTCGCATGTAATCTGCAGGGCAACCAACCTCTGTGTGATGAGCATGTTGCTCACTTGAGATGTTTCATGTTTTACTACAGAGCAGCGAAACGCCGCGGCCTGGGTTCTTTCGAAGAATACGGTACGTGAAGCCAGAAAGGTGTGCTATTGCGGGAGCCTCTGTCACACCGATGGCCGGATCTGAATGCGGTTTTCTCACATCTGTCCCTTAGCCTTCTTACCGTTGAGTGGTACTCGCATACTAACCAAAACCAGTTCTATTTAATTTTTCAACAATACTCTTCCTTTAAAGCCGCCTGTTAACAACCTAATTCTCGGATTCACCAGAAAGGGCGAACTACCCAGCGCATGACCGCACCACGCCACAAGCTGCTGACGAGAGATCGTGATCACGCCCAGCAAGTTCTATGGTATTAAGATCAGTCTGCGATAAAGCAAGCAAGGTATCTCGGAAGCTCTACCTAACATTTACGTAGACAGCATCAGAGCCGGGATCATTGCAGTCAGTGACTCCTAGCTATTCATTCCCATAGTTCTCGCACCGAGCTTTATTTTCTTGAGATGAATTTATCTAGTTAAACACTTCTAAAGTCTTCCTTATACAGAACATAGCAACACCTGCTTGGGGAGATGAAATACACAACTGACCATTGGACAGCAAAGGCACGCACATTCCAACTACAACAATGCAAACATTTTCAATGTATTCCAAACCTTTTTTTCGACTGTCTTTTCTTAGAAAACAGATGTTGTGTTTAAACATCTTCATTTCTGTGCTCACTTCCTTGGAGAAGCAAGGCTACATGACAGAGAGTGTATAAGTTTCTTTTAATTTGCGCAGGAGGCTGCTCTATATACACAGCTAGTTTTGGCACGCGCACTGCTTTTTTGTCTTGCAGTTATTATTGCATCCTCCAATTTGTTTTCCCTCTCTCGCATCGTTCAGTGCTTTCGGATTTCGCCTCTTTTCTCCTAATAAAGCTCCGTAAGTTCCCAGGGCGCCGCCCAGTTCTAGCACCATCGTTACCTGCGCAGTTTATGCTCGATGAACCGTTGCTTCAATGACGAAGTCTTTTAGCAGCCCGCCTTCTGCTGTTGGTGCTGCTCGGGGACCGGCTTCTGGGTTGGTGACGTCTCTTCTTGCGGTGCTTCTTGCGCTTGCTGCTGCCGCTGCTTGACGAATCACTCATGGACTCCCGATGCCGTCTACTTTGGCCCCGGTCGCTGTGGCTCGACGAGGTCTTCCGTGGTCGGCGCATGCTGCCACGGAGAGACTCTTGACCGCCTTCTCGATCGGTGGTGACGCCTGGTCTTCTCGCTGTCGCGACCGCTGGAAGTCGTGCTTGGCGATCGCTGATGAGTCCTGTGGGTGCGCTTGTGGCTCCGGGTTCTGCGTGAAGATACCGTCAACCGAGATCGATCCCTTCGAGGTTTTCGCTCGTTGCTGCTGCTGGGGGAAATGGCGCTCGATGAAGAACTAGTTGAGCTCGGCGGAAGGCTGAAGTGAACCTTCTTTTTTCCTCGCCTCCCCGAACGAAGACGCTTATTGCCTGACCCGGGCTTCTTAATAATGCTCTTTACTGTGGGCGCTTCCGAAGTGGAAGTTTCCGCTGATGCAGTCCGTTTGAGTGGCTTCGTTCGCGGTTTTCGTGGCGTTTTTTAAGCGTGAAATGCTTTTAGCCCCCGTTGTCGGCAGTGTGGTGACGTCACGCCGAGACCTAGAGCCATCATCCGGGCACTGAAATCCACTCATCCGGGCACTGAAATCCACTCATCCGGGCACTGAATTCCCGTCATCCGGGCACTGAATTCCCGTCATCCGGACACTGAAATCCACTCATCCGGGCACTGAAATCCACTCATCCGGGCACTGAATTCCAGTCATCCGGGCACTGAAATCCACTCATCCGGGCACTGAATTCCAGTCATCCGGGCTCTGAAACGAGAACATCCGGGCACCGTACGAGACTCAACGAGATTTAACGAGACTCTCTAAGCCCTCCTACGCGACCGGCATGCAAGCACCGGTTGGTCTCCAAACGAGACAAAAAATAACTGCTGCCAGTGCCTTCTCAATGTTTATCAGGATATCAGTGGAGCTGTGGGTTTGATAATGCACGGAATTATAATTTCCGATTTCTAATAAGGCGTGCAAAAAGCACATAAATGCCACGTTACACTTCGTTGTCATACGTGATCCGGGGGAGAAGCGCTGCGTAAAGGGCAAGGCATCGCGCCGAACGGGTGGTGGCGTTCCTCCCTTCCTTTACGGTGCGGTTCGGGTGTCCACCGAGATGGCAGAGAATTACTGCGCCATTTCTTTTCCTCAAAAAACCTTGCGTTCAAACGGCAAGGCATCGCGCTGAACGGGTGGTGGCGTTCCTCCCTTCCTGTACGGTGCGGTTCGGGTGTCCACCGAGATGACATTAGGCCCGTAAACATTTCATGCTTACTCTACTCTCGTTTACGGGAGAGGCAGAGATTTTAAGTTTCGCGCCACGTTTCGTCTTTTTGCCGCTGGTGCGACTGTTTTCCCTTTCGGCTGGCTCTTCGTTCTGGTTCGCCACCGAACTGGCTTCCTCTGAAGAGGGTGCCATCTCGCTTCACAGGGACCTTTGCCTTGTTTCAGTAAGGTGACGTCCGTCTGGCAGGGTACTCACATTGCAAGGCGAGGGTTAGCTCACGTTGATTTTGGAAAGGCTGTGGGCGCTCTCAACGACTCCTGCCATGCCGGCTCGCCATTCTCGCCCCCTCACCTAACGGACTTGCACAGAGAGAAGCGGCGGAGCGCGGCGCTGGCGCCGTCCCGTCGAATTTAGAGGTGCATTTGTCCCTGCAGGACTGCCACTGCAGGGACGCTGAGCTGCACGGGAGCTTTGCTTTTTTCTCCTCAGCTTCTTTGACAGTAATATTTGTTTGTACCGCTGTTCAAAATTTCTTGCTGTAATGTCATCGGTGGCCTTGGTAAATCTTACAATATTTTCTTTTTTATTCATTATTACATTTTGACTGATATTTTTTTTTCATCTAAACTACTATTATCTCTTTTCAGTACATATCCAACTCGAGGTAGAATCTACCGGTGTTGCTCTCCCGCGTGCGTTTCTTTTGCCTTTGTTACGTACAGGTGTATAACAACCTCTGTCTCCCGATCCTTGGCTGATGCCCCAGTCTCGATATGTGCCATCTTTTTTTTGTAAGGCTAACAACAAGTGCTTATGGCAGCAGACTAGCCATGGCATCAACATTTGACCAGCGTGATGTTCAGTTGCGTGGAGAGAGAAGAAAGAACGTGCATATATATCCCGTGTAATTGCTTCTCACCCAGTACATTTTCTCCGTCTACTCTTTTTACCCTTTAGCCCCCGCGGTGGCTGAGTGGTTATGGCGCTGGGCTGCTGACGCGAAAGACTCGGGTTCGATCCCCACCGCGGCGGTCGCATTTAGATGGAGGGGAAATGATAGAAGCCCGTGGATTGTGCGATGTTAGTGCATGTTAAAGCAACCCAGCTGGTCGAAATTATCCGCAGGCCTTGACTACGGTATTCCTCATAGCCTGAGTCGCTTTGGAAACCTAAACCACCCAAAAACTATATACCGTTGTATCCTTACCCCCGAATGCAGAAATGTAACTTGACTCGTACTTGACTTGCGCTGGTCTCAAGACAGCTTCATCGTGTGCCACAAACCTTACTCGACTTGGAACGAGGCTTGCGCCGTGCTTGACTTGACCGAAGGCGGCCAAGTTTCAAGTCAGCGTCTGGGCTGGCTTGGAACCTACTTGCTGCGTTCTTTTCCAACATGGCAGCCAACCGTAACGTCGCACGCAGGATTTCTGCCTTTGAGTTCGCGTGCTACGCCATGGATGTTGCTTTTTCGGAGGCGCATTCTATCCCGAAGGTTCCGCGACCGGCACTCTGCGATCGGGGTAACCCCATGGAGGTTTACAATGAGGAACAATTCCTCGCGCGGTACAGGTTCACGAAGAACGCCGTACGACAGCTACTGGCTATGTTGCCTCTACGAGAAAGTGCCGACAACCAGGGACAGCCTGTGCCTCCCATGCTGCAGTTGCTGATGGCACTCAGGTTTTATGCCGCTGGCACGTTCCAAACAGTCACCGGGGACTTGGTGCGTATTCCGCAGTCAACGGTGTGCCGCGCAGTTGGCAAAATGACAGTGCTTATAGCGAAGCACCTGTGTCCAATGCTTGTGCGCTTTCCCGACGTGTCCCAGTTTGCAAAAGTGATGCGGGATTTCTATGAACTGGCCGAGTTTCCAGGTGTTACGGGTTGCATCGACTGCACGCACGTACGAATCAAGAGTCCCGGCGGTGAAGACGCGGAAGTCTTCCGTAACCGCAAGGGCTACTTTTCAATCAACGTGCAGGTAAGCAATGAAAATTGTAGCTTTCTGCGCAGTTTTTTCTTGCAACGCGTGTGCTGTTTTTTTTTTTCGCGATGCTATGAACTTACTACCGTGATCTTGCTTGTCTAGAGTGCTGGCGGGTGAAATAATGCGAAATATGGCGCTGTGTACATTACTGCGCTCGAGGTCCAGCTTTTCCTTTTAAACACAGTGACTGCTTTAGAATGTAGCTTTGTTCACAATGCAGACCACCGTCGTAGCGCTGCAATGTGTTTCTTTTCGCTTGTAGCACTCGAAAGCAGGTTTCACAAGTGTTCTGGATTTTTTCAATGAAACACTACCGTGTCAACAGCGTCCATGCTGCGCAGGTAGTTTATCCCGAACCCACAAAATAAAACGCGCCCTAGTTTTGCTGACTACTGTATTGCTGGTTTGATGCAGGCTGTCACTGGACCACAGCTTCAGTTCTACGACATCGTTGCGAGCTGGCCAGGTTCGGTGCACGATAGTCGCATCTTTGACAATTCCCGCCTGCGGGTTTTGTATGAGGAGAGCCGGGTACCTGCTGTGCTGCTGGGAGACGCTGGGTATGGATGCCAGCCATACCTAATGACACCGCTCTCAAACCCTGGGCCGGCTGACAGTGACGTTGCATGACACATACTTTGACCACACCTTTGAGGTGCGGCTTCGAGTCGTTGCACATACAATCGAGGCCTCATTAATTTGGACGACTCGAACTATGAACATTTTTTCTGGCTGCACGCGTCTATGCACGTGTGTTTTCATGCTTTACAGTGGCAGTAAATACACCTTACCACCCTCCTGCATTGCATGAATGGGTGCTAAAAAATTCTCTCCATGCGCTATGCTGAAAACCACCATCAGCAGCTGTCAGCACAGTGAGCAGAGTTTTTTGGCATGCAAACAGTCGTAGCAGGAGATACTTCATCTCACAAAGAGAAGCCATCACTCATCTCATGGGCCACTAGGTGCTTCAGACGTGCTTCAGCCTGCACTGCATGATTTTAAAGATAAAGGCAATCAGAATAATGTGCCTGGAGCTCCCAAGGTTTTCCGGTTTCCACTTTGCTGCCTGCCACTATGCACAGTAGTAGTCCATAATCACGAAGAGTTTTCTTTTCAGAACATTTTTTATCCATGATTTTTTTATTCCCAACGACATGCTTTAGCAGGACTTTTACTTGCTAACCAAAGTGTCCATATTAACGAAGTATGATTGTACAAGGCAGTGTGTAATATTCCTTTATTCAAACAGGTACCAGAAGGCCCACATAAAGACACGCAACAGTGTCGAAAGGGCCTTTGGCGTGTGGAAGCGCCGCTTCCCTTGCCTGGACATGGGGCTGCAGCACAAGCCAGAAAAAGCGGCCTGCATCATAACAGCCTGCGCAGCACTCCACAACTTTGGCTGCTTGATAAAGGAGCCGCAACCTCCTAATGGCAGAGCTACAGTGAACCCCACCAGAACTACAGCGGCAAAGCGACCGCTGCACCTTCCACCTGTTAATGACCTGATTGACAGCACAACAGGGATGCAAGCGCGGCAGCTTCTCATCCAGAAGAGCTTCACTTAGGTAAGAAATGCAGAATTCTCCGCACTGTTCCGTGCATTTGGAGTCAAACATGCTTGCAAAGTGCAGGTACATGTACTGCCCACACCCTGCATTTAATTTTGCAAGGAGAAAGCCTTCAGATTTCTTCTCAGCTTGTACCACTTTACAAAGCTCTTTTTCCTTGTTAGTGCTACTGAATTTGTTGACAGAGCGTCTGTTTTTCTCATGCCATTCTTCAAGAGTGCTGCATTGACCTTGCAGGAGAAGAATACAATCAAGCTGCTTCTACAGAAGGGCAACTTCTCCAAATGGGCGACCCGTTCTATGGGAGCTCCATCATTAATGGCCACTGCTGGAGTGACTACCGCGCCATTTCTGCGTCTTTCTGCAGCAGGATTGAGGACACTGTTGGCGCTCACACTGCAGAAATATGTGCTGCTGTAATTATCTTTTGCTTGTGTGGCTGTCATGGCTGATCTTCTGTGGCTGCCATTTTAAAGGACTGTAGACACAAAAGTTTTGCTTTCATGTTTTCTTCTTTCAAATGATGCGTCAGGTATATACATGGATCACCTCATGGTATTCACATAACACTGCTAATTAATTTATAATAGAATTTCTTGAGGCTGTTTCAGCTTATCAACCAAAAGATGGCCGTAGCGTATTGTTGGCCTTTAGGTCACGAGAGACAGGAAAAAAATTGGCATTACAACTGCCGATATGTCGTTTGTTCTCACTCCAGGTCTTGAAGCAGGCTGGCGAGTATTGTAGAGACTTTTAAAACTACGCATCAGTGTTTACATTGCAGGCTTTTTTATGCCTCACGTGGCCTAAGGCCAACTATACGTCACAGCTATCGTTCGTTTGATGAAACCAAAAGAGCATGAAAGAACAAATTCAATTATAAATTATTTCACAGTTGTAGGCAAATGCCACACGCTGTTCAATGTATTTTTTAATGTCTAACACATCATTTAAAGAAGGAAACGTGCAACTTAAACTACGTTTGTTTATTTTCTGCGCGGGTTTTCACATTTCAAAGCGGTTAGAGCTGGGGGGATGCCGTAGCAGAGGGCTCCATAATATCGGCCATCTGAGGTTATTTAACGTGCACTGACATCGCACACTACACAGGCCTCTAACATTTCACTTCCACTGAAATTTGACCGTCGCAGCTGGGATCTAACCTGCGTCTTTTGGGTCAGTAGCTGAGCACTGTAACCACTGAGCCACCGCGGCGGCAAACTCAAATTGCGTGTCTATAACCTTTAATGTTCTCACTATCGTTATGCTTGGGCACTTTGTTGGAAAGACTCAAGGTGCGGACCGGTTCATACATGAACAGGAAAGCAACTGTGTACTCAGAGTTAGGCTGTAGATTTTGTTACATAGCCGGCGCTAGCTTCAGTGCTCCAGCGTACGTAAGGGGGTGGAGTTCTTCTGTTTTTCGCCGAGTTGTCTCTCTTGACATCTCTTCGAACCCAGGCTCTATTTGGTAGCATGTCTCGAGTCTACAGGCTGAGGAAGGACTGAAGCTTTGAACTTTCGAAAACAAAAACAAACAGGTTTAATGGAACTTTTACGAAAACTTATTTACATACTGAAAAGGTTTCACGAGCAAAGGGCCAGGAATGAAAGTTCATAGTGACGAGCGACTGGATCATCCTTTTTGCCAAGGCTCAGAGCATCTTGGCTCACACAACATTACTGTTTGATCCCCTGAGGTCCAGCCCATCCCTCAGGCTGTAGGCAGTGAAACGCGGGGCACATCCCTCTCAGGATGGGAGCAAAACAAAACAGCACAACGCTGCAGCAGAAGAAACGAAGCACGGTCTTCTGTCAAAGTCGCAATAGCCTGAAATATTTGTTGGCAGTGCAGTTTATTACATCAATGTAGATGTCGTCATGTTGATCACAGTCAGACTGGTGAAAATTGGCACACTGATAGGGCTGACAGATGCCACTTTGATGCGATTGACAGCTTATAACCAATGCTTCAATTAGTGAAATGTATTATATGCTGTGTAATCTGGGGACTCGCACAGGTAGTGTGGACGGCCACAGTCCTTGTTCCAGCAGTGCTTCTCAGCAGGCCGGCGTTCGCTAGCGCTCACCAGAGCTTGTTGGAGCTTCGTCAACTTTGTCTTCTGTCTTCTTCCTCTCCTTCATCGGCGCTAGCCGCTGGGGCAGCAAACCCCAACTGTCTTTCTTACAATACCCCCGGGATGAAAAGGCGCCATCCCGGCGGCCTAAGGGCACGATACGATGGCTGGGTCGTAGTACGGCTTCAGGCGGTCTAAGTGCACAATTTCACGGCCGCGGCGGCGACGATCAGACGAAGGCGTGATGGGCTCCACGAGATAGTTAACTGGCGATGTCTGCTGCACAACGCGATAGGGGCCCTGGTATTTCCTCAGCAGTTTTGTAGACTGTCCTGGGCTAGAGGAGGGCACCCAAAGCCAAACCAAGGATTCAGGAAGATAGGGCGGCGGCAGACCGGGAGAAGCGGCGCGGGAGCTTTTCTGGCGGTGCTGGTCGTGTGAAGTAAAGGAACGGGCGAGTTGACGGCATTCTTCGGCATGCGCAGCGGCCTGAGAAACGGTTGTAAATTCGGACGAAGCGGGGCGGTAAGGAAGTACGGTGTCCATGATGGAGGAAGGCTCGCGTCCGTACAGAAGAAAATACGAGGAAAAACCAGTAGTGTCTTGCGTTGCAGAGTTGTAGGCATATGTAACGAAAGGTAGAACGCGGTCCCAGTCTGAGTGATCGGCAGAAATGTACTTGGCCATCATGTCGCCGAGGGTCCGGTTAAAGCGCTCGGTCATGCCGTTTGTCTGCAGATGGTACGAAGACGTCGTGCGGTGAACGATATGACACTCCCGAAGGAGGGCTTCCACGACGCCGGACAAGAAGACGCGACCCCGGCCGCTGAGCAATTCCTGAGGTGCACCGTGACGAAGAATGATGTGCTGAAGTATGAAACCGGCTATGTCAGAGGCCGTCGCAGCTGGCAACGGGGCAGTTTCGGCATAGCGCGTGAGATGATCAATGGCGACGATGATCCAGCGGTGCCCTGGGGCAGTGCTGGGAAGAGGGCCATAAAGGTCGATTCCAACACGGTCGAATGGCCGGGCCGGACACGGTAACGGTTGCAGAGGAGCAGGTGAGTGCGGTGGTGGGTTCTTGCGCCGCTGACATTCCAGACAAGAGCGTATGTACTGGCGGACAAAACGGTACATACCCCGCCAATAATACCGAAGGCGCAGGCGGGTAAAAGTTTTGAGCACACCGGCATGACCACATTGCGGGTCGTCGTGATAACTGGCACAAATGGCGGAGCGGAGATGCCTGGGGATCACGAGCAGCCATTTGCGACCATCGGGGAGGTAGTTACGACGGTACAGCAGCTGGTCACGCACGACAAAGTGATGAGCTCGACGACGGAGCGCTCGAGAAGGGAGGCGGGCTGATCGGTTGTCTAAGAAATCCAGAAGAGAAGTAATCCAAGGATCTTTGCGCGGCTCAGAAGCCATATCAATAGTGTCAAGAGAAGGTGTGAGGCCGGAAATAGATGGCGAATCAGGCTCAGAGGTCACAGGGGAGCGCGAGAGAGCGTCGGCGTCGGAGTGTTTACGACCGGAACGATAAATGACTCGAATGTCGCAATCTTGTAAACGCAGAGCCCAACGAGGGAGGCGGCCAGATGGATCTTTGAGTGACGACAGCCAATAAAGGGCATGGTGATCTGTAATTACATTGAACGGGCGCCCATATAAATAAGGACGAAATTTTGTGATCGCCCAAATAATCGGCAAACATAATCGCCAAGAGAGTTGGGGTTTGCTGCCCCAGCGGCTAGCGCCGATGAAGGAGAGGAAGAAGACGAAGACGGCACCGCGGGCAGGATGGCCGAGCTGGAGTCGCTGATGAAGAAAGCCCAGGAACAGGTTCTCCGGGCGGTGCGGGCCGAAGTGGTCGAAGGCAACCTCAGCAAGGGGGTCACTCTCTACGCGCTGGCTGGCGGGATCTACCTGGAAGCACTGCGAGAGATACGGGTCCGCTGCACCAGCTGCATGAGTCGGCTGCGGGAGCTGAAGGACTACGCGACGCCTTGTCGCCCCGCTCCTGCCATCGAGGAGGGCGCTGAAGGTGCAACTGCTGCCAAGCCGGACGAGGCCGATTCGGGATCAGACGAGGACGAGGAAGAGGCGGCCCTGTTCGAGCGCGCAGACTATGAGATGATCTGTCACTTGGAAGGAGTGCTCGTCCTCGGAAAGTCCTCTTCCAGCCCTTGCAGCGATATTGGCCTTGTGGGGCTGGTGCCTAAGGTCCTCCGTCAGGCGGGCCTGGCTCCCTGCCGGACGCGCCGACGATCACGCTCGCCCGAGCGCCGGCCCGTGCGAAAGGTGCTGTTCTACGGCCCGTCGGCCACAGGCAAGACGTGCCTGGTGAGCGCCATCGTGGCGCGCAGCTCCTGGGCCACGGTCTACTACGTGTCCACACCCATGCTGCTCAACAGCTGTCGCCTGCGTGGCGACGTCGTGCTGGTGCACTTGCTGTTCGACGACGCCCTGCGCCGGGCCCCGTGCGTGCTCTTCTTCGACGACCTGGACGCCCTCTGCGGCCTCCCGAAGTCCCCGAGGGACCAGGAGCGGCTTCGCGCGCTCAAGTGTGCCTGGCTGGAGCGCGTGACTGGGCTGCCGCCGGCCAAGGGGGGCTCGGGCCCCGCTGTGCTCGTGATTGGCGTGGTCAACAACCCGTGGCTTCTGGACGACGACATGCGCACCCAGTTCGAGCTCGTCCTGCACTCGCCCCTGCCGCACGAGGCCGACCGGCTGCGCCTGCTCAGGCAGCTGGTGTGAAACCCCAAGTCTCTTTCTTACAGCTGTTATGATTATTATTATTGTTCACTTTGTTATTTACCTGTGTACCCTTCTTGAATGTATTCCTTTGTAGGTTGAATGCCGTGCTAATTTTATTCACTGTTTTTTTTCTCAATAATGAAGCGTTTCGTGACTTCTGTGCTTTCTCATTGCATCTCATTTATTGTTTTTCATTCACTTTATTCTTATGTTTTGCAGTCACTGATGGCTCTAATTAGTTGCCACACGCTGTATGCTATGTCTTGTAGTGATCTCTTGGACCTAGACAGCTGAGCTAGCAGGTTTTATCGAGGAAGTCACATTGCGTGCAAGTTCACACTATTCTTGCTGTAGCCAGTATCTAGCTTGAAACTGATGCTTTCACCATGCATTCCAAGGTGCGATTGATGTCGAGGTGGTTGCATACCAGGAAAAATATTTCACCTCATCCTGCTGTCAAGAATTTTCAAGGAATACAACATTTTTAGGACCTCCTACCTCATTGGCTTTGCTTTAACATGCATTAAATACTGCTCGGATTTGCTGCAGGTCTAACAGTCATGATCGTAGGGCACGGCAGGTGTGCAATTTGTGCGTTTTTGAACAGTGCGAAATATTGCTGCTTTGGCTGCGAGAACTGTGCTGCATCTTTAATACTATAACATTATGGTCCCAAATCAAGGTGCATTTTTCTCATTTTTGGTCGGTGACGACACAAAAGCGTCTGCCATACAGGTATGGGCGGAACTTACCGGCGGCCCAGACTACTGCCAAACATTCTTTTTCAATGGTAGAGTAGTTCAACTCAACGCGTGACAGTGCGCGGGTGGCGTGAGAAATTACTTCTTCGACACCATCTTGCCGCTGGACTAGAACGGCGGCAAGACCGATGTTACTCGCATCCGTATGTATCTCCGTGTCGGCATCTTCGTCAAAATGCGCCAGGATTTACGGAGAATGAAGTTGGCGTCGTAACTCGTCGAATTCGTTGTCCCGGGAAAATGATGCGTCAGCCCGGGTTAGGAGCGTCCGAGGGTTGGCGATCTGGGCGAAGTTTTGAAAGAAGCGACGATAGTAGGAGTACAGGCCCAGGAAACGTCTGACTGCTTTTTTGTGGGTGGGTACCGGAAAGGCAGCAACGGCAGCAAGCTTCTTTGGGTCAGCTCGGATTCCGTCAGCAGTAATGACGTGCCCGCGAAACTTGAATTCGGTGAAACCAAAGTGACATTTTTGTAGTTTGAGGGAGAGATTGGCGGATCGAACGGTTTCGAGGACAGTTCTGAGGCGGTGAAGATGTTCCGCGAACGTTGCAGAAAAAATAATGACATCAAGATAAGCGAAACATGTCTGCCACTTCAGAGCTGTGAGCACGGTGCCCATCATTCTTTTAAACCTGGCAGGAGCTCAGCAGAGCCCGAATGGGAGCACGCGAAATTCGTAGAGCCCGTCCGGTGTTATGAAGGAGATTTTCTCACGGTCCCTCTCGCCAACTTCTACCTGCCAATAACCACTCCTCAGGCCGACCAAAGAGAAGTACTTGGCTTGGCGAAGTCGGTCGAGGAAGTCGTCGATACGCGGCAGCGGATACACGTCATTCTTGGTCACACTGGCCGCATTTGTTTTTCCAGTCCCGAACTACTTGCTGACAGGTCTCGGCTTCCGCTCTGACAGGAAACAGCCTCATGTTCGCATGACCTACTTGCCATAGCCTGCTTTCGAAATCGGCGCCAGAGCCGGGCTCCCCCTTGGTTACCGTACAAGGACGCTGTCATCTGCTAGCAGACGACGCAAGCCACGGCCACCACTGCGCCGAAACAACGCCGTGCGCTCGATCATGATACTGAGTCGATTTAAAGACTGTACTGTCAGCTTAGCGTAGGTGCATTACAGAACTCAGCTTGGGAGGTATGCTCGCCGCTTCTTCTTGCGGCGAAGTTCGCACAAAGTAGCCCAACTCGTTGCGGATAGGCAGATAGACGAAAGCCTTCGCAAAGATGTTAACAAGCTCTATAGCTGCTCCAGTGTACGAGTGGTTCACCTGCGATGCTTTCAGGTAAGCGTACAGACAGCATGTCGCAAAACAAGCGAACAAGAACCTCCACAGGCAGCACAAACCGTTGACCCAATATTGGGAGTCTGTTGGCTGTCTGGCCCTATACAGGGCCAATGTTGCCTTCATTGTCCCCATATTGGCAATGCCGCTTAGTTACACATCCAACATTGGCCCTACTTGTCCGATGCTTTCCCCATATTGGCAATGCCCCTTAGTTACACATCCAACGATGGCCCTACTTGTCCGATGTTTCCCCATATTGGCAATGCCACTTAGTTACACCTCCAACGATGGCCCTAAATGTCCGCTGTCGTCCCCATATTGGCAGTGCCGCCTCATTACACCCGCAACGATGGCCCTACTTGTCCGCTGTTTTCCCTGTATTGGCAGTGCCGCTCCTCGACACACCAAAGGATGTCCCTGTGATTATCTGTGGTTATTTCTCTCAATCCGTTTTTTTTTCAATAATCTGACTTGTTTATTTATTTATTTTCTATGACCAACAACAGCGCTAGCGTCGAACTCTGACGCGAAATTACAATAAAAAGCGTGATGTAATTGATCGCGCGAAAGTGAGCAGAGGTCAGATTCATTCACGAAGGTATACGAATTTTGAAAAGCGGCGTCTTTTGTAATTATGGTATGCAAAGAAAAAAAGAAAGAGAGAAAGAGGTGCCACAATCAAGAAAATGAAATTTCGATTCGAGGAATGGTCAAATAACGCACTAATTAACGGACTGCCTCGCATACCACAGCCCCCGATTATAGGTTGCCGGTTCAAATTCGTGTCTCAAGATATAGGCTCAACTTAACTAATAAGTTTATGCTGCACGAAACGCTGAATCGTATGACACAATCCGGAACACAATGCCTCACCCACAGGATGCTCACCCTAGAAAAAACAAATAAATCGCTTTTTCCTCTACTACAATTTAACTAGGTCACAAATTATTGCGTGGCGCATTTGGAGAGAAGAAACGATCTGAGTAAAACGGGATTTTGGTTTTATCGCAAATAAACAGTTGACGTGGACAACTTGCTGCATATTTACTGCGTGAAGAAGCAGCAGACGGGAAAGAAAATGTAGATGTATGTTAAATTAAAAAAAAATAAGCCAACAAACGGCTCTGCTTCCTGAAGCCGCAAAGCTAAGATGGCTAGGTTTTTTTAATGTCGCAAATTGTTTTGTTATTCTGCTGTGTTTTTTGGGTATTCTATAACGACGGCTCTAGCATACGTTTTTGCTTTAAATTATCACGTTTATCAAATTAAAGATCGGAACTTTTTCCCGGTCGCATTTCCAATAGTTTTTTTTGCCTTTTCTTTGCGCGTATCCTTAATAACAATGAGCCATAACAGGTGCATTGCTGAGTAGCGCGCCGCGTCATTTCGAGCTAGCGCAGACACGCACGGGTGGGCCGCATGACTATGGCTTAGACCGACCTGCCTACACTGGTGTGTATAAAATGTAGGGTATTCGTCGCTCTAGAGGCGAATCATTGGATTATATTGATGAATGGTGTCGCTTGGACGTATGTCATCCTACTTTGTCCGCCACAAGTATCATATATGAAACACTCAAAGAACACGCATTGTTCCCGCTAATTTTATTTATTGTTTTATACTTCCGGTATTTTCATAGTAACACATTTATCTCAGCTTCAACCAAAGAGGCACACGACCGCAGAGATTACGCTAATGTTTGGAGCCGTTTTGACGAAATTCATGCCCAAGCTCCACGTTTCCACTTCCAACATCTCTGCATTGTCGTTTCCTTGCCGCTTTCCACGTGCTCAACTGCCTATGGCGCATCCTCCGGACATTCCGGAATTTTTTCACTCATTTCACCCCCCCCCCCCCTCTCCACCCCCTAACGGCGCAGCGGGGCGCGGCGTATGCTTACATTCAAACCGCGCACCCCTGAAACCGGAACCGAAAGTCGCCCCAGGCAGCGAGGCGCAGCCCATGCAGACATTCAAACTGCGCGCGCCTGGAACCGAAACCGGACGTTATGAGACTCCGCCCGCTTGGTGCGCTGCAGTCAAATGGGCCGCTGGGCCCTATGGGAGTGTCCGCTCTTTACCAATATCTTTCTCTATGCGTCGTGGCCCACCGGTGGGTCACCTGACGCTTCCCTCGGGTGCGGCGTGACACACCGGTGGGGCACACTACTGAACTTATTCTTCCACCTGCTGAAAGATGGCTCTACTTTCGTTTTCGGTGGTCATAGCTTGTGCGGGCTACTTGAAGCATGTATGCTAGCGCAGAAAGTCATCGCGTGGTTCACTTGGCCCGTGCATTTCCAGTAAGTTGCTTTACCTGGGGCCGTATTTTAAAATATCCGTTGTACCTTTTCCGCTCCGTTTCGCGTGACATAAGGGTGAAGGAATCATCAGAAGAAAGCAGCAGTCGACCAATCACAGAAATGAAAGGCAGGCGGATACTCGCGTTGACGATAGCCTTCGCCATTCGTTGCGTGCTCCGGTTCAATATTGGCTGCAAGGTCCCAGGCAGCACAAAAACATTGGCCGAACGTCGGGCAAGTGTTGGCAAAACTTGGCACGAACATCGGTCCTACACTGGCATTTCGGCCGAGCGCTACCACTTTACACATTGGCCCTACTTTCATGCCAGTTTTGGGCCAACGCTCGGCCGATCAAGCGGCCAACGCAGTCCCGATGTTCGTTCTGCAGCATGGGCCAGCAAAGGTCTCATACTGGCATCCAACTTTCAAACATTGGGAGCCAACTTTCAAACATTGGTAGCCAGCTTTCGAATAATGGTTTCCAGCATTCGAATAATGGCATTCAGTTTTCGAATAATGGTTTCCAGCTTTCAAATAATGGCATCCAGCTTTCGAACGCTTGGCACATGCAATTAACCCACTCGCCAATGACTGGCACTGTGGATGGATGTACATACATACCATTCTAGCTAGCAAATATTCATAAATGAGGGTGCGAAAGAATTCCAGAAAAAAAAGACCCGTTTATTGCTTTGAGTTACAAGAATCACGCTTCTAGCGCACACAGAATGGTTTGCGCTACCACCAGCCACCGTGGGGAGTAAAGAAAGGGGGCCCAAGAGCATGGTGGCAGAGGTTGTGGGAAAACAATTTATTTTCAAGTTTGGTGCGTGCCGTTCAGGTTGGACAAAGCATCTCGGCAAGCTGCTGCGGCACGGCTAAGGCATCCATAAAGCGCTCAACGGAGCTGTCCTCCAATGAACTGATCAGTCATATCCGAAGTAATCGTTGCACTCCACTTGCAAGGGGGCTGCTGGACTGCATTCAAACAAATTCCTCGTCCAGTTCTTGCACAATGGCCTCACGAAGCGCCAAGCCTGCAAAGAGATGCATGATGTCATGGTAAGTTGTATTATGGCCATCACAGAACAAAAATGATTAAATAACACCAAATTTTGTGAAACGCAGTCATCGTGAAGACACTAGCAACATATTTTACAGTATAATTTTTAATTTATTCTTAAGAACCAGCACCACATTAGTCGCACAAAGTGGAATTTAATTTACTAAACTTCCCTTACACCAAATGGTTTAATTTAGTTTAATGCGTCGTGTCGCACTTCCAGTAAATATATTCAATGCGAGATAAGCAAATTACAGTCGAGCCCACTTATAACAGCCGCAGATGTAACGAACGCTCGCTTAGTACGAACGAGGGCGGTGCTACCGTCAAAATATATATTGGGGCAATGGCACAGTGTCTCACATAGAACGAACTGTTGTGGCCTCAACACTCGGTTAGAGCGAACGCGAAGCTGTCGGGCCCCCGTAAAATAAAGTAAATAAAAGCGGCTTTAAAAAATGAAAACGAAAAAGCGCGCGCGCGGTGACGAAAGAGAAAGTGGCGCCGCCCGCGTCGCAGTGATGCATCCACGTGATTTGTTGCTCCGTTGCCACCCCGCGCTGAGGGCATTGCGCCGTCGATTCTTTCTGTGCGATGGCACTGTGTTGACATCGTTGCCGCATCCGTGCCTTTCCCAGATCGGGGAGTTGAAGGCTGCCTCAACGCGCGAGCCCAAGGGCTTGACTTGCGCCTGGTGCAATGGAGGGCTGTACGCCGACCTCTTCAGGTGCTAAAAGGAAAGCTGTCGACATCGCAACGGATATGGCCATTGTTAATGAACTTGCTCAAGGTGCAAAAACTGCGAACTGGTCAAGAAGTACGGACTGTCGAAATCGACCATTTCAACCATTGCTAAGGGCAAGGAAAAGATTCTTGGTGCTACCGTGAATGCCGACCCGACGACTAAAAAGAGCCTTCGGAAGGCGACCTACGCAGACGTTGAGGGCGCACTGCTGAAGTGGTTCGCTGACGACCGGTTCGCATCAGCTTGCTTGCCGCCGTGGAGATGTTGAAAGCGGCGTGGATGGAACTCACCGTGGAGTGCATAGCAAGTTGCTTCCGAAAGGCGGGTTTTATGGGCCCAGGCACCGAGGACGCCATAGATCACCCACCGGAAGGCCGGTCGCACGAGGACTTGTGGCAACGAGTCTTTGACACGCAGCTGGCCGGACCTGACGTTGCCTGGGACGATTTCGTTTCTGCTGATAACGACGCCGACATTGCGGAGCCATGCACTGACGAAGCTATTGTACGTGAAGTGCGAGCCCTTCCTGACTGCCCAGGGACCGACGAGGACGATGACGAGGATGCTGCTCTACCGCCGGTTGCTGCGAACGCTTCAACCGCGATCGGTTACATCGCGTCGCATAAGGAACTCGTGCGCAGCAGAGGCCTTGGCGATGAACATATTACCGCGCTGGAAAAATCAGAAACGGCAGTGATGCGAACAGCTTTGAAGAAGCAGACATGCATCACGGACTTTCTTCAGAAATAAAGTTAACTTTCGTCTCACTTGCTCTTTTTGCCCGTATTATAGGTGGTCCACTTACTACGAACTTTGGATACAACGAACAAATGCCGCGTGACAATCAAGTTCGTTATAAGTGGGCTCAACTGTAATGTGATATTGAAAACAGATTAATGTATTATTTTGTTTTAATATCATAACTCGCGTCTCTAAATTGCGAGCTAATTTTTTATTCCGGTAAATATGCACAGGTTGTAGCGTCTCTTCCACATGAACGTCAAAACAACATTTTTGGTTAGTTTTATTTAATGGGGTTAAAAATGCGGCTTGCGATTTTTGACGAAATACGCTGAACGCAAGGTACTCAGGGCATCTTTGTTTTACCTTAGTTGCTTCGCATGCATGCTATAATTGGATTCGAAACTGCAACTTGAAAACCACACAAAAATACTAGTCTGATAGTCCAGAGTAATGCCCTTTTTCATTGCGAGAGATCTTGGGCAAAAGCTTTAACCAGTAATTGCGGATTTTCTATTCAGCCTGCAAGTGTAGAAGGCAAAAAAAAAACACTACGGAAGTATTATACATATCCTTACCAACTAGTCTGCAGTGGAAAATTAATTAAGCGGTTCTGATTTCCGTCGTGCATAAGCGGTAAAGGACATATTCCCCAATGCATCCATCTCAAGTCATATGAGTTGAAACCCGCTGTTAGCCAAAGTAGTGAATCTTTAGTGAGTTCATCGCACCAAAGACGAAAAATTAAATTCTCACCATTCGGCCACAATTCCACTGCGCACCACGTCAAGCAAGCCATTTCACAATGAGAGTGGGTACACAGAAGTCGTCCTCGTGCTTTTTGGCTCGCTCTCTTCTCCCGTCGAAACAATAAAGGCGCATGTAGTCAAAGCAACATTTACTACAAAAACCACTAACTTCCAGACGTATATCAAGATAAAAGAGTTTAGTACTTACAAATAAGATCTTGCAGGCGGTATGAACAGCGTCGGAGCTCTCCTAATATATGAGTGTGGCTTTTCGCGTGCACAGACTATGAACGGTGCTAGCTCGAGTGGGCATGCATTTTCGTCGCGTTGGTTGTGCACGTGGTTGAGCTCCGCCGTGCAGTCAAGAATGTCTTATTGTGATGAGTCGCGCGGTTCCAAGACGGGCAGTGGAGAGGATGGTGGGGGGGGGGGTAGGCTGGAGGGGAGAGAGTCATTATCCTTTACACAGGTTTTGTGGTTCCGAGAAAAGTCCTCGAGCTGAAAGGTGGAGAAAGGGAGGTGGAGGCACAGCGAAGCGCGTAGCTGCGCGCGAGGGAAAACAGCTTCGAGAAAGTGACAACCAAAAAGAAAAAATAGCGCTTCGCGGGGGGGGGAGGGGGGGGGGGGGTTAGCCCGCTACCTGGAAAAGGGCACGGCCGGGAGAACAGGTGGGGAGATATTGGACTTGAAGACTTGAAAGAGAGAGGGAAAGAGGCCAAAACACGTGAAAAGGGTTTGGAATTTTTGAAGAATGAGTCACATGGCCACAGGCAGTACAGAAAGCAATATCTACAAGAGAGAAGTGGATGGGAAACACGGAAGCGTCAAAGTATTGCTACAAAGCTGCAGCAAAAGCCTGAAAATTTTGAAGTGAAAAACTTGGAGCTTCAAGGCGCATTTCGCCAAAACGACTTGAGGCACTCGCGTATTTTGTGGGGCCGTATGATGTGGCTTCTGTTAGTTCAAGATAGCTTAAAACGTTACCACATAATAACAAAAATGAAAAGCAAAAAAATATATCCAAGCAGAATGCGCGCTCTTTCATAGTTTCTTGTACCGCACATGCGCCAAACAAGCTAGGTTAACATGCGTCTAACGCGAGTTGTCAGTCCATTTATTCAGTGGCCGTCGAAGAATCCTCAAATTGTTTGTTGGTGTGGAAGTTCCGCGCAAAAAAGCAATAACAAACAAAGGCATGTTGAATTGTGGTTCGCAACTACTTTCGATGGTTTTGATCAATAAAGGTGATGTTCGAAAGAAAAAAAAAACCTGCGAGTAAATATGCAAAGACGTGAGCAAGAGCTATATAGCCCCCAATGCAAATTACGCAACAGAAGAATAAAATGGTCAAAAACAACAATTTCCAACACTACGATTTGCAGAAAAGGAAGGAAATAGCAAATCTGAA